>NC_135813.1:104352092-104652092 GCF_964213995.1 Mustelus asterias
AAAATCTGGCACCAGTATGACGGGCCAAATGGGAGCATGTAGCTTATTTCACAAAGAATTGAATTTGTTTGCTGTAAGAACAATCATTTTATTAAAACGTTAGAACCGGCTTTCAGAGGATCTTGCATCAATTCTAAAATTCTGTTTTTTTATTCATTCATGGGATGTGGGCATCACTGGCATTTGTTGCCCATCCCTAATTGTCCTTGACCTGTGTGTCTTGCTGGGCCATTTCAGAGGGTAGTTAAGAGTCAACCACATTGCTGTGGGTCTGGAGTCACATGTAGGCCAGACCAGGTAAGGATGGCAGATTTCCTTCCCTAAAGGACATTAGTGAACCAGATGGGTTTTTCCACAACAACAATGTCAATCAACAATGGTTTCATGGTCATCATTAAACTTTTAATTCCAGATTTTTATTGAATTCACATTTCACCACCTGCCATGGTGGGATTTGAACCCGGGTCCCCAGAGCATTATCCTGGATCTCTGGATTACTAGTCCAGAGACAATACCACTATCCCACTGCATTTAGGATTCAATGAAAGGATTCTATAGAATTCAATGTTTCTATATGACTCATCAACATGTCTCAATTGAGATCACGTATGTATACTTGTATAACTGAATCATTATTTGAATATTTTGACTATTCATTGGGGTCTCTGCATGATATTCCACCAATTATTTTTTCCATTGTACCAAACTTGCAGGTTGCCAAAAATGACAGCATTGTTTCAACTCAGTTGTCTTTTTTGTTTGATGAATATTGTCATTGTTGTTATTTTGCGCTCATTTAATTATTTCCTGAGGTTTTGCTGTTGACAAAAGGCAGATTTTCCAACAGAATAACAAACAAGAGTGCTGAACGACACCAGGCTATAAGAAATTCTCAGCAAAGTACCCACAAAAAACCTAATTACATGCAGATTTGTCCAATCTGTTCAGCATCAAATACTCAGTTGGGAAGATGAGTGTTGCATTTCGTGGATTGCATTGGCAAAGCACAGAGTAATTACAACTTAGAAAGCGACAGCAACTCCTTCCAAAGTATCCCAAAAGTTATAAAGTTGTTTGGAACAGTGCAAGGATGTGAAAAGGTTTCCTGCAGTTGAAAACATTATTACCATCAACTCACGACTAAATTCTGTTAGTGGCGTGACTTGTGTTACCAATGATGTGGAGATGCCGGCGTTGGACTGGGGTGGGCACAGTAAGAAGTCTCACAATGCTAGGTTAAAGTGCAACAGGTTTATTTGGAATCATGAGTTTTCGGAGCGCTGCTCCTTCATCAGGTGAGTCCTGATGAAGGAGCAGCGCTCCGAAAGCTCGTGATTCCAAATAAATCTGTTGGACTTTAACCTGGTGTTGTGAGACTTCTTACTGCGTTACCAATGGTATTCAGCATCACCTGGTTTACAGTGACTAGAATAAAAGGAAGTAGAATCCATGCTTCAGATGCCTGGGTTATACCTGGATTGGTTCTGGGTGCCACTTGGGGAGGGATATCTTTGCCTTAGCATGGTTTTACCAGAATGATGCCAAAACTGAAGTTTAAACTGCAGAGAGAGATTACATAAATAAGTGTTGTATCCCTTAAAGTTCAGACATTTAAGGAGCAATTAAGAGTCATGGGGGAATTTTCCCATCCCGCCCGCCATGGGAATCGTAGCGGTCGGGGGGCAGACCATACAAGGGTCTGTTGACCTTGGGTGGGAAATTCCAGTTTTGGGCAGAAAATCCCACTCATAGTCATAGAGACATACAGCATGGAAACAGGCCCTTCGGCCCAACTCGTCCGTGCCAACAGGTTTTCTAAACTGAATTAGTCCCATTTGCCTATGTTTGGCCCATATCTCTCCAAACCTTTCCCATCCATGAACCTATCCAAATGTCTTTTAAATAGTGTAATTGTACCCACCTCTACCACCTCCTCTGGCAGCTCATTCCAAATACGCACCACCCTCTGTGTGAAAAAGTTGCCCCTCAGGTCCCTTTGAAACCTTTCTCCTCTCACCTTAAACCTATGCCCTCTAGTTTTGGATTCCCCTACCCTGGGGGAAAAGACCGTGGCTATTCACCTTATCTATGCCCCTCATGATTTTATAAACCTCTATAAGGTCACCTCTCATCCTCCTACGCTCCAGGGAAAAAAGTCCCAGCCTATCCAGCCTCTCCTTATAATTCAAACTTTCCAGTCCCGGTGACATCCCACTAAATATTTTTTTGCACCCTTTCCAGTTTAATAACATCCTTCCTATAGCAAGGCAACCAGAATTGTACGCAGTACTCCAAATGTGGCCGTACCAATGTCTTGTACAGTTGTAACATAACGTCCCAACTCCTGTACTCACTGCTCTGACCGATGAAGGCGAGTGTGCCAAATGCCTTCTTCACCAACCTGAATTGAATTTAATCCCAAGTTTTCAAAATATTGAGGGGAGCAGAGATGGTGGATGGATTGAATTATTTCTGCTGGTTGGGGAGTCTAGGATTAGGCAGCATAGTCTAAAAATTAAAGCCAGATATTTCAGGAGTGAAACGCGGAGGCGCTTCTACACAAAGTGTGGTCAAGGTTTGGAACCCTCTTCAGCGAATGATCATTGATATTGGGTTAATTTTAAATATGTCATTGATAGATTTTTGTTACCCTGAGGTTTTACAGGATATGGGGCAAAGGCGGGTATATGGAATTGGGTCACAGATCAGGTATGGTCTTTTTGAACGGCAAGGAGCTAAATGGTCCTCGTCCTGTTTCTATATTCCTGTCACAGTAAGAAGTCTCACAACACCAGGTTGAAGTCCAGCAGGTTTATTTGGTAGCACGAGCTTTCGGAACGCTGCCCCTTCATCAGGTGAGTCAAGGAGCAGCGCTCTGAAAGCTCGTGCTACCAAATAAACCTGTTGGACTTTAAGCTGGTGTTGTGAGACTTCTTACTCTGCCCACCCCAGTCCAACGCCGGCATCTCCACATCATATATTCCTGTCAGTATGGCTTTGAATTAGCCGACTCCTCATGCACATGTGCATGCTTCTGCGCACAACACAGTGTGAGTTCTGATGAAATAATGTCAGCAACAAGGTGATGCAGCCAAGGTGACAGCGTTATCTTGTGGCACCCGTGTCTTTGCCAACACTGCTGTCTTCTGTTGGAAAAATCATAAGGCAGTCAGTAGTGAGCATTTGCTCCTTCCTACATGTTACCAGTCCTTTTTATCATTTCTACCCTTTGTTCACAGCAGGAGAAGAGGCTGAAGCAACGTTTGAATCAGAATTTTTCACAGCTTACAGAAAAATAAATGCACCTTCTGTTTGTGGTTTTTGAGAAAGGTATGGGGTCTGATTGCTGATCTGCAGAGACCTTGCTGCTCTCAGCTGCAGAACTGGTGGTGGAACTATAACTGCCTTTGAGTGGCTCTGGGCTGGGGAGAAGGGAAAGGTCACCCAGAGCTTCCGCCTCCTGCTAGTTTTTCCAGTCAGCTTTACTGGTAAGCACACGTGAGGTCAATGTAAGAATAGGATCAATGTTGGCTTACACATTCCCTGTGATTGAGTAAACTGTTGACACATTCTGTCTACGCTCACACGGGGAGACAAAAATGGCTACTTGGGAAAAACCACCAGAGATTAATGAGTGGAAAAGATACTCAGTGTTACTCACTGACTTCCAGAAAGGAGTGGAGAGAAACCAGGATGGGAGGGTATGAAGAAACTAAAGGGTTCCATATTGACTTCAATCAATCAACTCCATCTTCAGTACATAGTATTTCTCTGGTGCACACTGGTACTAATTCAGTGCGGAGCACGGTAGTGCAAGATCTTTTATAATGCTCCTGTTTCATGGAAACACTGTTTCCTACAGTGCAGAAGGAGGCCATTCGGCCCATCAAGCCTGCACCGACTCTCTGACAGAGCATCTTACTCAGGTCCACTACCCTGTCCTATCCCCATAATCCCACACATTTACCGCGCTAATCCCCCCAATCCACACATTTTAGGACACTAACGGGCGGGGTTTTCGGGCCGCGCTCGCCCCAAGGCCAGGAAATCTCACCCAAGGTCAATGGGCCTTTGCATGGTCCGTGTCCCGCCCACTACGATTCCCGTGGCAGGCGGGACGGGAAAATTCCGCCCTTAGGGGCAATTTAGCATGTCCAAGCCACCTAACCTGCACATCTTTGGACTGTTTTTGATTTGATTTGATTTATTATTGCCACATGTATTAGTATACAGTATACGGAGCACCCGGAGGAAACCCAAGTAGAAACAGGGAGAAAGTGCAAACTCTACACGGACACTCACCCAAGACTGGAATCAAACCAAGGTCCCCGACGTGTGAGGCAGCAGTGCTAGCCACTGTGCTAACTTGGGGTGTCAAACATGTTGTATACTGTTTGTAAAAAAAAATTCAGCTCATGAAAAGTGGCTCTTGTGTACAAATGGCATATGCTGGCTTCATGGTGTGATAATTATGACCTTTGCACTCCGATCCTCAGTAGAGCAGGTTGAAGGTGAACGTATTACTGGAACCTATTCCTCGTTTATCTTTGTGTGACAATAAAAGCAAAGGGGCTTTGGTTGCCAAATTGCTGCTCCATACTCCTTACTCGTTCAAAATACAAAAAAAACCACTTGTTTACCAGATGACATTTTTCCCTCAACCACACAATGACCTAACCCCAAAATGATGCACAGCGAGGATGATTCGGGAAAGATGTTTGAACTATATTGGCAACGCTGTTAAGAGTCCCAGTCTGAACTCTAAATGCCTGTGCCAGGGCTCAGAATAGGACTGCAACTGACTAGTGCAGTACAACATAATCTGGCGGGGATTTAAAAGTGTACAGGCAGGTCTCAGCAGCATGAGCAGTGGCCAGACTGTGGAATCGTTCTTCAATTAATTCCAGAACTGTAACTTTTTTCTCTTCTCTCTCTCTCTCTCTCTCTCTCTCCACCCCCCCCCCCCCCCCCCCGCCCCATATTGTGACAGTCAAATCCCATGTCGGGACCCATTAGTTTGCTGAGTTGCATAAGCTGTTCCAGAACTCGTTGGCAGAACAGGAAACAGGCTTCATATCATTAATCATTTTAATACTATTAAGTTGTTTGTCTTATTTCAAATACATTTTCCAGTGAGGCAGCTGATGGAACTTAAAGCTCCAGAAGGCATAAAAAATAGCATGTTTTTGCAGCACGCTCAAAAGCTCCTCTCTGCCATTGACCTTCTGTGTCCTTCCCCAAAAACTGGACATGCCAGAAAATTGTTTTGCTTTTCCGAAATGGCGTTTTTCTGCTTTTGACTTGTGCCAGAAGCCTTCGGTAAACAGGCAGTATCCGACCAGTCCCAGTGGTGACAGTCGCATGTTGGCACTGTTCACATTTTATTCAGTTGACGTCTGTGTGCGTGAGAATAATGGCGCCCATCAGCGTGTTGACAACTTTGTGAAGGAGGTCAAGAGATGGGATCCAGCCTTTAGGACTCTGCTTGCTTGTTTTCCATCTCGTGGCGCTTGTGCGAATGCAATAGGTCACGGGGTTAAATCAGAGATACTTTAATGTCTTCTTAATCTGAGTAAAAATAGCAACCAAACTGTGATACACTGCAGCTGTAATGCAACGATAATGATATCACTCCTTTTTTATATCTGGGTTATGTCTAAATAAATTTTGCACCCACTCCTTTCCTTCTCCCCATTGTACTCTATGAACAGTATGCTTTGTCTGTATGGGGTGGCACGGTGGCACAGTGGTTCCCACTGCTGCCTCACAGCGCCAGGGACCCTGGTTCGATTCCCGGCTTGGGTCACTGTGTGGCGTTTGCACATTCTCTCCGTGCTTGGGTTTCCTCTGAGTGCTTCGGTTTCCTCCCACAATCCGAAAAATGTGCTGGTTAGGTGCATTGGCCATGCTAAATTCTCCCTGTGTACCCGAACAGGTGCTTGAGTGTGGAAACTAGGGGATTTTCACAGTAACGTCATTACGGTGTTAATATAAGCCTACTTATGACTAATAAATAAACTTTACATGGCACGCAAGAAACAATATTTTTCACTGTATCCCAATATATGTGACGATATGGGTTGGCACGATGGCACAGTGATTAGCACTGATGCCTCACAGTGCCAGGGATTTTAGTTTGATTCCTGGCTTGGGTCACTGTCTGTTTGGAGTCTGCACATTCTCCCCGTGTCTGTGTGGGTTTCCTCCGGGTGCTTCGGTTTCCTCCCACAGTCTGAAAGATGTGCTGGTTAGGTGCATTGGCCATGCTAAATTCTCCCTCAGTGTACCCGAACAGGCCCCGGAGTATGGCGACTAGGGGATTTCCCAGTAACTTCGTTGCAGCATTAATGTAAGCCGACTTGTGACACTAACAAAATAAACTTATAATAAATCAAATCAAATAAATTAGTGAAATGGCCTTCCATAAATGGGTAAATGTATGCTAAACTTAATTTGAATTCTTGAGATAAACTGTTAATTTATACAAAAGTTCAGCATCAATTTATTTCCAATCCTAAACACGGAAGTACCAGGCAGCATTTTGTTTGCTGGGTTTTTTTGGTGTTTGCTTCTTTTCTATCTTGTTGGGTAGTTCCTCTATGACTACCCGAGTGAGTTAGCTGATCTCCGTCTGAGTGGCACTTAAGTTCTTATTTGGCATCACGTAGGGGCATTTTTCAACAGGGATCAATGGAAAATGATCAATGGGCCACAGTTGCTGCAGATAGCCATTCTATGGAGGGCGCCCCTCCACAGGGAGTGGCCTCGCAGCTATGGTCAGAGTTTGTTTTTAAAAGAACAACCTCAAGTGTCCCCAGAGGGCACCTCACGATGGAGGTGCCCTTGGTGTTTACCCTTTGGCAGTGATAGCGCACACCTCTACCCATCCTTCCAAGGCTGCAGGTCCTCTGATTGGGTCCTGGTCTGCAGTCTGAGGGACCACTCTTTATTGTATAACCGAGCTGAAGACGGCTTCCTATTTGCTTGCCTTTGGGAACATAGAAACATAGAAAATAGGAGCAGGGAGAGGCCCTTTGAGCCTTCTCTGCCTTTCATTATTTTCATGGCCGATCATCCAACTCAATAGCCTGATCTCGCCTTCGCCCCATATCCTTTGATCCCCTTTGCCTCAAGTGCTCTATCTAACTGCTTCTTGAAAACATACCATGTTTTGGCCTCAACTACTTTCTGTGGTGGCAAAGCTGACATTTCCAGCTCTGAAGCTAAACTACCAATCTCAATCCACTGATTCTGATGCTCCAGGCATATGCCCTGACAATCAGAGTGACCCTGGGAATGTTCCCAACTTATACTCCTGGCTGAAGGACAGAAGGTTCCACCCTTAGTGAGCAAGAGAGAGATGCAACAAATAGAGACAAGAGTGAACCTACATTAGTCACATTAATAGGTGCCCGTCAACTGCCTGAATGTGAATAGATTAACTCTTGCTGTTCCTGAGGAAGCATGTTGTAAAGGTATCTATGTACTTAAATTGTAATGATCATTGGTTCACTCTCCCTCCGTTATACTTATTAACTTCACAGAATCGTAGAATTATAGAATCCCTACAGTGCAAAAGAAGGCCATTTGGCCCATCGAGCCTGCAGCAATAACAATCACACCCATCCCCTTAACCCCACGTATTTACCCTGCTAATCACCCTAACCTACACATCTCGGGACACTAAGAGCTAATTAGCAATGCCAATCAACCTAACCTACACATTTTTGGACCTTGTGGGAGGAAACCGGAGCATCCGGAGGAAACCCACCCAGACACGGGGAGAGCATGCAAAGACAGTCACCCGAGGCCGGAATTGAACCCGGGTCCCTGATGTTGTGAGGCAGTAGTGCTAACCACTGTGCTACCGTGCCGTCCCAAGGGTAGGGTTACACACAAACCATCCCAGCATCTGTTAGGAACATGTTCCAACACAGAAATCCAGTCTCCCAGATAAAAAAGCAAAGGGACCTGGGAGTCATGTAGGTTGGGGCATGTCCCTTTAAGAGAACTGGTCAGGTGACCCAGGACTTGAGCTCCATCCTGGGTGGAGTTTGCCCAGCCAATCTTGTGCTGACTGTGCTAGGATAAAGACGTGTTAATAAACTGTTCCAGTTAGTTCACTACACTGACCTCGTGGTCTATTATTAGTCTCAACATCAGACCTCAAATATAACACTTAGAAGCTGAAATAAATAGATTATCTGAGAATAACTATTTCATAAAGGGACTTCCTCAGTGAAATTAACTGCGCTTCCAGAGCTCTGTTGAATCGAGTTATCAATTAGACAGACTCGGGAAAACTGTCTCCCTAGGAATGATATACACATATACACATTCGTGAGGGAATTTATTGATGTCAAGACCTATCCAGGAAAACCTCAACTTAGAATCCAAGGTTGTAAACTGTTGCCAGGGTGGTTTGCCTTAAACCTTTGCCTCTGTATTGACCCAGTTGACTGACAATTGTGCTGGCAATTCCCTCGTTCAAATGTAGCGATTTCTCAATGTTTCGAAGAAAAGTCTGACCAAAAGGTGAAAAAGAATCTACAGTTTTGGGGCCCTTCTGCTATCTGAGTTCAGTACAATGTCAATGAAGCCACCTTAGGCCAGATGTGAACATTATTTGAAACATTTGCATTCTTACAGATGTGGCAACGTTCAGTGTTTGATCAGGTTGCTAACTGAAAAGAGTCCACTGTCTACCTTCAGTACTTGAAGATCCTGCAAAGGCGCAGCCATTTCCAGGACCTCAGCTGACGAGGCCAGCTTTTAACTCTTTCGCAATCTGGGTCCAAACTGTTTCAACAGCTGTCTGTAAAGGTACCAGTTCAATGGCACGCACGCTTCTGAGTCAGAAGGCCACGGGTCAAGCCCCACTCGATATTGGCCAGAATCTTCTGATATTAGATGTAGTGAGTGACCCTACTTAAGTCGCTGATGCGTGTCGAGATCCTGAGGAAGTCCTCACACATGCACGTGCACGGCACTTACACATATAGTTTAAACCTCTGACTGCCAGTTTACGCTACTCTCCGGATCCCCCGGCCTCTCCTGCCAGGTTGGCATAAACATTCCTTAACATCTTTTGTTTAAGTTTTAAAGTTTATTTATTAGTGTCACAAGTTGGCTAATGAACCTGGACAGGTGGAGGATCTCTCGGTGGGTGAGCATCTTGGGGATAGCGATCATAATTCTATCTCCTTCACGATAGCATTGGAAAGAGATAGGATCAGGCAGGCTAGGAAAGTGTTTCTCTGGAGTAAAGGGAAATACAGTGTCATCAGGGAGGAAATTAGACGGGTAAATTGGAAGGAGGCATTCTTGGGGAAAAGTACCGAAGGAAAGTGGAGGATTTTCAAGGAATGTTTGTCTGGAGCTCTGCTTGACAACGTTCCGATGAGACAGGGGGGTGTTGGTAGGGTACGGGAACCGTGGTGCACGAAGGTTGTGATGAACCTGGTGAATAAGAAAAGAGAGGCGTACAGAAGGTTCAGAGAGCTAGGAGGTGTTAAGGATTTAGAGGAGTATACGGCATGTAGGAAGGAGCTTAAGAAGGAAATTAGGAGAGCGAGAAGGGGTCATGAGAAGACCTTGGCGGGTAAGATTAAGGAGAATCCCAAGGCTTTCTACAAATATGTCAAGAGTAAAAGGATGAGATGTGAAGGCATAGGACCCTTAAAAGGTGAAGGGGGAAAAGTTTGTGCGGAACCGTTAGAAATGGCGGAGGTGCTTAATGAATACTTTACCTCGGTATTCACGGTGGAAAGGGATCTGGGTGGTTGTACTGCTGGTTTGCGGTGGACAGAAAGGATCGAGCATGTGGACATAAAGAAAGAGGATGTGTTGGAACTATTGAATGGCATCAAGGTTGGTAAGTCGCCGGGACCGGATGGGATGTACCCCAGGTTACTGTGGGAGGCGAGGGAGGAGATTGCGGAGCCTTTGGCGATGATCTTTGCATCGTCGATGGAGACGGGAGAGGTTCCGGAGGATTGGAGGATTGCAGATGTGGTCCCTATATTCAAGAAAGGGAACAGGGACAGCCCGGGAAATTACCGACCGGTGAGTCTAACCTCAGTGGTTGGTAAGTTGATGGAGAGGATCCTGAGAGACAGGATTTATGATCATCTAGAGGAGTTTAGTATGATCAAAAGTAGTCAGCACGGCTTTGTCAAGGGCAGGTCGTGCCTTACGAGCCTGGTTGAGTTCTTTGAAAATGTGACCAAACACATTGGCGAAGGAAGAGCGGTGGATGTGGTCTATATGGACTTCAGCAAGGCGTTCGATAAGGTCCCCCATGCAAGACTTCTTGAGAAAGTGAGAGGGCATGGGATCCAAGGGGCTGTTGCCTTGTGGATCCAGAACTGGCTTGCCTGCAGAAGGCAGAGAGTGGCTGTGGAGGGGTCTTTCTCTGCATGGAGGTCAGTGACCAGTGGAGTGCCCCAGGGATCTGTTCTGGGACCCTTGCTGTTTGTCATTTTCATAAATGACCTGGATGAGGAAGTGGAGGGATGGGTTGGTAAGTTTGCTGACGACACCAAGGTAGGTGGTGTTGTGGATAGTTTGGAGGGATGTCAGAAGTTGCAGCGAGACATAGATAGAATGCAAGACTTGGCGGAGAAGTGGCAGATGGACTTCAACCCGGATAAGTGTGTAGTGATCCATTTTGGCAGATCCAATGGGATGAAGCAGCAGTATAATATGAAGGGTACCATTCTTAGCAATGTAGAGGATCAGAAGGACCTTGGGGTCCGGGTCCATAGGACTCTTAAATCGGCCTCGCAGGTGGAGGATGCGGTCAAGAAGGCGTACGGCGTACTAGCCTTCATTAATCGAGGGATTGAGTTTAGGAGTCGGGAGATAATGCTGCAGCTTTATAGGACCCTGGTTAGACCCCACTTGGAGTACTGCGCGCAGTTCTGGTCACCTCATTACAGGAAAGATGTTGAAGCCATTGAAAGGGTGCAGAGGAGATTTACAAGGATGTTGCCTGGATTGGGGGGCATGCCTTATGAGGATAGGTTGAGGGAGCTTGGTCTCTTCTCCCTGGAGAGACGAAGGATGAGAGGTGACCTGATAGAGGTTTACAAGATGTTGAGAGGTCTGGATAGGGTAGACTCTCAGAGGCTATTTCCAAGGGCTGAAATGGTTGCTACGAGAGGACACAGGTTTAAGGTGCTGGGGGGTAGGTACAGAGGAGATGTCAGGGGTAAGTTTTTCACTCAGAGGGTGGTGGGTGAGTGGAATCGGCTGACGTCGGTGGTGGTGGAGGCAAACTCGTTGGGGTCTTTTAAGAGACTTCTGGATGAGTACATGGGATTTAATGGGATTGAGGGCTATAGATAGGCCTAGAGGTAGGGATATGATCAGCGCAACTTGTGGGCCGAAGGGCCTGTTTGTGCTGTGGCTTTCTATGTTCTAAGTAGGCTTACATTAACACTGTAATGAGGTTACTGTGAAAATCCCCTCGTCGCCACACTCCGGCACTTGTTCGGGTTACACTGAGTGAGAATTTAGCATGGCCAATGCACCTAACCAACACGTCTTTCGGACTGTGGGAGGAAACCGGAGCACCCGGAAGAAACCCACGCAGACACGGGGAGAACGTGCAGACTCCGTGCAGACAGTGACTCAAGCCAGGAATGAGGAAGTGAATTTTCTCGATGTCCCAGCCAATGATTATCTCTCAGCCAATATCACTAAAAATAAGTTGCCTGGTCCAGGCTGATTCTCACATTGCTCTTTGCAGGACCTTGTAGGGCACTAATTGGCTTCTGCATTTCCTTATATTACAACAGTGACAATGCTTCATAAACTATGTCAGTGGCTATGGAACTATCAAATACTTTGTGACAACCTGACATGATGAAAGCTGCAAGTATTTTTCTTTATTTTTCTGCTACTCTAAGCGATTTATCCTTGAGTAAACCTAGTTGGTAATTCACCCTAATCATATAATGGTTACAGCACAGGAGGCCCTTCAGCCTGTTATGTCATAGAATCATAGAACCCCAAAAGTGCAGAAAGAGGCCATTTGGCCCATTGAGTCTGCACCAACACCAATTCTGCCCAGGCCCTATCCCTGTAACCCCACATATTTATTCCTCTAACCTACGCACACTAAGGGGTAATTTACCATGGCCAATCCACCTAACCCGCACATCTTTGGACTGTGGGAGGAAACCGGAGCACCCGGAGGAAACCCACACAGACATGTGCAAACTCCACACAGACAGTGATCCAAGCTGGGTCCCTAGCGCTGTGAGGCAGTAGGGACCACTTGGCGCAAGGGACCACTGTGCCACCGTGCTGCCCTTATGATGTTCATGCTATCTGCAAGAGCAAATCACCTAGTACCATTCCCCCACCTTTCCCCATAGCCTACCATTTTTTTCTTTTCAGCTAATGATCCAATTCCCTTTTGAATACCATGGTTGACTTTGTCTCCTCCACAGTCTCAGGCAACGCACTCCAGATCCTAGCCCCTTGCTGTGTGAAAGTGCTTTCCTCATGTCATTTGTGCTTCTTTTTCCAGCTACCTTAAATCTGTGCCCTCTGGTTCTTGATCCTTTCAATGGGCACAGTTTCTCCCTATCCACTCTGTCCAGACCCTTGGTGATTTTAACTACTTCAATCAAATCTCCCCTCGGCCTTCTCTTCACCAAGGTGAACAGCCCCAGCTTCTCCGACCTATCCACATAACTAAAGTTCCTCAGCCCTGAAGAGTTTTTGTAAATCCATTCTGCACCCTCTCTAATGCCTCACATCCTTCCTAAAATGTCGTGCCCAGAAGTGGGGAGGCGATGGTCCAGTGGTATTATCGCTAGACTATTAATCCAGAAATTCAGCTAATATTCTGGAGACCCAGGTTCGAATCCCGCCACGGCAGATGGTGAAATTTGAATTCAATAAAAAATATTTGGAATTAAGAATCTACTGATGACCATGAAACCATTGTCAATTGCCAGAAAAAAGCTACCTGGTTCACTAATGCCCTTTCGGGAAGGAAATCTGCTGTCCCTACCCGGTCTGACCTGCATATGACTTCAGAGCCAGAGCAATGTGGTTGACTCTTAACTGCCCTCCTAGGGCAACTAGGGATAGGCAATAAATGCTGGCCAGCCAACGACGCCCATGTCCCATGAATGAATAAAAAAAACACACTGTGAAACTGATATGAAAATGCGCTGTCGAATGTAATCATCTTCAGAAGTGAAGTAGGAGCCTAGTAAGAGACTTATGTCAGGATATTAAGACAAAAGGAGAGTCCGATGCTTGCCTTGGACAATGGTTTCCAAACTGGGGGTGGGATGGAGGGGGAGGGCGGCGTTTCCACTTTGGTGGGGTGCAAGGAGTTGGAACGTTTGTTACCCAGACAGTCAGCAGCTCCACGCCAAGGCTGCCGGCTGATTGGCATTCGCTAAACTTTCCCTCCACTTTTCGCTGACCAGCCATTCACTGCCACTGCTGTGGACAAGGGCAGCGGGCGTGACAAGTTTCTAGCAATTTTGTTAGATCAGGTGGACAGCGGCATCGTGCTTATCTGATAAGGGCAAAGTGACAAGGTCAACCTGATCTGTGTCAGGGAAAGGCATGTTAGAATGTAACCGGTGATAACATTGGATCTGTTGTAATGTGACCAATGGTAACAAGCTGTAAGGGTCAGCTGACCCACTAAACCATGTAACCAATGACAGAATGATGTGAAGATCAGCTGACCAGCTGACTCACTATAAATTAGAACATTGGGCATTGTGGGCAACTTGGAATGGTCCAGGGTGAGGCCTCAAGTTTGGAGTAATGAAGTTTCTTCATTAAACCTTTTCTTTGATTTTAAAGTTGGAGTAAGTTTTGTTATATTTTTATTGTCTACACTGGAAGAGTTCCTTCTGGATCAACAAGGCAAGGCATAAACGTGAGGCATAAGGTTGTTTGCAAGAATTTAGAATGGAGAAACATTTATTGCAGTCTTTCTGATTGCCGTTCATGGCATGTGAGTGTCACTGGTGAGGCCAGCATTTATTGCCCATCTCCAATTGCAGGATCACAGAAATGGAGTCTATTCAGCCCATCATGTTGGCACCAGCCCTCCAAATGAGCAATCTATTTAATGCCCCTTCTCCCTGTGACCCTGCACATTCTTCCTTTGTCGATAACTGTCTAATTCTTCTTTTGAATGCTTCAGTTGAACCTGCTTCCACCACACTCTCAGACAACGCGTTCCAAACCTCAATCACTCACTGTGCAAAAATGTTTTCCTCATGTCACTTTTGCTTCTTTTACCAATTACTTTAAAGCTGTGGCCTTTTGTTCTTGATCTTTTCACGAGTGAGAACAGTTTATTCCTATCTAGTCAGTCTAGACCTCTTATGATTTTGAATACATAGAAATCATAGAAACCCTACAGTACAGAAAGAGGCCATTCGGCCCATCGAGTCTGCACCGACCACAATCCCACCCAGGCCCTACCCCCATATCCCTACATATTTTACCTGCTAATCCCTCTAATCTACGCATCCCAGGACACTAAGGGGCAATTTCAGCATGGCCAATCAACCTAACCCGCACATCTTTGGACTGTGGGAGGAAACCGGAGCACCCAGAGGAAACCCACGCAGACACGAGGAGAATGTGCAAACTCCACACAGAGAGTGACCCAAGCCAGGAATCGAACCCAGGTCCCTGGCGCTGTGAAGCAGCAGAGCTAACCACTGTGCTACCGTGCCGCCCTTCTTACAGTTCTTCTCAGTCTTCTTTTCCCCAAGGAAAACAGTCCTAACTTCCCCAATCTATCTTCGTAACTGAAATTTCTCAACCCTCGAAGAGAACCATTCTTGTGAATCATTTCTCCAATCTCTCCAAAACCTTCACATCATTCCTAAAATGCAAGGCCCAAACTGAACACACTGCACCAGCTGAGGCCAAACTATTATCCCATACACGTTCACTATCACCTCCTTGTTCTTGTACTCACGGGGTGGTACGGTGGCACAATGGTTAACACTGTGGCCTCACAGCACCAGGGGCCCGGGTTCAATTCCCGGCTT
This sequence comes from Mustelus asterias, assembly GCF_964213995.1. NCBI lineage: Eukaryota > Metazoa > Chordata > Chondrichthyes > Carcharhiniformes > Triakidae > Mustelus > Mustelus asterias. The sequence goes on from NC_135813.1 coordinate 104,367,143, forward strand.
GGGTTACTGTCTGCGCAGAGTCTGCACGTTCTCCCGGTGTCTGCATGCATTTCCTCTGGATGCTCCGGTTTCCTCCCACAATCTGAAACACGTGCGAGTTAGGTACATTGGCCATGTTAAGTTCTCCCTCAGTGTACCCGAACAGGCACGGAGTGTGGCGCCTAGGGGATTTTCATAGTAACTTCATTGCAGTGTTAATGTAAGCCTACTTGTGACACTAATAAATAAACTTTAAATAAACTTTACTCTGTGTCCCTATTCACAAAGCTTAGGCTACTTTGTGCTTTATTCACAACACTCTCAATCTGTCCTGCCACATGACTTATGCATCGCTACACCCAGGTCCCTCTGCTCCTCCAATCCCTTTAGAGTTGTGCCCATTATTTCATATTGTGACCCTGTGGCCAAAATTTTACATCCAAAGTTTGGGTACGTGTCCGGCCTGGAAGCCCATGAAATCACGTAAGAAGATGTCAGGTGCATGTCCCGCGATCATCGCCGCCTTGTGCGATATTTCGGTCGACAGATGCACGCGAGTGTCGGAAGCGCATCCCCCGACAATCAAGAAGACAACTTAAATTAAACATTAATTGCGGAATTTTATGTTGTCCATCTGCCTTTATGGTTGGCTGAGGGTCCGTATGGCCAGGTGGCCTTTACGTTTAATTTGCAACCTCGGTCCAGGGTGGGATGAAAGGTCAGGGCTCCAAATAATTAATGTACGTGTGTGTGTGTGCGGACCGAGGCCTGTACGTGTTTGAGCTCAGTAAGAAGTCTCACAACACCAGGTTAAAGTCCAACAGGTTTATTTGGTAGCAAATACCATAAGCTTTCGGAGCAATGCTCCTTCGTCAGATGGAGTGGTCTCTGTTCTCAAACAGGGCACAGACACAGAAATCAAATTACAGAATACTGATTAGAATGCAAATCTCTACAGCCAGCCAGGTCTTAAATGCACAGACAATGTGGGTGGAGGGAGCATTAAACACAGGTTAAAGAGATGTGTATTGTCTCCAGACAGTACAGCTTGTGAAATTGTGCAAGTCCAGGAGTCAAGCTGTGGGGGTTACTGATAATGTGACATAAATCCAACATCCCGGTTTAGACCGTCCTCATGTGTGCGGAACTTGGCTATCAGTTTCTGCTCAGTGACTCTGCGCTGTCGTGTGTCGTGAAGGCCGCCTTGGAGAACGCTTACCTGAAGATCCAAGGCTGAATGCCCGTGACTGCTGAAGTGCTCCCCCACAGGAAGAGAACAGTCTTGCCTGGTGATTGTCGAGCGGTGTTCATTCATCCGTTGTCGTAGCGTCTGCATGGTTTCCCCAATGTACCATGCCTCGGGACATCCTTTCTTGCAGCGTATCAGGTAGACAACGTTGGCCGAGTTGCAAGAGTAGGTACCATGTACCTGGTAGATGGTGTTCTCACGTGAGATGATGGCATCCGTGTTGATGATCCGGCACGTCTTGCAGAGGTTGCTGTGGCAGGGTTGTGTGGTGTCGTGGTCACTGTTCTCCTGAAGGCTGGGTAGTTTGCTGCGGACAATGGTCTGTTTGAGGTTGCGTGGTTGTTTGAAGGCAAGAAGTGGGGGTGTGGGGATGGCCTTGGCGAGATGTTCGTCTTCATCAATGACATGTTGAAGGCTCCGGAGGAGATGCCGTAGCTTCTCCGCTCCGGGGAAGTACTGGACGACGAAGGGTACTCTGTCCACCGTGTCCCGTGTGTGTCTTCTGCCCAGACATGTGTAGCACAGTTTTTCCCTTGATATTTATGTTTCATGGCTCCGCAGCTCCCTGAGACACCCCCGCAGCGGCTGGTCCCATGCAAATCTTCAGAAATGCCAGCCCGCACCCTCCCTTATCTTAGCACCTCACCCTCTTCCTGCTCTCCCTGGCAGCACTCAGACGTGGCCAGCCAGTGTGAAACCATGCCCCAGGGTCGACTGTGGCTGGGAGCACATTTCATGTCTGCTTCTGGGTCCACCAAATGCACGCGCCCAACGGGTGTAAAACTCAGGCCCATGTTCTTCCTAATAAAATGAATCACTTCACATTTCTCCGCATTGATCTTTATCTGCCACCTGTCCACCCTTTCCACCAATGGTATCAATGTCCTATTGAAGTTTTTCATGATCATCCCCACAGTTGACAATTAATTCATAGAATCCTAGAATCCTGCACTGCAGAAGGAGGCCATTCGGCCCATCGAGTCTGCACCAACCACAATCCCATCCAGGCCCTGTCCTCATAACCCCATGCATTTACCCCAGCTAGTCCCCTTGACACAAAGCGGCAATTTTAGTATGGCCAATCCACCTAACCCGCACATCTTTTCCCTAGTTTCCCAGAGAAGGTGGTGGTGAGCTACCTTCTTTAACTGTTACAATCCATGTGGTGTGTAGGCATACCCAGAGCGCTGTTAGGGAGGGAGTTTCGAGTTATTGATCCAGTGACAGTGAAGGCGCAGTAACTTAGCTCCAAGTCAGGATGGTGAGTGACCTGGAGGGGAATTTGCAGGTGGTGGTGTTCCCAGGTATCTGCTGCCTTGTCCTCCTAGGTGGTAGGGGTTGCGGGTTTGGAAGGTGCTGTCGATGGAACCTTGGTAAGTGGCTGCAGTGTATCTGGTGGGTGGTAGACACTGCTGCCGCTGTGCATTGGTGATGGAGAAGATGAATGTTAAAGGTGGTGGATGAAAAGCAGGCTGCTTTGCCCTGGATGGTGTTGAGTTTCTTGAGTGTTGTTGGAACTGCATTCATCCAGGCAAATGGAGAGTATTCCATCACACACCTGCCTGTGCTTTTTAGATGGTGGACAGGCTTTGGAAAGTCGGGAGTGATAAAGTATAAGATGAAAACAGAGATTTAATTTATTTTAGACCTATATGGCTCTATAATGTTTTCCTGTGGCAAACTCCTTTATGAATAAAATAGGGTAAAAGACATTTAAAACTTCTAACTGCGCTTTTCAGTTCAGAGATAATGAAATATTACTAAAAGCTTGATTTTATTAATTGCGCAACGATTGGTTTTTCTCAAGATCTATTTTTTGTGTAATTCAATTATAAACACATTGAAACCTGAAAGACACACAGACTACATTCCGATTTGTCTGACTGCAGAATCTGATTCGATCTCCAAAATCAACCTGAGATTCGAAACTTGTACACTGGCAGCGAAGAGGCTTATTTTTGTTTTATTCATTCGTGGGACGTGGACTTCACTGGCTGGCCAGCATTTGTTGCCCATCCCTAGTTGCAGTTGAGAGTCAACCACATTGCTGTGGGTCTGGAGTCACATGTAGGCCAGACCAGGTAAGGACGGCAGATTTCCTTCCCGAAAGGACATTAGTGAACCGGGTTGGTTTTTCTGACAATTGACAATAGTTTCATGGTTATCATTAGATTCTTAATTCCAGATTTTTTTAAAAACTGAATTCAAATTCCACCACCTGCCGTGGCGGGATTCGAACCCAGTCCCCAGAACACTTGCTGAGATTCTGGATTAATAATCCAGCCATAATACCACTAGGCCATCGCTTCCCCCTTAAAATGAGTCTCCACATTCGTAATGGTTACTTTTCGTTGCCGGGGAGGTTGATTGGGCAGTAACACTATGTTATCCAAGAAAATAAAATGAGATGCAAACCATTGTTTATTAGGGCAGAATGTTATCAGCCACATGGAGGTGACTTTATTGGCTGGCAGATGGGGCTAAATTTTGAAATGTGCACATTAGTTTGGCCTCCCAAGGTGCTCTCACATCTGGGCGATCTTGCCAATGAAAGATTACAGGTCCAGTTAATTGGCACTTGGGTCCAGATTAAGATGGGATCGTGGCGGAGGCGAATAGGTCCCATGCTGAGGGGGGAGCCTGGCCAGTTCTTTGAGGCATCCCTTTGTTGGCAGCCCTGGTCTCCTTTTATTTGTCCCTCCAAAGCCCTTCTCCTCACCCGCTGAGCCCCTCCTGCTACAGGGTCACAGCAATGGTCGCAGGCCATCATCCTCTACTGGGGCTCCCCTCACAATGATGCCTGGCAACTGGCATTAAATCTTCACCTATGTATTCAGAGGCTCCACTTTTAGAAGCCCTCAAGTCTGCCTGGCAGCCACAACAGTGCCCATCTCTCCCTGTGGGGCTGCAACAGGACAACACCACTGGCGCTTCCATTGGCCCAGCTGGGCACATTTTTATTCATTCATGGGACATGGGCGTCGCTGGCTGGCCAGCATTTATTGCCCATTCCTAATTGCCTGAGGGAGCTGAGAGTCAACCACATTGCTGTCTGGAGTCACATGTAGGCCAGACCGGGTAAGGATAGCAGATTTTCTTCCCTAAAAGACATTAGTGGATGTCCATTAAGGATGGCCTTGCCCACCATCCTTAAATGGATGGTACTGCCAGAGAAGGCCTCTTAATTAGCAACGTATGGTAAGATCATGTGGGCAGGTGACCAGGCATCACAGTGGGAACAGGATCCACTTTTGCTGTCTTTTAAAGACTTTCAGAAATCAAGCCCAAATATCCTGCTCTTCAAAAGAGTGGCATGGTGGCACAGTGGCTAGCACTGCTGCTTCACAGCGCCAGGGACCCGGGTTCAATTCCCAGCTTGGGTCACTGTCTGTCTGGAGTTTGCATGTTCTCCCTGTGTCTTCGTGGGTTTCCTCCGGGTGCTCAGGTTTCCTCCCACAATCCAAAAGACCTGTTGGTTAGGTGCATTGGCCGTGCTAAATTCTCCCTCAGTGTACCCGAACAGGCGCTGGAGTGTGGCAACTAGGGGATTTTCACAGTAACTTCATTGCAGTGTTAATGTAAGACTACTTGTGACACTAATAGATAAACTTTAACTTCAACTTAAGAGGCATGACATGATTCTCCAAAGTGGGCAGCTGAGCAAGTAAAGTTGCGAAACCTCTGTCCGAGGTCACACTAGCCCAGATGACGTTAAGCACGAGGTAATGCTCTTGATTGTGTAACAGCTTGTCTTCTATGATTCTTGGGAACCGTGTGGTTTCTATTGTGGTCAACCCATCTGCAGCACCAGTTTTTACACTGAAATGGAAAGTGTCATTATGCTTACCCAGTCCAAAGATGTGCGGGTTAGGTTGATTGGCCATGCTAAAATTGCCCCTTAGTGTCCTGGGATGCGCAGATTAGAGGGATTAGTGGGTAAAATATGTAGGGATACGGGGGTAGGACCTGAGTGGGATTGTGGTCAGTGCAGACTCGATGGGCCGAATGGCCTCTTTCTGTACTGCAGGGTTTCTCTGATTTCTTCAGTTACACTTTAGCAGGATTGAATTGTTGTGGAATGAATGTTGGTAACATCATTCATGCCACAACATCAGTCAGTGAGAGGCCCAAAACAATGATAAAAAAGATTCTCCAGGTATCCCATTTGGAATGATATTGGAGTTTTGTTATCATTCTCAAAATTATATTTGTAAATTGTTTCAATCATTTGGCTTAAACTGCATCTTTCCAGTTGTTGATGATTGTAAAACTCTGGCGGATTCCATTACCTCATTGAATCCAATGGGCTGGCACTATATTTCCAATTGCTATTTTTAATCTTGCAAAGCAAACTTTACTGTTGTTAAAATCTCTCTGAGTCATCGCTGTTTTAACCATTTTTGGTGCACAATTAGACAAGAATTGTCAAATTCTTGAGGCCATCTCTGGCTGGGGGTGGCACGGTGGCACAGTGGTTAGCACTGCTGCCTCACAGCGCCAAGGACTCGGGTTCAATTCCAGCCTCGGGTCACTGTGTGTGGAGTTTGCACGTTCTCCCTGTGTCTGCGTTGGTTTCCTCCGGGTGCTCCAGTTTCCTCCCACACTCCAAAGATGTGCGGGTTAGGTTGATTGGCCATGCTAAATTGACCCTAGTATCGGGGGATTAGCAGGGTAAATATGAGGAGTTACGGGAATAGAGCCTGGGTGGGATTGTGGTCGGTGCAGACTCGATGGGCCAAATGGCCTCCTTCTGCACTGTAGGGATTCTATAATTTGAAAACAAAGATACAATCACCTGTAACTTGTGCTAAATTAATTTTAAGAAATCATGGGCGAGATTCTCCGGCCTCTCAGCCCCATGTTTCCTGCCGGCGAGAGGTGGCACGTTGTTGGCTAGTGGCGGGATTCTCTGGTCTGGCCGCTGCCAATGGGAATTCCCATTGACATCACTCCACACCGGTGGGAAACCCGCAAGCGGGGGTGCACTGCTGGCGCGACTGGAGAATCCCGTCGGTGTGAATGGCCGGAGAATTCCATCACAAATCTTTTGGGAACGTTAGCATTGGTGGCTTAGTTTGTTTGGCTATTGAAGGATAAAGTAGAGACACTGATATTTTGTAAACGTTTAAACATTTGCCTATGGATGTGACATTCCCTGGGCGAATAGGCTGTCTTGGTGTCAGGTTTTAACATTAACTGAATATGTTCAGATTCTGGTGTTACCCTTCCAAAGGGGAATTAGCGCATCTGGACTGACTCGCTAATGATGTTCACACATAGGTGATACAATGATATAATTTTCATAGGAAATGGGATTTAGCACTTGTACTTGATATCATCCTGACAAGTCAATTAATGAAATCCCTTAGTTCAGAGCCTTGTATTCCTTAAGGGTCATATTGCTGGGTTGTTCATTGCAGAGAAAAACAAGCATTCTTCCATTCTTTAAAAGAAGGATTGAGGACCCGAAATCCTCACCCGCACTCAGGCCAGTGACGGGGGGAAAATGGAAGAGTTCTTGCTGGTGCCTGAGGGAGTGTTCCGATGTGGAGATGCCGGCGTTGGACTGGGGTGTTCCGACACAGGGATAACTCGCACAGCAGAGGGAGCTTTAGTCTACAGCTCCCTATTTATCTGGGATCTGCTCCAATGGATCTAAGCACACTTTCTTGGATTGTTTAACACTGACACTGGGGCAGGATCCCATTCCCTGGTGCAACCGTCCCTCCCGTTGACGGGGGATTAATAAAATATTTAACGTACAGCGAGGAAACATAACATTTGGAGTCAAACATAAACGCGAGGCTCTCCAGGATAAACTGTAAAGAAGGAAACGCCATCATTTATACACTGTCTTGTCACATTTCTCAGAAAGGCATCCAAGTGTTTCATATTTAATGTATTACTTCGAAATGCAGTGTTTGTTGGTGCATAGTCGAATGCGGTAACAATTCCCGAGTGATCAATCAAAGCAGAAGTGAAGTAGTAAAGTTAGGCTTCAAATGTAACTCAAGACGAAAGAACTCTTCCCCATCCAGCTGTTCCCATAATAAGTCCATTGATCAACCGAGGAATAGAGGTTTGGTGCTACATCTTAGCTCCCAGCCGTCAACAGAAATCATGTTAGATAATTAAATAGCCTTGATCAGAAGCACAGCAGCTTCAACACATCAGCAGTGCTTCGGAATTCCCAATCATTTAAATTCCCCTCTTTTAAAGAAAATGTGAAAACAACCCACTGACTATTCTCACTCGCTCTTACCGGATGATCTTCAGCCAGATGTAGACCTGCAGTGGAGCTCAGTGAGATGAAAAGCTCAAGGACAAAGCTGACGATGATGATGGGCAGATGCTCAGACAAGAACCAGGCGGCTGAAAAGGATGAGCACCAATAGTGGAAGGTGCAGAAAATCTGCAATCTTTTCATCACAAATTAGTATCCGGAGCGGGTGCTGCCAGACCTGCTGAGATTTTCCAGCATTTTCTCTTTTGGGTGCTGCTGCCAGAGTTCCTCTGGGTGCGATTCCTGGCTCAGCAATTGTGGAGTTTGATTAAAGTATGCAGAGTGTGGCCTGGATGAACTGGAATTACTGTGGCTTCAACCAGGTTTTGACAGGATTTGATAGGGATTTTTGCAACCTGACTATTCATTTCAACATTCTGATTGTGACCAGATTTCTTCTGCCTATTCCAATGCATGGAGCCCTGAGGTTTTTTTTTTGGACAGCCAGCAGAGAATTCATTTATATGGATTGCCCCAAACTCAGGCTAAATGAAGTCATTCTTTGGCAAAACTGAGATGGGTTTTGTTGTGATCAATTTTCCTACAGGGGCAAAATGATGCTTGTATAACAGTACTGCTGTTACCTGAATGACATGACTATCCCCTCGATGCAAAGAGCAACATGAAACGTGAGGCATCACTCACTATTCTGTGGTGGTGAATGAGATCTCTATGGAAAATTTTATATACTTTATGTAATATGGCCTCGGAGGCAGAAGTCCTTTCACCGAAATCCCTTTATTTACAAGTCTGACACCAGCACACAGAGTGCTTTCTGTTTGCAGTCTACACTAGGAGTCCCAGAGGTACTAAAACTCCTGGTTAAATACAAAGCAAGAGGCTCCCTGATTGGCCCATGAATTTCACCCTTAATCAGGGAGTTCATATTCTAACAGGCCCACCTCAATTGCCTGATTAAAGTCGTTACACTTTAGATCAACTCAATTGCGTTGAGGATGTAGTCAGTTGATAGTTCTGCTAGATATAGTGTATTTGGGACTGGAATGCCCGCCAGGCAAGGCCAGCCTCTTCTTTCCCCCCCCTTTTTTGGTCCATAACCATGGGCCTACATTAGCTCCCACTCAAGCAAAGCCTTGATTTTAAAATTCTCATGCTTGTTTTCAAATCCCTCCATGGCCTTGTCCCTCCCTATCTCTTATGATGTCCTCCAGTATCACAGCCTCTGATATATCTGCACTCATCCCATTCTGGCCTTCTGAGTATCCCAGATTCTAATTGTTCCACCCTTGAAGTTGCTTTATCCCCAAGATCTGGAATTCCCACTCTACACCTTCCCCCACTCCATCTCTCTTTCTTTCTTTAAGGCACTCCTTAAAAGGTACCTCTTTGAGCAAGCTAATGGTCATCTGACCTAATATTTCCTGAAGTGACTGAGTAATTTTGCTTTGTAGCACCCTCTGAAGCTCTTTTGCACATCTTAATGCATTCAAGACGCAATATGTACTGTTGTTTGTTTTGAACTTTGCGACATCGTTAGCCTTTTTAGAGTGAATCAACTTTCCCTTGTCCTATTGGTCTATATAGGAGTGAGTTAAAGGTAATTTCCGTATTTACCTTTCCATACTGTGTACTATTGGGAAAGGGCGGCACGATGGCTCAGTGGTTAACACTGCTGCCTCACTGCGCCAGGGACCCGGGTTCAATTCCCGTCTTGGGTCACTGTCTGTGCGGAGCCTGTACATTCTCCCCGTGTCTGCGTGGGTTTCCTCCAGGTGTTCTGGTTTCCTCCCACAGTCTAAAGATGTGCAAGTTAGGTGCATTGTCCATGCTAAATTCTCCCTCAGTGTACCCGAACGGGCGCCTGAGTGTGGCGACTAGGGGATTTTCACAGTAACTTCATTGCAATATTAATGTTAGCCTACTTGTGACACTAATAAATAAACGTAAACATATTCTCTGCTGTTCACTGAGTCATTATGATAGACAAAATCTCACGTTTATTCCTGATTGTGGATTCTATTACTTTACAAGATTTTTAAGTAAGGTTAGTGGGTTTGTAGTTTGTTGCCTTTTTTGAAGGTTGGCTCATTTCTAATCTTCCGAAACCTCCCCAGTATCCATTGACATCCTCTTGGGAATTGCGGCATTTCCTTAGTGTTCACCTTTAAGGGCTTCCATATTACATTGTGATATAAGCATGATATAGATGAGCTTGTTCCTCTCTGGCCCAATATTGTGCCTTACCTCCGACTTACAAAGCGGGCCTAGGTCTGCACCACTGTGACTTTCCGGTTTCCCATCACACCGTTCCAAACCCTGGGGCTAGTGCCAGAAAACAGGGCCATTCACATTCGAGACGAGATAAGATTAGGTGGACTCATCTCATAGAATCATAGAAACCCTACAGTGCAGAAGGAGGCCATTCGGCCCATCGAGTCTGCACCGACCACAATCCCACCCAGGCCCTAACCCCACATATTTACCAGCTAATCCCACTAACCTACGCATCTCAGGATTCTAAGGGGCAATTTTTAACCTGGCCAATCAACCTAACCCGCACATCTTTGGACTGTGGGAGGAAACCGGAGCACCCGGAGGAAACCCACGCAGACACGAGGAGAATGTGCAAACTCCACACAGACAGTGACCCGAGCCGGGAATCGAACCCGGGACCCTGGAGCTGTGAAGCAGCAGTGCTAACCACTGCGCTACCGTGCCGCCCCTCTCACGTAAGAGCATTGCATCCAGATAGGGTGCATGTCTTTTATATCAGTGGGTGCAAGTTTGAGACCTGGTGCCAGAAGTGAAGGGTGAATGGGCTGATGCAGTGAGTGTCTGAGTCACTTCAGTCAAAGTGAATTTCACCATGTCCCCACTCCACAGGAAATTTTGTCAAATCACCTTCACGTTTCCATCACATTAATTAAAATAAAAATCTGTGGCAGATTCAGCTACAGGATACAAACCACGCTTTCCAATAACTTATCATGGACCGACTGAATTTTACCACCCCCCCGCCCACCACAGAATCGGAGCGGGTGAGGGGCGGACCATGGATAGATCCGTTGACCTCGGGAGGGATTTTATGGTTTTGGGATGAACGAGGCCATAAAATCCCACACTATAATGAGGAAGGCAATGGCGTAATGGTACTGTCACTGGACTACGAATCCAGAGACCCAGGATAATGCTTGGGGGACCCGGGTTCGAATCCCACCACGGCAGATGGTGAAATTTGAATTCAATAAAAATCTAGAATTAAAAGTCTAAGGATGACCATGAAACCACTGATGTAAAAACCTATCTGGTTCGCTAATGTCTTTAGGGAAGGAAATCTGCCATCCTTACCAGGTCTGGCCTACATGTGACTCCAGTCCGACAGCAATGTGATTGACTCTTAACTGCCCTCTGAAATGGCTGAATGAGACACTCAGTTCAAGGACAATTTGAGATTGGCAACAAATGCTCACCAGCAATGCCCACATCCTTAAAAGAAACTTTAAATAAGCTTAAGAATAAAAATTAATATTACCGCGGCACCATATGTGGCTTATTGCTGGTAACAGTCCCAATTCTAATTTCTTCCTGATTTTCCAATCTGTTCACATTGTGACCCAGTGTACCTTTAGGAAATGTATTTTTTTTAAATCATGTTCTCTGCAGTTTGTAAGCAGGTTTTTTTCATTGTTGCTGAGCTGTCTACTTAGAAGGTCCTTTTATTGCTGCTTAAATGGTTTAAATGGGGTTTTGTTTATTTTTGCTCTGGGCTTCATGCAGAGTCCGGATTTTACAACCTTTTGCGCTGTTCGGGGGAAGATTGATTGACAGGTCAGGTGACAGAAGTTCTTTCATTTTCAGTTTTGGTCTGCTGGCTGCTGTTTTTAGTTTAGAAGGTTTTTGGACATCAGACTGAAAAGCAGTGTTTCCCTCTCGCTCCCTGGTATTGTAAATTCTGCTGGCTAACTGGAAACAGGTCTCCTGGCCTTCCTGGAATGAACATTCTGCTGTTGGTGGTTTGCTAGCCAGTAACTCTCTCTCTCCCTGGTGTTTCGGGAAGCTGTTCTGACTTCGAGCTTTCCTGTGTGTTCATCAAGAAAGTTGCCAGATCCAACCAAAGGACTAAACCTATAGCAGTTGTATGTTTGTAGGGATGTTTGTTTGGTTGGAACATTTCAAATAGCTGTTAAGGTTTATACAATATCATGGTTGTTTTTTTTGCTTGTTTGTCATTGGTAAGCATTATTGCTATATGTTAACTGTATTCTTAAATAAACTTTGTTTGATAAAAGCTCCCTAGTGGGTCATTTGAATCATACCTGAAGTGAAGCAAATCGGCCAATGTTTTATGACCTCGCTTGGGCGAGGCTCGTAAAATCTCGCCCGAGATTAATGGAGAATTCGGTTCTGCGAGCCTCGCCCACCCCGATTCTGGGGCAGGCGAGGCGGTAAAATTCCAGCCATCATGCTTATCCAAAATTCAAATAGCAAAACTTAAGTTTATTTTGTAGTTTTATTTAAAGTTTATTTATTTGTTAGTCACAAGTAAGGCTTACATTAACATCACAATTAAGTTACTGTGAAATTCCCCTAGTCGCCACAGTCCGGCGCCTGTTCGAGTCAATCCGCCTGACCAACACGTCTTTCAGAATGTGGGAGGAAACCGGAGCACCCGGAGGAAACCCACGCAGACACGGGGAGAATGCGCAAACTCCACATAGACAGTGACCCAAGTCAGGAATTGAACCTGGGTCCCTGGCGCTGTGAGGCAGCAGTGCTAACCACTGTGCTACCGTGCCGCCCTACTTATGATCCAGGCAGACTTCATAAAAGACTTTGGAGTTCTTGACCTGAATTATAACAGTATCGACTCCCACAGTGGCTCTGTGGGGAGATGGGGTGGTTTCCATGGGAGCAACGTAGACCTGGGAAACCCCAGGTTTGGTCTGTACTGAAGTAATTGAAGTGGGCCAGTGGATTCCAACTGTGTCCCTCAAGCCAGGAAGAGGGAAAGTCAGTCATTGCCCTGATTATTACCCAATCAGCCTGCGGTGGATACTGAACGGGGATCAGATGGGACTTGGGTTTGACCTTTGATGGCCGGGTCATCTGGCTGATATTGAGTCTGTCACGAAAAATCATCATTTCAGTGAGTTAGCAGAGGGCTGTCAGAACCCATAGAGATCTACCTCAGGAGGTAATGGAGAAGGAATTTATTCATATTTACAGTGTCAGTGAATCAGGGAGATATAAATTTAGATTCAAGCTGAGAAAAAACACAAAATAAACTCTCCTGTCTTGGTCCAACAATTGCGGGTAGCCCTAGAGACTGAGGTAGAGAAAACTGCACCTCGGCTCCTCAAACTGAATAAATTATGGAAATTACCATTGCTGAAATTAAAGATTTATCTAATGATCTAGATCTCCATATGGTAGTGTAATTTGGTAATGATGTAAGGCTGGGAGGCGTTTGTAACAATAGCAATATCATAGACCACAGGGACAATTGATCCTAACATCAGGATCCTGACAGCTTGTCGCAGTTCAATGCTAGCTCCCAGCCATCCTTCACTCTTTGTATTATCTCAGCGGTGAAATTAAGATTTATAGTTTTTTCTTTGACATGAAGCAAATCTCAACTGAAAGGCTTTGACATGGATACCCAGGATTGCTAAAACCAAGAGCTGCTGATGTTCAAGGGAGTTCCGGTAGATTTACAGCGATTCCACGGTGGATTGCAAAGCTTATTTCATAGAAGAAATCATAGAATCCTTACAGTGCAGAAGGATTGGGCCCATCGAGTCTGCACCGAGCACAATCCCACCCAGGCCCTATTCCCATAACCCCGCATATTTACCCTCCTAATCCCCCTGACACGAGGGTCAATTTAGCAATGGCCAATCAACCTACCCAACTTCGGTTGAGAGATTGACATTAAAAACGTATGTGTGTTATTACCTCTGTCCCTGCCTTATTATTCCTTATTCAGCACTTTCAGTGTTAAAATGCTTTTATAATAACAATGAGAAGTCTCACAACACCGGGTTAAAGTCCAACAGGTTTATTTGGAATCACGAGCTTTTGGAGCGATGATCCTTCATTAGGTGAGTCAAGGAGCAGCACTCTGAACAAGTAAAACTTGTTGGACTTTAACCTTGTGTTGTGCGACTTCTTACTGCGCCCACCCCAATCCAATGCCAGCATCTCCGCATCATTTATAATAACAGTCATTGGTGTCTACGAATATTGACAGACACATACAGTCAAAAATATATGTCAATATAATAATCATTTATGCAAACAATTGGATAAAATCTCATTTAGCACAGTCCCTTTAACTTATTAATACTAAAAGTATTGCAAGGCCCTGGGTCTGCGTTTATTATCGATGATTATTATTGGTGTATCTGTTACATGCACTTGCGAGAGTAATTCCTACCCTTTCATTTGAAATGATTTCAAACAAACTGGGGAGGTAAGTACAAACTGCTGCACAATGCAATCCTTCCCAAGTAATAAATCAATACAGTTTGACGTAAGGTGAAATTCTCCATTGGTGGGTGCACGGATGGGGAGTGTTTTCTGCTGTGGCGATCGGTGGGAAGCTATGCCATATCTTCCAGCCCCGACCTCGTTGATTATGTACCCAGGGATTTGGCACTGTATACTGCGGCGGGGTGGGCTTGATGCCACAAGCCCCACCATCATATCTGGGTGCCAACATCCTTGACCCACCATTGAAAGAAGAAGATGGACCTCCTTAAAAAGCTAATGGATTTCCAGGCTGGAAGGTGGACCTCCTCGATGATACACTGAATCTGGTAGATCTGCCTATAGATGTCACCCCCACCCTCCCCCTCCCCCTCCGCCCACCCACTGCTGTGAGTCACTGGCGGCTTCCGTCCCAAATCCCAGAGTCAGCCCCAGGTATTGTTCCGCACATCACGTTGTCCCAATATATGTTTAGCACCAGCGTGTTTTCCCACTGGTGTCGCGGAGAATCGGGCATGGGTGGAAGACTCAAATCAGGCCTTCACCCGAGTTGCATTAGGAGGATGCAAGTCAGTTTCACACCAGCCTCAAGTGGCTTTCCCAGATCCGCCAAGGAGGCACTGCCAGCATGCCAGGGGCAGTGCCAAGAGAGTGGTGCCTGAGGGGAGTGGGATCATGAAGTGGGGGTGGGGGGCATGAAATGGAACCCATTAGGAGAGTCCCAATGCCCTGATGCCAACGATCTTATCTATTCATTTATTAGTGCCACAAGTAGGCTTATATTAACACTGCAGTGAAGTTACTGTGGAAATCCCCAAGTTGCCACACTCCGGCATCTGTTTGGGTACACTGAGGGAGAATTTAGCATGGCCAATGCACCTAACCAGCACGTCTTTTGGACTGTGGGAGGAACCCGGAGCACCCGGAGGAAACCCACGCAGACACAGGGAGAATGTGCAAACTCCACATAGACAGTGACCCAAGCCGGGAATCGAGCCCTGATGCCTGGCGTGGTGAGGCCACAGTGCTTACCACTGTGCCACCGTGCTGCCATATGTTGGGGAGGGGGATGGAGAAACAAGCCATCAATGAGGCAGTGTTGGGGGGGACGGGGGGACGGGGGGGGCTTCAATTTCACTTTGAGATTGGGGTGCCCTTTAATAACGGCCCCCGATCTCTGTGATGCCATGCTTACCCCCCAGCGTGCATAGGCTCTGACCCTCTCAGAACCGGTGCAAAGTCCAGTCTTCTCCCACAAAATGACCAAGTGTGGGAAGATTGGGATCTGACCGGATATCCTGCCTAAAATGACACTTTGAGACCAGAGTGTTCTGCCCATTCACGCCCTGTCGCCGCTGCAAGTGATGATGCGAATTTGACGCCCTGCCAAATCTCCATTCACTGCAGCGGGACCAGAGAATCCCGCTGGCGTGACTGGCTGGGAAATTCCAGCCATGGTCGTTTTTTGGGAAAATTCAGCCTGTTGCATTCTGCCAAACCTAATGGTAATAAACATGGACTTAATCTTATCCAGAGGACAAGATTCTCTAAATTGCTGTAAGATGCTGCCGTCTTGGCTGGAGAAACAGTCCTGTTGGCTTCAGGAGGGGAAACAGATTGGATTTAGTGAAGTGGAGATGGGACGGATGAAATTTTGTGCAGAGACACCTGATACAATGACATCTGGATATTGGCTTAAAGTGACAGTGTGATGACGGTGGCAGGGAGCCGAGAGCCATTGTGAGAAACAGAGTGCTGCTCATTGTCATTCTTCAACAGTCTAATTTACTCAGTGGTGCTGGTGCAATGTTACACCTGTTTACAGGCTTTATATCCCTGATTTCCTTTGTTCAGACCACAATGACCTTTTCTTCATGCTAACTTGTAAGACATGTGTGCTAAATGCCAAACACTCTTTGGCAGCACAGCAACACAGTGGCTAGCACTGCTGCCTCACATCGCCAGGGACTTGGGTTCCATTTTCGGCTTGGGTCACTGTCCGTGCGGAGTCAGGACTTCTCCCCATGTCTGCGTGGGTTTCCTCCAGGTGCTCCGGTATCCTCCCACTGTGCAAAAGACATTGACCATGCTAAATTCTCCTTAAACAGACGCCAGACCCGTATGTACCATCTGAACAGGTGCCGGAGTGTGGTGATTAGGGGATTTTCACAGTAACTTCATTGCAATGCTAATGTAGGCCTACTTGTGACACTAATAAATAAACTTAAACTTTATTCATGGCGAGTAATCAAAAGGGTTTGATTTAGGCAACAAGGAATAAGACCATAAGATATAGGAGCAGAATTAGGCCATTCAGCCCATTGAGCCTGCTCTGCCATTCAATCATGGCTGATATGATTCTCATCCCCATTCTCCTGCCTTCTCCCCATAACCCTTGATCTCCTTATTAATCAAGAGCCTATCTAGCTCTGTCTTAAAGACCTAGAAATCATAGAAATCATAGAAACCCTACAGTGCAGAAGGAGGCCATTCAGCCCATTGAGTCTGCACCGACCACAATCCCACCCAGGCCCTACCCCCACATATTTACCCACTAATCCCTCTAACCTACGTATCTCAGGACTCTAAGGGGCAATTTTTTTTTAACCTGGCCAATCAACCTAACCCGCACACCTGGCCTCCACAACCCTCTGTGGCAATGAGTTGCACAGATTCACCACCCTCTGGCTGAAAAAAATCCTCATCTCAGTTTTAAAGGAGTGTCCCTTCACTCTGAGGTTGTGTCCTCCAGTTCTAGTCTCTCCCACTAGTGGAAACATCCTCTCCGCGTCCACTCTATCTAGGCCTCTCAATATTCTGTAAATTTCAATTAGTTCCCCCCCTCATCCTTCTAAACTCCATCGAGTATAGACCCAGACTCCTCAACAGCTCCTCATATGACAAACCCTTCATTCCTGGGATCATTCTTGTGAACCACCTCTGGACCCCCTCCAAGGCTAGCACATCCTTCCTTAGGTATGGGGCCCAAAATGGGGTCTGACCAGACATTATACAGCCTCAGCAGTACATCCCTGCTCTTGTATTCTAGCCCTCTCGACATGAATGCTAACATTGAATTTGCCTTCCTAACTGCCAACTGAACCTGCAAGTTAACCTTAAGAGAGACCTGAACCAGGACTCCAAGTCCCTTTGTGCTTCAGATTTCCAAAGCCTTTCCCCATTTAGAAAATAGTCTATGCCTCCATTCTTCCTACTAAAGTGCATAACCTCACACTTTCCCACATTGTATTCCATCTACCACTTCTTTGCCCACTCTCCTAACCTGTCCAAGTCCTTCTGCAGCCTCCCCACTTTCTCAACACTACCTGTCCCTCTAAATGTCTTTGTATCATCTGCAAATTTAGCAACTATGCCCTCAGTTCTATCTTCCAGGTCATTAATGTATATAGTGAAAAGTTGTGGTCCCAACACTGACCCCTGTGGAACATCACTGGTCATCCGTTGCCATCCTGAAAAGGACCCCCTCATCCCCACTCTCAGCCTTCTGTCTGTCAGCCAATCTTCTATCCATGCCAGTACCTTGCCTCTAACACCATTGGCTAAAAGTATTTGCTGAAAGCTTATTTCCTTTTGCTTTCCAGAATGACAGATAAGATTGTCACTTTGTTTTGAAGCAGGGTGTGAGTTAAATCGTTACACAAGTGAATGTGCCACCACAATTTAGAATCATAGAATCCCTACATTGCAGGAGAGGCCATCCGGCCCATCGAGACTGTACTTGTAAGAATGTAACTATTTCTAATATTGAGGAAGCACAATGTTATTTTTGTTGAGTGACATCCTCCCAGAAGATGGACAGTATTCAAGAAAATGGAATACAGCTTATTTAGAAAATCTTTATATAATAATAACTAGCATTCAATTGAAATGGTGTGATCTGAGCTGATATTTATAAAATATTGCTGCTTTGAGAACCTTGTGCAGCATCTAAACAGTAGATTGTAGGCAGCGAATAATTGTGCTTGTCACTTTTCTATTATAAATGTAATTTGCAGTTCTGACGCAGCAGACTCCTTTGATATATTCTCAGATTACACCGTGAGAAGACAGTCTCTTAAATTCAGCCCATCTTTAACACTGGATTAGCATTTGAATCTAATCAGTGGAGTTTATATATTCTGTAGCTACAACAGCAATTTAGTTCCATTATCTATGCTTCTATAAAGCAAGATTAATCCAGGCATTTTATATAAATTACATCAATATTTGAAAAGCATTATGCTGCCTATTATCTTCAATTCTATTTTCACAAAATATCCCAGCTGCAGAAAAAAAGCCAAGGTTTTCTCTTCTCTCGAACCAGGGATCTGTAAATGTTTAATTCTAGATTATGCTCATCCATTTGTTTCCCTTTATCATTCCGCCTTGAATGCCCTCAACTCTGAAGTAACAACATGTGGAATTCTCCGGCCTCCCGGTCCGTGTGTTGCTGGCGCAGGAGGCGGCGTGCCGGTTGTTGGCGGCATGATTCACTGTTCCCGCCGCCATCAAGCCACCCCACGTGGCTGGGAAACACGCGGGTGGGAGTTCAGTGTCGGCAAGACCAGAGAACCCTGCTGGCGTGAATGGCGGACAATGTCCATTCAGATTGCGCCTTTAACAGTTTGTAATTGTGGGCATCTCCATTGTCTCCATCCGTGCCGTACTATGACTCGCTGTGGAGATGCCGGCGTTGGACTGGGGTAAACATAGTAAGAACTATGACTCGCTAGGGACAAATGCTGAGTTTCATTGTTGGAGCCTCTTCCGATGATTCTATCCCTACTCCGGCACTCAACCCTACGCTTGACATCTGACATCAGCCATTTATAGTTCAGAGCAAGTCTCACATTCCAGCAATGTTTACCTAAGGTGTTGAGCTTCCCTCAGTTGTGAAGTTTATTTGGTACAATTTTAAGGGAGTGATGGTGGTGATAGTGATGATGTCACTGAACTAGTCATCTAGAGGCCCAGGCTCGTGTCCTGGGGAAAAGTGTTCAAATCCCAACATGGCAGCTAGTGGAATTTGAATTCAAATAATGGTCCAGAATTGAAAAGCTCGTCTCAGTAATGGTGACCATGAAAACCATTGTCGATTGTCGTAAAATCTCTCTGGTCAATCAATGCCCTTTAGGAAAGAAACTTACCAACCTCACCTGGTATAGCCTAGATGCAACTCCGTAGCCGTGGGATTGACTCTTACTCGTCCTCTGAAATGGTATTGCCATGAGCAACAAATGATGGCTTTATAGTGTAGCCAAAATGTTGTGTGATTTCAAGAAGAAATTAGATACAGCTCTTGGGGCTAAAGGGATCAAGGGATATGGGGGAAGGCGGGTACAGGATATTGAATTTGATGATCAGCCATGATCAAAATGAATGGCAGAGCAGACTTGAAGGGCGATAGCCTATTCCTGCTTCTATCTTCTATGGTTTTATGTCAGTGATGCCTATATCCCATGAAAAGATAAATTTTTAAAACATTTCCCTGAAACTGATGGAACCCATACAAAGATTCAATTTTAAGTGTTAACTTTAAGCACCAATTACGTCCAATGCAAATTGAGTTTCTGTGATCTTTTTGCATTCATTTTAAAAACATCACGCTGGACAGTGGGCCCACGCACAAAGCTGGCCACAAGATTCACATCGGGAGGTTTCAGTAATTGCGCTCGTTTGCAAACCTTGAAGGAGGTTCTAAAAATTAATCTCGTCATTTTGGGGACATAAAAGAGATACATTTTTGAAATTTTCAAATGTAATCGTTAAAAATTCCTGCAAAACTCACCACTGTTAGCTGTGTATTGAGTTCAATTGCTTGTGGGCATTCACTCGAGCTTCCTGTAATTAAGGGCAACATAAAACTGTGGTTGTGTCTTTAGTAAGTTTATGCTTCTAATGTGTAAATCTGCAAATAAATAAATATAAAAGCACATAAAGATTGGCACCATTTCTATCCTTCACCAACTGGCTTTCAGTACCCCAAAATATCTAGAAAATAGGTCTATATATGGTTCCAAAATATATTTTCTAGTTATATTGGGGGTACTCAAAGCCAGTTGACGAAGGATAGAAATATTTTTAATGTTTCTGTAATGTAAAATTGGGTTACTCACGTGTAATGGGTTGGGCTGGCACGATGGTTAGCACTGCTGCCTCACAGCGTCAGGACCCGAATTCAATTCCAGCCTTGGGTCACTGTCTGTGTGGAGTTTGCACATTCTCCCTGTGTCTGCGTGGGTTTCCTCCGGGTGCTCCGGTTTCCTCCCACCGTCCAAAAGATGTGCTGATTAGGTTGATTGGCCATGCTAAATTGACCCACGCAGAAAGCTGGCCACAAGATTCACATCGGGAGGTTTCAGTAATTGCGCTGGTTTGCAAGCCTTGAAGGAGGTTCTAAAAATAGTGAGCATTTTGAGAAGGGTGTTCAGTTTCCATTCAAACCCATTTGCATATCGTTGTATACAAAATTAGCCAGGGGGATTAGCAGGGTAAATGTGTGGAGTTACGGGAATAAGGCCTGGGTGGCATTGTGGTTGGTACAGATTCGATGGGCCAAATGGCCTCCTTCTGTACTGTACGGATTCTATGATACAATAATTAAAAATGCTGATTTTTTTTGGTGGGCTTCTATTTATTTTTAGGTGTGTTAATCGAATTGCATCAAGTTTCCACTTTGAATTGTTACGTGGGATATGTTTTAAAGCAAATTTAAAATAGACTTTTTAAAGCGTTGCTCTGGTTTCTGGCTAATTTTGAATACAACGATATGCAAATAGGTTTGAATGGAAACTGAACACCCTTCTCAAAATGCTCACTATTTTAGGCACACTTTTCGCACAGATTGAACCCCTAGCTCAATCGCTAAGTCTTTAGGTTTTGGTTTGAGTGGCCCTAACATCTTCCATTACCAGCTGCCCCAACCTCAATTTTGAAGTGTGCAATCAATGCTTTTCGCAGATTACTGAATAAAGAACAAATGTGCATCTACCTGGTGCTTTCCGTGCCCTCAGGACTTCTCAAAGCTGACAGAATAATTATCCTATGCATCTACAAGCCAAAATGAACTTCCGACAAAAATAATAATTTATACATGAAAATCTTTGAATTTCCTGCTGCCATGCTTGCAAAATGATAAACCTATATTATAGAGCTAGTTATTGTCAGCAGGCAAATGTTTATTGTGTCTGTATTCCAGGGATTAACCCATCTACTTTAAATAGGATAACACCTCCACTAAACAATGGATCAATGAATGTCAGGTGAATGAATACGTTAAGTGCTCAGCCGTGTGAGATGGTCAACAGTAATTTCCACGTCAACGTTTATTCTTGTTCAAGATCCAAACGTCTCCCCTTAGCTATAAGAGGATTAACAACTGTGCAGTATTGACGTTTCTCCACATGTTGTAATGAGAAGTCAGGATTATCAACATCTTAACTCTATCTGCTCGAGTATATTCCAGTCCAACCAGCCAGTCTCCCTTGCACAATGGTGCAATACTTAGATCACTGCCGAAATGGTGAAACTTTAGAATTGTCAGGAGGGGAAAGACAAGTGTCCCCTCCTGGATGAACCCTTAAACTATAATCATTTCCTTTCACATTTAGTGAGCTGAACAAGTACACGTCATCTTTTATTTTCCAGAACCCTCTGTCCCATTCTTTCTAATCACTTTCTCAGATTTACACAACTGCATTGGGTGTGACACGATATTGCTAACCAGTGATCGAAATTTTCCGGACACCCCACGGTGGGTTTTCTGGCGGCGGAGGCGGCTCACCATTGGCCGCCGGAAGGATCTTCCGCTCCCGCCTAAGCCAATGACCATTTGCGTTGCTCACTGGCTGCTTTGGAAAAGGCACCCCGATCTCTGGAAAGCCAAAGTTACCGGCTCTTTCAAGCCCTGTCCCACCAGCGCGATGGTATGCCACCAAGACCTTTTCCTTCTTAAGTGCTGGACAATATTGCGAGGAAATCCAGCCAAGCAGCTGGCGAGCTACACACCGCTTTTCTTGCTTGGTCCATCACTCGAGAAGAAAAAATGAAAAATTCCACCACGTGACTTCAAATCCTACCATGGTGATGCGCGATTAATTCACTCGGGAGGCTGGATCGTACCAGGGAAATAAAGGCTTTTATTAGTAACAAGAATGGAGCATACTGCTTAACAATACAATCCCAGACTAAAGGGTCACAAGGCAGTGCAGTGACCTTTATACTCCTACAGGTAGGCGGAGCCAACCGGAGTGTACCACAGAACAATACCAACAGGTAGAACACCCCAACAGTAACAACAGTAACATATATACAAGTACCCATAGTGCTAACCATCTATGGTTCAGTACCCATAGTGGTAACCATCTATGGTTCACCACACATGGCTGATTGCGAAACTGAATTCAACATATCTGCTGATTCAGGTCCAACAAAAGGGTCAAACAAAAGCTGCTGGTCTCCCGTAAAAACTTTCCTAATCCAAATATTTATTTCAGAGCAGGGAACTTGCCATCCCTACCAAACCAGTCCGTCCTACACTGCAGGGTTGAGTAGTAATGTCCTCTGAAGTGGCTCAGTAAACAATCAGTTGTAAAAATAATTAAAAGTTAGAGTTTATCAGTCACAAGTCGGCTTACGTTAACACCACAATGAAGTTACTGTGAAAATCCCCTAGTCCCACACTCCGGCGTCTGTTCGGGTACACTGAGGGAGAATTTAGCACGGCCAATGCACCTAACCAGCACATCTTTTGGACTGTGGGAGGAAACCGGAGCACCCGGAGGAAACCCGCGCAGACACGGGGAGAATGTGCAAACTCCACACAGATAGTGACCCAAGCCAGGAATCGAACCTGGGTCCCTGGCGCTGTAAGGCAGCAGAGCTAACCACTGTGCCACCGTGCCACCCTAAAAGAAGGTGGGAAACAGCTTGCATTTGCATAGAACCTTTCACAACCTCAGAGCATCCAAAATCATTTCACAGTCAAAGACGTCTTTTTGAAGTAGAATTTTACTAAGAACAGCTGCCTTCTCTGAGGACTTGGGGAGGGACTGTAATCATGGCCATTTCCATATTCACCTTAAGAACAAATATATTTATGAAACCAAAAGGGAAAATGCTGGAAAATCTCAGCAAGTCTGGCATCATGTGTAAGGAGAAAAAAGAGTTGACGTTTCGAATCCAGATGACCCTTTGTCAAAGCTGCCTCCAGCCACACCCCAAATATATTTATGAGTTTGTATTTGAAGCTCTTTTGTCGTGAGGAAGCGTAGGTTTGAAAATAGGGAACCCAGAGCAGGAACAAATCTGCGTGGTTGCTTTGACATGATTACTTGCTAATCCCAGCATTTGTGATTCAAATAAAAAGGACGATGGAGCTTCTAATCCCACCGTGCGCAAAGACAAACTAAATAGGAACTGCATCAATCTGAACAACTAATCCTAAATGTCAGGGAAATAGATGGGGTGAAGCAGCGTATTAACAAATGCTGTATAGTTTTTCATCAGACAATTTCTTATATCAATTTATTGCAGATAAAAAGTGTGGAAAATGTACTGTGGTTGATGCATTTAGTTTGCTGAAGTTTCAGAGATTATTGAAAAAAGAGAAGTTCCTTACATTCAAACATTAACTCAGTGGTATGTGTGCAGAATGAAGGTATTTCAGTAACAGGAGTTATCCAGAATGAATTGAATCATTTCAGCTGAATTCGCACTGCCCAAAGTTTGGACAATGCTTATCATTTTGTGCTCTTAAGATAAAGGCAAAATACTACAGATACTATTTATTTATTATTGTCACAAGTAGGCTCACATTAACACTGCAATGAAGTTACTGTGAAAATCCCCTAGTCGCTACACTCCGGCACCTGTCCAGGTACACTGAGGGAGAATTTAACACAGTCAATGCATCCAACCAGCACATCTTTCGGACCGCGGGGGGAAACCAGAGCGCCCGGAGGAAACCCACGCAGACACTGGGTGAACGTGCAAACTCTGCACAAACGGTGACCCAAGCCGGGAATCGAACGCAGGTCCCGGGTGCTGTGAGGCAGCAGTGCTAACCACTGTGCCGCCTAATGTTTCAAATGTTGGCTCTATTCGCTCTCCACAGATGCTGTCAGATCTGTTGAGATTTTCCAGCATTTTCTGTCTCTGTTCCATTTTGTGCTCTGGTAGTTTAATACTATAATAGGGTTCATGAACAATTAGCAGGCAAAAGAGTGCAGATTGGGGCCCCTGGGAGAAACTTTAACCTAAACCTGCCCATCAACAAACTACTGAAATTGGTGCAATGCTGTACCGGCTGCTACACCACAGCAGTGACTACACCACAGCAGTGACTACACCACAGCAGTGACTACACCACAGCAGTGACTACACCACAGCAGTGACTACACCACAGCAGTGACTACACCACAGATGTGTTTCATTGGCTGTAAAACACCTTTGAGCTGTCTGTTGGTAGTGAAAGGCGCCTTTTAAATGTAAGTCTAATTTTGCTGGTTTTCCCTTCGTTAAATCCAAAACCTCAACAAATGAGGTTAGAAATACCCTCATTGACCATCCTTAAGGACATGCCAGTGGCTCAAGTTCTGCACTTCTGATTGGAGAGTAGTGGTGGGCAACCTACATCTAACGACCCACGTGCGGCCCATCGGGGTCCTAAGTGCAGCTCGCGAGACATTTTGTTGACCATTGCTTGAACCCAGGGCTGCCACATTCTGCTCATTTCTGTCTGTGTAGTTTTTTTTCCTACCGGTATGACTGATGTGATACGCACATAAAGCAAGGGCAAGTGAATCGAGGAGTGTGCTGATTGCTCACAACATTGACTGTGAGAGCCGTGCGCTTATGTCCAAAGTGAAAATGATTATTTTGTTTTAACCAGTTGAAGTTGATAGATCTGTTAATATATAAATGATTAAACATTTTCTGGAAAGCGTTATGAAACATTCGGCGTGTATTAAATGTAATTAATCTTATTCATGGGGCCGCGGTTAGTGAATAAACGCATTGAGATGAAGGCGGGCCACACATCAGGCCCACTCACTAGCCTAGGTTGCCTCTCTCTGTTGTGGTGTGTTACACAAGGGTTGACCTCCATGGGACCAAGCTTAAAAAAAACGCATAAAATAGACTGTTTCTAGGCTCCCTGTTTATAGATTGTAAAATAGATTAAACATCTTCCAACAAAGAAATGGATTTTAGGCTTAAATCTACAATAATGCGCCTGCCTCGGTTGACGAGGCCATTAAACTGTAGGAGTCATGGGGAGTGTACCAGCGCAGAAACAGCATTCTGTAAGTGGAAAGGACTGTGCACAAATAAGAAGGTTTGAAAGTTCAGTGGGTTTAATTATGGAATTGGAAAACAAATCCTACAATCCAGCTCAACAGAAACCAAAAAAGGACAGGAAAAATAACTAAGAGAAGAGGATGTGAATGATGTTTCAGGACATCACTTCAAGCTCAGCGAGGTGCAGTGGAAGGAAAGGGAGCCAGGCCACAACTGAATTTACCCAATCATCTGTAATTTCTGAGAATTGCAGATGTCAGTGGAATTTGTTGGGAAGTGAGTCAATGCAAAGATTTTTTTGTGTTCTTGGAATGTAGAAAATAGCAAAGGCATTAAGACTGAACCATAGTGTGGGAATGGCTGTCGGTTCCCTATAGGACATCAGTGATCCACCAGGGATCTTACAACACTCTTGCAGATGACACCACTACTCAACACTTGCATTGAATTTAGCTCTGTGCTTTGCCAAAATGGGTTTTCAAGTTTCACAGCTTGTGAGTGGGCAGGTCCAATACCATATCGACTGGGCTACAGCGAAATCAATTTTCCAGCAGGTGTCTGGAGCCCGATGTCAGGACCATGTGGGGTCCCAGGCCCGCACATCTCGTCAGGATGGCTGCCAGTGTAATCTTCCAGGAGGGAGCCTCCCAATTGTCCGCCTGCATGTTCGCCGTCCTATTAAGGAGAGCGGATGGGTTCTCCTGCTGGAGGATGTGTCCAAGGAGTAGCCGGGCACAATACCCCACATAGCATCACTCTGATGGCAGGAATTGTCATGACCTTTGAAAAAATGGCCCCTAAGCAGGGCCTTAATTGGCCATCTGCCTCTATTACCCACCTGTCCACTTACATAATACTGAGGGGCCCAGATAGGGTGGACGTGGAGAGGATGTTTCCATTAGTAGGGGAGACTAGAACTTGAGGGCACAACCTCAGAGTGAAGAGACGCTCCTTTAAAACTGAGATGAGGAGGAATTTCTTCAGCCAGAGGGTGGTGAATCTTTGGAAATCATTACAACAGAGGGCGGATCGCGCTACTCGCCTCACATCCGACTTTACCAAGTTTTCGTGCCCGAAACCGACATAACTTGATGGTAAAATCGGGCCCTCTGAGTGAAGTAGAGTATAAAAGCTGGAGTCTGATGATGCAGCTGTATAGAACGCTGGTTAGGCCACATTTGGAGTACTGCGTCCAGTTCTGGTCGCCGCACTACCAGAAGGACGTGGAGGCATTGGAGAGAGTGCAGAGAAGGTTTACCAGGACGTTGCCTGGTATGGAGGGTCTTAGCTATGAGGAGAGATTGGGTAGACTGGGGTTGTTCTCCTTGGAAAGACGGAGAATGAGGGGAGATCTAATAGAGGTATACAAGATTATGAAGGGTATAGATAGGGTGAACAGTGGGAAGCTTTTTCCCAGGTCGGAGGTGACGATCACGAGGGGTCACAGGCTCAAGCTGAGAGGGGCGAAGTATAACTCAGACATCAGAGGAACGTTTTTTACACAGAAGGTGGTGGGGGCCTGGAATGCGCTGCCAAGTAGGGTGGTGGAGGCAGGCACGCTGACATCGTTTAAGACTTACCTGGATAGTCACATGAGCAGCCTGGGAATGGAGGGATACAAACGATTGGTCTAGTTGGACCAAGGAGCGGCACAGGCTTGGAGGGCCGAAGGGCCTGTTTCCTGTGCTGTACTGTTCTTTGTTCTTTGTTCTTTGAAATTCCTAATCTCAGTCCTGAATGGCTTACCCCTCATTCTTAGACTGTGACCCCAAGTTCTGGACTTCCCCAAC
Source organism: Mustelus asterias (assembly GCF_964213995.1). Lineage (NCBI taxonomy): Eukaryota > Metazoa > Chordata > Chondrichthyes > Carcharhiniformes > Triakidae > Mustelus > Mustelus asterias. The sequence goes on from NC_135813.1 coordinate 104,394,192, forward strand.
ATCTGGAACATTCTTCCTGCCTCTAGTCTGTCCAGCCCCATCAGGATTTCATATGTTTCTATGAGATCACCTCTCATTCTTCTAAATTTCAGTGAGTACAAGCCCAGTCAACGCAGTCTGGACATGAATGTCTTTAAGACAGAGATAGATATGTTCTTGATCAATAAGAGGATCAAGGGTTACGGGGAGAAGGCAGGAGAATGGGGATGAGAATCACATCAGCCATGATTGAATGACGGAACACACTCGATGGGCCGAATGGCCTAGTTCTGCTCCTTTATCCTATGGTCTTATGGAAATAACTTGGATGTGGGAAGGGGAGGGAACCAATCTGATTCATTTTGACCATATTTTCCCGGCTCCATTGCCTTCCCCTGTCTGTCTCCGTGTCGGTGTGTGCTTTTCCTGTGTTAGAGTGTGTTTTCCGTGTCAGAGCGTGTCCTGTCTGTGTTGTCCGGCAGTCCTTTCCTGGCAGCACTGCCTGGTTTTCCTCCTGCTGCTACTCACAGGTCTACAGAGCTCGGCTCCTTCCAAAGAACAATGTGCCAAACATAGCTGCAGACAAGTCTGCTCGAAGCCAGGCTGTAAACATCATTGGATTGAGGAAATTAACATGACTGGATTAAAAACTAAAATCCTTTCGGAGCTGAAGAAGCATCACAGAGATCTGTGGCCAAGCATTGTGTAAAGGAGAACACTAAAAATACTCGGAGGGGTCAAGCAGCATCTGCGGAGAGAGAAGCAGAATAAGTGGGCGTGATCTTTTGCCCCCTCTGCTGCGTGTTTCGTGTGGCGGGAGGTGGCGTGCCGTTCGCAGCGGCATCATCTTCCTGTCCCGCTGTTATCAATGGAATTTCCCATTGAATCCAACCCACAGAAAGCCACGCCGGGGGTGTGCCGGTGAGGGGACCAGAATTTCCAGCCGGCGTGAATGGCCAGAAAGTTCCGGCCAGTGTTTCACGCCAATAATCTTTCGTCAGGCATGTAGAGGAGTTTTATTCTGAACAGAACTTGGAGGCAGGAGATGTATTCATTCTGACTTTCCCCCAGTTCTATCTTGAATGTAGAGACTCATGCTGGGCTAATATATGACGGAGCTTGCTAGCCCTAAGTGGTTGTTTTATAATGCCTTACTGAATATTAGCAGGATAATTCACTGTGAGACATAATGGAACTCAACCCAGTTGTATCCTTCCCTATATATTTATATCTACAGACTCTAACAGGGCTGATGGACTGTGATCTCGGTGCCAACTTTTGTGTAGGACCGCAGCAAGGTTTGTCACACCGGATGCTGCTGGCAGCCTGGCATTTACCAGTGTCTGTCTTCTCCCTACAATAGCCAGAACATCAATATCATTTTCACCGAAGGTGCTGCTGATGTTGCCAGGTGCTCGAAAGCAGATAGTAATGCAGGAAACCTTTGCTTCATCATGTGTGAGATGGTGGCGGTTATGGATGTTGGACTCCTCCAACTCTTTTTGAATATCTTGCAATACCGTGTGTGAGGAGGTACGTAGCCCATCATCACGTTCCTGCTCTTCTGATAAGATCCATTTCAAAGCCAGGCTGTGATGATGGATTGTGAAGCATGGGGGCCTTTGCTTTGTGCTGCACCCTCGCACACCGGTTAAGCCCTCAACAGCCACCAATACTGCCACCCCATTGTCCCCAGGCCTTTTAGCAAGACTTTGTTTCCGTATGATCATTCTTAACCTTATTAATGTTTCTCAAAGTGCGCGGACCTTTGCTGGTATCTGCTTCCACTTGAGTGCAATTGTTAAGAGACTTTTTTAAAGAAAAGTTTTATCTATTGGGTACTGCATTGATTTTACAGCATGATTAAGTAACAAATGCCTGTTGTGTAATGTGACTCTTACTACAGGTTGAATATCCTTTAACTGTAAATCTGAAAACTGAACACATCCAAAAACCATTTTTTTTGAAAGGCTACGCAGTTAATTTGTAAGTTAATAAAGCAATGTAATATTATATATTTTTTATTTATTAGTGTCACAAGTAGGCTTATATTAACACTGCAATGAAGTTACAGTGAAAATCCCCTAGTTGCCACACTCCAGCGCCTGTTCGGATACACTGAGGGAGAATTTAGCATGGCCAATGCACCTAACCAGCACATCTTTTGGACTATGGGAGGAAACCGGACCACCCGGAGGAAATCCACGCAGACACGAGGGGGAATGTGCAGACTCCGCACAGACGGTGACCCAAGCCGGGAATTGAACCCGGGTCCCTGGCGCTGTGAGGCAGAAGTGCTAACCACTGTGCCATTAGAGATGTAATAAGTGTTAACAAGTAAGAATTAGGGCGAGAGAGAGAGTTGGCAAATGGAGAAAGAGCCGAGTATTTGTAGACTATAGCAAGCCTAGGCTTAAGTTTTTGTAATATAAATAGACCTAGGCCTACCATATATATGGTAGATCCCAAAACCGAAAATGTCTGAATACTGAAATGGAGTCGGCCCCAAGAGTTTTGGATATAGGATACACAACCTGTAATCGTTTATGCTATGAATTTTTTATGTTACTGCAGCCTCCAAAGTCTCGATCCCTTCCTGACTTTTGATTCTAAACAAAACACGCGGGATTTTCCCAAAGAAACGTGCTCAACAGACACGGTTACAGGGGTTTTCCCGCCCGTTCTTTGGGCGAGCGTTGTGAAATGAATTTACAGTAATCCGTGCAACACAGACCGTCAGGAGATTCACGCCAGTTTGGGGGGCTAATCCCGTTCAAGAGGCAGGCATCAGACTGCTGAGGGGGCCACTGTGCATGCGGTGATTGACAAGAATCTCGTTCCCCCCCTCCCCTACCAACCCCATTCGCTGGCCTCCCAATGGCAATTTGGTGTTTGCAAATTCCTTCATGGGTTATATGTTGCATTTATGTAGTCGGCTATTTTCACCTTTACTATGTTTGTCATTGCACTTCTGTTTGTTATTATAGATGTTCATATTTCTCTATTTATATAAAACCTTCCCCCATGGGGCTATGAACAGTGTTTCTTGTTTAGACTTTCATCCTTCCCAAAGGTTTAACTGTGGTTCAAGTGAGTGAACCTTGATACCTTTGATCTAAAAGCTGGATCTTTTCCAGAATCTTTTCCTTTAGCAGAGTTGCATATCCAATGGATTAAGAGTTGCCCCACTGGCAGTAACCTGTTTACTGGATTGAACATAGACGTACACAAATAAATATGAAAAAATACCTCTCCAGAAACTTATATCTTGGCTGTAATGTAAAAACACATCCCAAAATGTTTCCCAGAGGCATGAGGAGAAAGAATGCAAAGCTTAAAAAAAGGATGAGTTAATTAGGGTGACTAAAATCTTTATCAAAGTGGTGGCTTTTAAAGAGATTCTGAAAGGAGAGAGGGAACTGGAGAGGTGGAAGAGTTCAGAGAGGGGATTCCAGAGAGTGGCAGCTACTGAAGCCACAGGTGGGGGAAAAGGGGGGGCATACACAAGAAGCAGAAGGAGATTCAAGTGTGATCATTGCAAAGGTGGTAATGCGGAAGAGGTCCAGGAATGACTTGCGAGGATTGAAGGAGAAAATATCACAGGGAATTGTTCCCAATGATTTTCTGTGCATTAAAACCAATGTTTTTAATTGAGATGTGCTGCCCGAGGGGCCATCCTTCAAGAAGCACCAAGTGTGGATTCACCCCTTGGATCTGAGCTTTGAATGGAGAGAAGACAAAATTTAATCCTTGCAACATTCTTCCTTGACGATAACATTCATGTCTCTCAGTTTGTTGCTTATCTTTGAAATGTATGCCGTGGTGGAGACCTCCCACCATGTTGTGCCAAGTGGAGGAGACGGTTTTGATGCCATAATGGCACATTTAGCGAAATGCCTTCCGTACCAGAAATGTGCTTCCATCGCTCCATAAGCATGTTCAGCAGAATGGGAGAAATTGCAGCATAGGAGAGGCCGTATGGCCAGTCTGACCTGTGCCACAGTTAGCCGGTGTGACCTGCTGTTAATACCATTTTCCTGCCCATTTTTTGCCATGGTTTCTTGGGCCTCCTGGATGAAACGAGTTCCATGCTGAGGATCTATTGAGTTCGCCGTGGCTGGATTCTCAGGTTTTTGGAAATGCGTAGGGTGTCATGTGATTCCTTAGTTGCTATAGAAACACGATGAGTTTATTAATGGGGTTCCATTGTGATTGGATGCACCTTTTCCATCACTGGTTACAAATTTGCACCAATCGCAGTCAATGCTTTTGTCGGGAGATCTATTAAAACTTCAGTAAGGGTGCTTTGAGCTGACCATCTTTTTGTTTTGTTGTAAGACCAATTTATTTTCCGCAGTGACAGTTTACTGGGTGGTAAGGATGATGCATGCCTGTTACAAATTTACTGCTCATTCCATTGCTTGCTTGCTTTCCATGACAGTAAACTCTGTTGCTGACTCGACGCTGGATGTCATTGCAGGCACCCTTTCATTTTTGGGCCTCGTTCTAAATAATGATCCTGGAAACAGTTTCTGGGAATGTTCCCATTTAGCACTTAGTGTCAGTAATTGAATTCTTTTACACACAGTGTAAATATTCACACATAAATTTAGATATCGTGCTGAGATAATACTGAGACTGCACAATCTCCAAGAAAAATATAGAATCAGAGAATCCCGACAGTGCAGAAGGAGGCCATTCAGCCCATCGAGCCTGCATTGACAACAATCCCACCCAGACCCTATCCCTGTAACCCCATGTATTTACCCTGCTAAATCCCCCTGACACAAAGGGCAATTTGGCATGGCCAATCAACCTAACCTGTACATCTTTCAACTGTGGGAGGAAACTGGAGCACCCAGAGGAAACCTGCACAGACACAGGGAGAACATGCAAACTCCACACTGATAGACACCGAATTGAACCTGTGTCCCTGGCGCTGTGAGGCACAATACTAACCACTGTGCCACCGTGCTGCCAGAGCCAAGGCCATTCTACAGGTCTTGATCTCCTCAATTCTGTTAGCTGACAAATCAAAGTGGGATAAAATTCTACCTCGATTTGATGGAAGCACCCACTGCGCAATAACATTACATTTCTAGGGCTTCTGATGCAGATCAATGAAGTGAACCAAACTGAGCCAACAAGCTGCCGTTTCTGGAACAGTCGCTTGGTTTTGAAGAAATTTTGAATGAGCCATTTCATGAAAATTAATTTGATTTAATAAAGCTGCTCTTCCTATTTAAAAAGCTTTTAGCAAGAGCAAAGGCTTATTGGAAATGCTGTTTGTAACTCTGCTAATTGGAGGGTGGAGGTGGGCACAAACTCTGGCTGACTGTGTTAACACATTCTCTTTGGATTGTGGTGCAGAATGTTTAACGCAGAGCTCGAGGGAAAGTCCAAACTGTGAAATAGTGAGTCACACACGTGGTCAAGGGACCTACTGCTGGACGTTTGGTCATGTGACTTCTGACCACATGATACTGGATCATGTGGCATCTTTAAATAAAGCTCGGACTGCTCACCCTGCCGCCTCAAACTGCAATCCTTACTCCAGGTTTCCTCCTCTCACAATGTTAGTGACCCTCTGTTGTGAGGTGCTATTTAATAACACTGGTAGACCCTTCTCACACCCTAATTTGGTTTGCCTTTTTACCATCCCCATCTTTTAAAATGAATGTAGTGTTTCCTGCTGAAGTATCCAGAATGATTTGGGCTCTGTAGGAGCTGCCAGTGTTGAGATAACATTTTGCCACCCTATTTAAAAATTCACATGGTTGATGTTTTTCATAGAATCCTAGAATCCCTACAGTGCAGGAGCTGGCCATTCCACCCATCGAGTCTGCACTGACTCTTACCCAGATTCTATCCCCATAACCACACGTATTTCCCCTGCTAATCTCCCTAACCTATATATATCTTTAGACACTTTTTTATTCATTCGTGGGACGTGGGCGTTGCTGGCTGGCCAGCATTTATTGCCCATCCCTAGTTGCCCTTGGATGGCAGTTGAGAGTCAACCACATTGCTGTGGCTCTGGAGTCACATGTAGGCCAGACCAGGTAAGGATGGCAGCCTTCCTTCCCTGAAGGACACTAATGAACCAGATGGATTTTTCCTGACAATTGACAATGGTTTCATGGTCATCAGTAGATTCTTAATTCCAAATATTTTTTATTGAATTCAAATTCCACCATCTGCCGTGGCGGGATTCGAACCCGGGTTCCCAGGACATGAGCTGAGTTTCTGGATTAATAGTCTAGCGATAATACCACGAGGCTATCGCCTCTCCCTAGTACGCAAAATAGACTTCTATACAGAAACATACAAGTTTGGAAGCTTCTAAGTACAATCCTTCATCTGTATTTAATTAGATGACCAGTATTCAGGATTCCAGGATTCTACATTTGAGTTAGGACATTAACGGGCAATTTCGCATGGCCAATCCACCTAACCTGCACATCTTTGTCACTGCGGGAGGAAACCATAGCACCCGGAGGAAACCCACGCAGACATGGGGAGAACGTGCAAACTCCGCACACACTGACCCAAGGCCGGAATTGAACCCGGGTCCCTGGCGCTGTGAGGCAGCAATGCTAACCACTGTGCCACCGTGCCGCAAAAACGATGCATAATCCAAAAGATGGTTACAAGCATCTGAGATCTGAATGAACACCACCTTCGGCTCAATAAATGGGACTGGAGTCTCCAGCCACTTTCGTTATGGGAGGAGAGATTGCATTTTAGTTGCTGCCCCTCCTGGCTTCTCAGCCATTTATAATGGACCATCTTCACCACGCCAGCCATTTGATGGAAATGAAATTTGGAATCAGAATTACTCACAACTCGAGGAATTCATTGCAATAGAAACATCGAAACATAGAAGTTAGGAGCAGGAGGAGGCCATTTGGCCCTTTGAGCCTGCTCCGCCATTCATTACCTGGTGGATAAATGCGAAGTGATGCATTTTGGAAGAAATAATGTAGGGAGGAGTTATACAATAAATGGCAGAGTCATCAGGAGTATAGAAACACAGAGGGACCTAGGTGTGCAAGTCCACAAATCCTTGAAGGTGGCAACACAGGTGGAGAAGGTGGTGAAGAAGGCATATGGTATGCTTGCCTTTATAGGACGGGGTATAGAGTATAAAAGCTGGAGTCTGATGATGCAGCTGTATAGAACGCTGGTTAGGCCACATTTGGAGTACTGCGTCCAGTTCTGGTCGCCGCACTACCAGAAGGACGTGGAGGCGTTAGAGAGAGTGCAGAGAAGGTTTACCAGGATGTTGCCTGGTATGGAGGGTCTTAGCTATGAGGAGAGATTGGGTAAACTGGGGTTGTTCTCCCTGGAAAGACGGAGAATGAGGGGAGATCTAATAGAGGTGTACAAGATTTTGAAGGGGATAGATAGGGTGAACAGTGGGAAGCTTTTTCCCAGGTCGGAGGTGACGATCACGAGGGGTCACGGGCTCAAGCTGAGAGGGGCGAAGTATAACTCAGATATCAGAGGGATGTTTTTTACACAGAGGGTGGTGGGGGCCTGGAATGCGCTGCCAAGTAGGGTGGTGGAGGCAGGCACGCTGACATCGTTTAAGACTTACCTGGATAGTCACATGAGCAGCCTGGGAATGGAGGGATACAAACGATTGGACCAAGGAGCGGCACAGGCTTGGAGGGCCGAAGGGCCTGTTTCCTGTGCTGTACTGTTCTTTGTTCTTTGTTCTTTGTTATTACGATCATGGCTGATTGTCCAACTCAATAGCCTAATCCTGCTTTCTCCCCATAACCTTTGATCCCATTCGCCCCAAGTGCTATATCCAGCCGCCTCTTGAATACATTCAATGTTTTGGCATCAACTACTTCCTGTGGTAATGAATTCCACAGGCTCACCACTCTCTGGGTGAAGAAATGTCTCCTCACGTCCGTCCTAAATGGTCTATCCGGAATCCTCAGACTGTGACCTCCTGGTTCTGGACTCACCCACCATCGGGAACATCCTCCTTGCATCTACCCTGTCTCGTCCTGTTGGAATTTTATAAGTCTCTATGAGATCCCCCCTCATTCATCTGAACTCCAGCGAAAACAATCCTAACCTAGACAATCTCTCCTCATACATCAGTCCCGCCATCCCGGGAATCAGCCCTGGTAAACCTTCGCTGCAATGTTGGAGTGTGCTTTATTTACGATCCGGGGTGGATTCCACAGTATAAAGTGTCTTGGTGCTTTGAAAGGTCCATGGTGACCAGAGAAAACCGCTCGGCTGGCTTGTATTGTCAGGCTCCGTGCCCAGCTGGCAGCAGCAGGGCTCCTTGAGCTTGTGCCACTTCTGGCAGCTGAGGGAAAGCACCTCTTGGTACATTTGTAAAAAAAAAGGCTGGATTCTCAGCAATGCCACGCTTCACTGGCGTGAGAGAAGAGATATCGAAGCAACACAGCCTTTCCATGAGTTTGATTAACAGTCTCCCTGCTTTGTCCTTGCGTCTCATTGTAATACTGCCTCTATTCTTCCTGGTACCACTTTTATACCCATTCTGATAGCTTCAGAACCTCTCTGAATTCCAGTGTTCTGATCAGTTCACCTTGCCTTAGGAAGAGAGAAAACCTAGTAAGTTAATAGATAACTTGTGGAGCTATTAGTCAGCAATTCAGCTATGAAATAGCTATGGTTTGATTAATTTTAGCAGTGCAGCTCTCCAAACATGTGTGACTGTGGGGATAATTTTAACCTTTGGCAACAGAATAAGTGTGACAATATTGGGTTGACCGCCCATTTTACACCTCTGCTGCATTTTGTTACCATTGTGTTCCAGCGATTATTTTTATATTCGTTCATGGGATGTGGGTGTCATTGGCTGCACCCGCTGTGGTATAAATGGTGACTAGCTATTCTGCTAATAGCTAATATACACCATCAGTGATATCAGATCACTGGGCGGCACAGTAGCACAGTGGTTAGCACTGCTGTCTCACAGCGCCAGGGACCCGAGTTCAATTCCGGCCTTGGGTGACTGACTGCCTGTGTGGAGTTTGCACATTCTCCCCATGTCTGCGTGGGTTTCTTCGGGTGCTCCTGTTTCCTCTGACAGTGCAAAGATGTGTGGGTTAGGTTGATTGGCCATGCTGGATTGACCCTAGTGTCAGGGGGATTAGGAGGGTAAATATATGGGGTTACGGGGATAGGACCTGGGTAGGATTGTTGTCGGTGCAGGCTCAATGGGCCAAATGGCCTCCTTCTGCATTGCAGGTTCTATGAGTCTATTATGTGTCTCTAGAACTCAGAGAGAGATGGTTCTGGCAGGAGCCTCATGCTTATCTATCCCTGTCCCTGTACATAGTTGTATATAGTTAGTAAATGATTGGAAGTTCCTGGCTGCCTTGTTCCAATAGTGTGTGTTAGACATGTCCTGGGACCATTTCTGATGGTACATCATAGTGGCAGCGGTAAACATACCAAATAGCCAGGATCCCTGCCAAAACTGCAGGTGGCAGGAAAGTGAAAACCATGGGGAGTGCAACAGCTAGGGAACGGCTGCGGCAAAGAATCAGAAGGAAAAGCACCAATGATGTCCAAGGACAGTTGATTAATGTAACTGACAATCATAGAAAAATTCCTGCCTCTAGCAGAAGGCCCCGACCAAGCAGCACACTGGAAAAACTAGTGTTGTGCATTGAGGGTTAGAATAGAAGTCTAATAAAGAACAGGTCAGCACACTCCTCTATTCTATTGGCAGCAGTGCAGATGACATTTTATAAACACAGAGTACATACGAGGTCAGAGCAACCCACAAAGAGGTTATTAAAGGCTTCTATTCATATTTCATTCTTCTGATGAACATTATTATAGACCAGGTGAGGTTTAAGAGGCACACTCAGGAGAGTACTGATTTTGTTTTCATTAATGATCATATCCTGGGACCATTTCTGATACTTCAATTGTTCTACACAGTACAATGAAGGGTGTCCTCATTCCAAACATGGGAATTAGTCTCTACAAGGACTGTCCAGTGGTCACCCCAACCAATACTCTCATGGACGCTTGCATCTGTGACCAATAGATTAATGAGAAGAAAGTCAGGTTGTTTTTTTCTCCCGGTGTCTATGTCTTTCAGAATTCAGACACAAAAATCCATTGGTCACTCAATTTTAAAGGGACTCCTTTATCCAGCTTTAGGCCCCATATTTGCACATTGAAGGGGCCTGGTGGCTTTTTACCTATTCATCCAGCAATGTTTTCTCTTAGCTACGCGGTCCTAGCTTCCCACGTGGGTCGTGCATAAGTTGGCCTAACAGTGTACAGCCACACCTAAAAAAAATGTAAAGGATCCGCACACTTAATGACATCACATGCACACTACAATGGAAAAAGTTAGAGGTTACATTTCTGCCCGGGATATTGGGAAAATGGGCCTATGGGATTAGCAGCTGAATAAAGACTCAATGCAGTTTGTATGCCAGGCATTCCACTGCTAAACCTAAAAAAAAACAGGTCCAATGCAAACCAATCCCTACCTTAATAAAAGCAGAAAATGTTGGAAATACTCAGCAGCTCTGGCAGCATCTGTGGAGAGAGAGAAACAGAGTTAACGACTGGAATTCTCCAGCCATTCGCACCGGCGGGATTCTCTGGTCCCGCTGCAGTGAATGGAGGTTTGGCTGAGCGCCAAGTTCTCCATCCTCGCTTGCGGCAGAGGCAGTGAATGGTCGGAGAATTCCCAGCTAACGTTTTGAGTCCAATATGACTCCCCTTCCTCCTACCTTAATGTCTCAGGGTAAATCTGCTCGCTTGTGTAATCTAATAGTTTTTTCCCCCTGGTTGGCTATGTCTTTCAGAATTTGGGCACAAAAATCCATTGGTCGCTCAAGTTTAAAGGGGCTCCTTATCCAGCTTTAGGTCCCAGTCTGATATAATGTGTTGGTTTCATGTAAATAAGAGCCAGCTCAGGATAATTTCTCTGGAACTAGCTGCTGGTAGATCTTTGGAACGACACGGATTACCCAGCAGGAAGGGCTTGCTTTATTAATATAGGACTCACCAAGAGGAAGCCCAGATCGCATTCAGTTCATTATTGGAACAAGCTCCCGCCTGTTTGCTCTTGAGGCAGGCTCTGAGGGAAGTGTTGCTCCCAGTTGACATCTCCACCGGTGGAAGAAGCTCATAATCTAGAATTCACGCTTCAAAGATGTTGATTCATTCCCCCTGATAGTCAAACCAATCCATGAATTCAATGTGAAAGCAACAGGGGAGTTAATATGAAGCTTTCCTCCACATCAGAATGAACAGGGAAATTGCCACTGAGTTTACTTCATCCCGTCTGTTTTAATTGCGTTCCCTCTAAGCACTTTTCTTTTCTAATTGAATTGATGTCTGAACTGATCTCATTTCTTTTTCATGAAGTGGAATCTGCATGGATCACACGCATACAGTCTGGCATTTGCTGAGCTGCAGAAGTAATTCACTGTGTGAAACAGCTCTGAAATGTTGGGACATGTTAATGCCCCATATAATTCCACATATCACCGTGCCCCATAAAGCATTTGATCGTAATAAATCAAAATGCTAAAACGCTCAGCAGCAATGGCAACACTGATGGAGAGAGAAACAGAGTTAACATTGCAGCTTGATGTCCCTTCATCTGAACTCATCAACTCCTGGAACATTAACCCTTGTTTCTCTGCACAGACACTGACCTTCAGAGCATCATAGAATCCCTACAGTGCAGAAGGAGGCCATTTGGCCCATCGAGTCTGCATCAACTCATACCCAGGCTTGTCTCGTAAACCAAAGTATTTACCCCGCTAATCCCCCTAACCTTAGTGTCGGGATTAGCAGGGTAAATACGTGGGGTTACGGAGATAGGGCCTGGGTGGGATTGTGGTCGGTGCAGGCTCGATGGGCCGAATGGCCTCCTTCTGCACTGTAGGGATTCTGTGATGACCTTGGAACACTGAGGGGAAGTTTAGCATGGCCAATCCACCTAACCGGCACATCTTTGGACTGTGGGAGGAAATCGGAGCAACCAGAAGATACCCACGCAGACATGGAGAGAATGTGCAAACTCCACGCAGTCACCCAAGGCCGGAATTGAACCCGGGTCTATGGCACTGTGAGGCAGCAGTGCCAACCACTGCGCCACCGTGCCGCCCCAAATTTGCAGCATTTTCAATTACTGTTTCAGGTTTCCAGTATCTGCAATATTTTGTTTTTGGTTTAATATTTGATCATTTCTCGCTGTACTCATGATTATGTTTCAATCTTCACAGACGCTGTCAGACCTGTTGAGTTTATCCGGCACTTTTGTTTTTATTTCAGATTTCCAGCAGTATTTTGCTCTTTCCACTAATTATGCATCTGCTTTTAAAGTAATCAAAGCATTCATTGCTTTAGTTGGGTATCGATCCATCTACTCCAGGGGCAATTCTGACCCTCATTTTAACATCAATTCCTGTTGTTTAGGCCCAAGGTAGAGCAAATCCAAAATATTTTATTTGTAACAAAACAATTCTTAATTTCCTAGTCTAAGGTCATTCTTTACCCTATGTGCAAGACCAACATTTGAGAATTGCCCACCAATCTGCACCATTCACCAAGAGATGGGAAAGGGGTGTTTTATTGGAGTGGTTAATGCGTGTTCCAATGCACACCTTCACAATCAGTCTGTCTAAATCCAGCCATTCCAAACAGTGCATTCAAAGCTGCACAGCTCCAGAAGAACAATATCGGACTGTCACCCACTTTTCAATCAGCAGAACAACTTCCATCCCATTCCGTTCCATATTGTCCCACAACTTCCATGTGCCCGAGTGGTCCAGCCGAACTCTTGATTTATTGGTCGTTTTGGGTTGAAATCATATGAGGCATCTTCCTATTTTGCCTCCCTTTGTTTCTCTGTGGATCGCTGTATCAGGTGTAACCTTGAACAGAGAGTGTGAGCATCTGATCCACTGCCTCCCTAGCTGGGAGGTTCATGAGAGTAGCGCAGTCAATCATACTTTCTCTTGACCTGAGGTGACCTTTTGAGGCATAGAGTCATACAGCATACAAACTTGCCCTTCGGCCCATTGTGTCTGTGCTAGCTACCAAACTATTCTAATCCTATTTGCCAGCACTTGATCCATAGACTTGTTTCATAGAGTCATAAAATCCCAAACTGACTATGTCCATCACCGTTTTTTCCAGAAGGTACATGGTGCATGATACTGGGTAGGTATCTGCATCAAACTGCACGTAATAACAAGCAGGATATGGACACCAGAATGACCTAATTCACCTGAAGTGCTAACTAAATATCATAGAATAATAGAATCCCTACAGTACAGAAGGAGACCATTCAGCCTATTGAGCCTGCACTGACAGCAATCCCACCCACACCCTATCCCCATGACCCCATGTATTTGCCCTGCTAATCCACCTGACATTCAGGGGCAATTTAACACGGCCAATGCACCTAACCTGCACACCTTTGGACTGTGGGAGGAAACCAGAGCACCTGGAGGAAACCCACGCAGACACAAGGAGAATGTGCAAACTCCACACAGACAGTGACCCAAGGCTGGAATTGAACCCAGGTCCCTGGCGCTGTGAGGCAGCAGCGCTGACCACTGTGCCACCATGTTGCCCACTGTAGGTTATGGTGTTTCAATTGTTCATCGAAGTGCTTCTTAAATGTCGTAAGGGTTCCCACCTTTACCACCCTTTGTCTGCAGTTTTTTGTCAACGTGCAGTATTGCAAAACTGGCATTGAGCCCTACTGTGTGGTGGTGAGAACCCATGAGTGTAGTGTGCAGGAGGCGCAATATGTCGTGCTGGCCTGTTGGCCCCATAATAAATCCAATGTGATCTGAGGAGCCCTTCAATGTAGAATAGATGCACTTTCCCCTGGCATCTACACAGAAAAACCTCCTGCCATCTTTCACTTCCAGGTGGTGAAAGGCATGTTCAGACTGAACCACAGGAGGCTTGAGAAGGAGGGTGGTGGGAGTATCACACAGCCGGAACATTCAGAATTACGATGAGACTTCTCGATAAGTACCACCTGAAACCTGAAGAGTTGGTTTTTACCCTGAAATGCTTAACCACTGTGTATGGAAATTAATTGCAAACAGCCACCCCCCACCCCCCTCCCCCTCTGTTTCCGTAGTGACCGATGTGACTTTTCACATGCACACAGGTGGTTGCCAGACAAGGTCTCTGGTCGGTCGCCTATTTACGTGATTGGATTCACTCGCCCTGCGTTTGTAAATAGCGCAGAAACCGATTCACATCCGCTTTCCCACACATTCTCACACCTTGCCGACGTGGGTGTTAGCACTTTGAACCCAGCCTCCCCTCCCCCACAGCAAATGTGGTTAAGCGTCAGAACAGTTGCATCAAAATTTGGTGTAGAACTGAATGCAAGGGTTGCAGTGCGTTTTTACTCAAAAGTTCAAAAACTTCAAATAATGTCAGCCATTGGTTCTCACTATTAAATGTCTCCTTCCCATTTTCAGTTCCTCTTATTGTAAAAACGCACAAACGGTCATCCAGTCTCATTCTAGAGTCATGACTTGCAAAAAGATAATAATTTAAAGAGGAAACATTGCATTGAGAAAGAAGGTATCCAGCCACAGAAGACAAACTGACAGTAGCTCTGGCACAATGCTGTTTTGTGTAAGAAACCTGTAAAAACAAGGGAACAAGATATGCTGTCTCTGAATTGGCACTTTTAGAGGAAGTTCAGCTTTCTGTGCCTTTACGCTGAGGGAAACATTTACACCACAAGTGATGCACACGTCATTTGGATTTGAAAAAGTGCAGTTTTGGTTATTACTGGGACTGAGCCGTGCACCCAGACTGCCCACTCACTGACAGATGGATAGCATCATGTAAGTAGAGCGCTTTAAGGTTTTTTTTTTCCTTTGACACCACCTCAGTTGTACAAAGGGGCTGTGGCTCGGTGTGCCTGTCCGTCAGTCGCTACAAGACCGCAGATCAAAAGACAGGAGGTGCAGAAAAGAGTCTGAATAGGATTGGATGTGTGTGTGTGTTTACAAACTGTGCGAAAGCCACTGGCCAGGAATGGAGTTGTGCGTACATGACATGCTGCCTTTGTGAATAGGCACAGCTGGTGAGACAGGCAGATAACCTGAGACCATTTGAAATAGTGGCAGGATGACAAGTCAGTGTCACACAATCACTGCGGGGACGGGTTGACAATGTGAAGTTTCTATCAGTCACAGGAAGAGTGTTCATGTAGTAAATCTGCCTTGGAAACAACCAAACTCGTAAATTAAAGTAATGCATTTTGTTATAAACACTGTTGAGTCCAGTGTTTTGTATGATTAGATCTCCTTGAAATGTTGGGTTGTGATCTGATTTTAATGCTGTTCTTTCACATTTGATAGATTAAGGTGCTGATGAGCCTGATTTAGAGTAAAGTTTATTCATTCGTCACAAGTAAGGTTTACATTAACACTGCAATGAAGTTACTGTGAAATTCCCCTAGTCGCCACACTGCGGCGCCTGTTCGGGTCAATGCACCTAACCCCAGCACGTCTTACAGACTGTGGGAGGAAACCAGAGCACCCGGAGGAAACCCACGCAGACACGGGGAGAACGTGCAAACTCCACACAGCCAGTGACCCAAGCCGGGAATCGAACCCGGGTCCCTGCCATTGTGAAGCAGCAGTGCTAACCACTGTGCTACCGTGCCGCCTAAGTGGGGTCTCACACCTGTACACGTCTTGTGCAATTTATTCACAGGCTTATAAGTCACACTTAAGATTTTAAACCTCCAGTTTATTCTGAAGACAAGTCTGACCCCTCAACAGTCACGATTTCTCTCATTTCGCAATCACTGCTCTCTAATATACCTTGGATTTTATTTTCTTAATCCTTTGCTGTTTTCACACTTGGTGCGATTCTGCACTCCAGGTCTAAGCCCTACATCTCGATCTCTCAGTTTTAATGAGTCTCCAATGCTCTCACTGTTACACTGAATGCAAGCACAAGGAATAAGTGATATAGTTTGGATGTGTTTATTGATGTGTTCAAACAACAATAAAGTGCATGACCATGAGCTTCACCAGAGATCTGGAGAAAGGTTGAGATCCGGCTGTCGCCATCACCTGGCACCTTTCACTTTTACACAAATGCGCTCACACCGCAAGGGTACGGTCACCCCCATTATGGCACCACTTACACAGCTTTGCATAATTTGCCACAACCTCTGGAGGGGAAAATGGTAAAAGCTCATTATTTTAAACTGCATTCTTCCAAAGCGGCCAAGGGGAAGTATTACCCTTGTGTTTTTACCTAGAGCTCCATAGTAGGCAGTGGGCCAAGCCCCGTATCTCTTACGTGACTTCTGATTGGCCTGAAAAACAGTAATTGCTATTACGGATTACTGATTGGAGTATCTTTGTAAGAGTTCTCAATTTTCGTGCATGGATGTGTGATATGGAAAAGGAAACAAGTCTGTCAAACCACAAGAGCCGTGTGCTTGTCACACTCAGCTGCTGTGAGCGCTGTGGCTGCCTCAGTAATGGCTGGTCACAGCTCCATTTTTAGAATTCTTGATGTTTGCTTCCTTGCTTGCTGTGAGATTTGCTCAACACCAGTATTTTATAGACGTGGCACGTTATAAACACAGTCATTCTCTCACTCGCTCCTCCCTGTGGGCCCTTTCTGATTCCTGATAAATTACAGGCATAATCAGAGCCTAAGTTGCATCTGTTCCCCCCCCCACCCCCCCCCTCCCCCATTTTACACAGTGCTGTCCCCTCCTCCTATTCCCTAAACCCTATGGACTGTGACATTTTAAACAACAATAAATCAAACCTAAACCCAAACCCTTAAGAGAGTCTTATTAAACAGAACACCTGGCTCACTGGACTCTGAGGTTTGCACCATTTCAGTTTAATCGGCCTGTTGTTTGTTTTTGAACAATTTATTTCTAACCTGTGCCTCCAAAGGCCGACTTGCCGTTTCAGAATCCTTCCTGTCACTGAATGTACACTTGCACCATGATGAATGTGCAATCAATGTTTGCTCCATCAGAGGCTGCTCTGTATCACAACAACTTTTATATATTTAATTTATAGCAATTTATATGATATAATAAAAGGTCCCAACTTCACAAGAGCAATATAAAACGAAACTTGACACCAGGCCCGAGCAGAAGCTCTTAGATCAGACGAATCAAATCTCAATAGAAATATAGAAACTAGAAGCAGGAGGAGGCCATTCAGCCCTTCGAACCTGCTCCGCCATTCATTCTGATCATGGCTGATCATCAAAATCAATATCCTGATCTCCCCATACCCATTGATCCCTTTAGCTATCTCAAGACATATATCTAATTTCTTCCTGGGTGGCACAGTGGCACAGTGGTTAGCACCGCTGCCTCACAGCGCCAGGGACCCGGGTTCAATTCCAGCCTCGGGTGACTGTCAGTGTGGAGTTTGCACATTCTCCTCGTGTCTGTGTGGGTTTCCTCCCACACTCCAAAGATGTGCGGGTTAGGTTGATTGGCCATGATAAATTGTCCCTTAGTGTCAGGGGGATTAGGACTGTAGATACGTGGGGTTACGGGGATGGGGGCCTGGGTGGGATTGTTGTCAGTGCAGGCTCGATGGGCCAAATGGCCTCCTTCTGCACTGTAGATTCTATGAAATTACACAATGCTTTGACCTCAACTATTTTCTGTGGTAGTGAATTCCACACATTCACCGCTCTGGCAGATGGAGTACAATGTTGGTAAATATGAGGTCATCCATTTTGGTAGGAATAACAGCAAAATGGACTATTATTTAAATGGTAAAAAATTGCAGCATGCTACTGTGCAGAGGAATCTGGATGTCCTTGTGCAAGAATCACAAGGAGTTGGTTTGCAGGTCTAGCAGTTAATTAAGAAGGCAAATTGAATTTTGTCCTTCATTGCTAGAGGGATGGAGTTTAAAAACAGCAAGGTTATGTTGCAGCTGTATAAGGTGCTGGTGAGGCCACACCTGGAGTACTGTGTACAGTTTTGGTCTCCTTACTTGAGAAAGGATATACTGGCATTGGAGGGGGTGCAGAGGAGATTCACTATGTTGATTCCAGAGTTGAGAGGGTTGGCTTATGAGGAGAGACTGAGTAGACTGGGGCGAGACTCACTGGAATTCAGAAGAGTGAGGTGAGATCTTATAGAAACATATAAGATTATGAAGGGAATAGATAAGATAGAAGCAGGGAAGTTGTTTCTACTGGTGGGTGAAACTAGAACTAGGGGGCATGGCCTCAAAGTAAGGGGGAGCAGATTTAGGACTGAGTTGAGAAGGAATTTCTTCACACAAAGGGTTGTGAATCTGTGGAATTCCCTGCCCAGTGAAGCAGTTGAGGCTACCTCATTGAATGTTTTTAAGGCAAGGATAGATAAATTTTTGAACAGTAAAGGAATTAAGGGTTATGGTGAGTGGGCGGGTAAGTGGAGCAGAGTCCACGAAAAGATCAGCCATGATCTTATTAAATGACAGAGCAGGCTCGAGGGGCCAAATGGCCTACTCCTGCTCCTAGTTCTTATGTTCTTTTGTTCTCTGCATGAAGAAATTTCTCCTCACCTCAGTCCCTTATCCTCACACTATGACCCCGAGTTCTGGATTCCCCCCACCATTGGGAACATTCTTTCTGAATCTACCCTGTCTAATCCTGTTCGAGTTTTAGCTTGGTCAAAGAGGTCATTTTTAAGGAGTGTCTTAAGGGAGGAAAGTGAGATACAGAGGCCAGAAAGGGGAATTTCAGAGTTAGGAGCCTAGGCAACTGAAGGCATGGCTACCACTGGCGGAACAATTAAAATAAGCATTACTAATAAGACCAGAATTAGGTTAGTGCAGATGTGTCAGAGAGTTTGTGGGGCTAATGGAGATTGCAGAGGTAGGGAGGAACAAGACCTCGGAATGCTTTGAAAATAAGGAGGAAATTTTAAAGATCAAATTGCTTAATTGGGAGGCAACCCAGGTCAGTGAGCACGGGGGTGACAGACAGACGGGCCATTGTGCGGGTTAAGACAAGTGCACCAGAGGTTTGGACAAGCCCATGTTTCCAGGAAGTAAAACTTAGGAGGCTAACCGGGAATGCATTGGAATCATCACAATTATTATGGACATCTTGTGGACATATTTTGAATTTGCCTATGCCGTGATGTTCTGGAGAGATACAGATGATTCTCCGCTTGGAGGGGGGAACAGTAGAAGGAAAGCCATTTCTTATTTTTGGCTGAATGGCTGAACACTGAGGAACACCAGAGTCCCGATCAGCCGCAATTGCTGCATGGCTCAGCGAGGAGGGAACACCTTCTTAAAATATTTTAAAATTTTCAAGGCAACATGATGGCACAGTGGTTAGCATTGCTGCCTCACAGAGCCAGGGACTCAGGTTTAATTCCCAGCTTGGGTCACTCTGTACAGAGTTTGCACGTTCTCCTTGTGTCTGCTTGGGTTTCCTCTGGGTGCTCCGGTTTCCTCCCACACTCGAAAAATATGCAGGTTAGGTTGATTGGCCATGCTAAATTTCCCCTTAGTGTCAGAGGGATTAGCAGGGTAAATATGTGAGGTTACAGGAATAGGGCCTGGGTGGGGTTGTTATTGGTGCAGGCTCGATGGGTGGAATGGCCTCCTTTTGCACTATAGGGATCCCATGATTCTATGATATTTAGTTAGTGCTTCAGTTTAATTATGTCCTGCTTGTTGGTACATGCAGTTTGATACAAATACCTGCCCAGTATCATGCGCAATGTACCTTCTGGAATAACCAGTTACGGACATAGTCAGTTTGCTGCACTGTTTAAAGAATCCCAGATGAGTATAAACCCAATTCTGTGAATGCTGCTTACACGTGAACAGGGGAAGATAGAAAGTGTATTCAGTTATGGAAAACATTTGCATTTGATACAACTTTACTTAAAAATTAGGGATATGGAGCTAATATTTACACTCAATGTGCCCTAGATTGTATTTTGCTCTTGTGCACCCAGATCTTCCAATGTCTCCTGTACAGCTCTTTGCTCTAAAATAGATGTATAACACAACTGGCCAACAGAGCAAAAACCCCCCCTTCATAAGCCTCAACAACATCAAAGTATACAACATTCATCAAATATGTTGCTGACTGATGTCCAGTATTCAGTTCCAGTCACAGTACTCTAATGAAATGTAGGTGTTCCATCATCATTATGTGGCTCCATGGTGTCAGAATGTCTATTTTAGCCATGGCATATACAACTGTTTTACAGTTGTTCAGATGAAAGTTGTATCACCACATCTCTAAATGTCATGTCTGAGATGGTGATCCTGGGTGCTGTCAGCTCTCATAACCTATACAGTGTGTATGTCCATCTACCTTCCATTTCCAAGTTGCTGAGATATCTCACTTGCACAGATGCACACAGATAGACTGGTTGCTTCAGCACTCAGTGCTGCTTACTGTGGTTGCTCTACCACACCAACTACTACTCCCAGCTATAGGTAGAGGATTGTTTCTATAATAACTCCAGGAGTCGGCTGTAAAGGAACAGTGTTTTTATTGCACAAAATGAAGTAAAGCAAAACCACAAGCCTGTGGTGAACACAATAGGTCCCAACCAGAACAATACAATAATGGACCCACTCAGGGGCCTGCTTTATACAGGGCTCGGTATACGAGCTCTACCTTCTGAGTTAATTACCAATCCCTAGGGAGCTCGTATTCAATGTGTCCAACAGGGTGGTCAATCAGTGATTCCCCCATGCAAGTCCTGGAGGTTATCACGGTTTCAGTCATTCTTTCTCAGAATGCCTGGAGGAAGTCATTTGTTTCAAGTTCTCAAGCTCTTCTTACACGATCCTAGTGTAGGTGCAGATGAGGGAGGCCATTTTGGTTCATCCTGGCTCATGCATCCAGAAAGAACTTATCATGGCCTCCAACGGTTGTAAATTGAGCTGGGCTTATAGGCACCCGGATTAATTTGCAAGCTTCTCCACAACCGGGTTCTGAAACCGAGTCAACGTTCTATAAGGATTGAGTAGTCAACATCTCTTTATGTAACTTGACTCCACCTGCAGGCAACTCTGGTAAGAAATCCTTGGTCCAGGAGAGCTATTGAATCCATCACTATGGCCACATTTCTTCTGCATAAACAAAGACTTTGGTGAAATTTGGTGCTATAGGGTAAAAGTGCATTACAGCGATTACAATTGCCTGCAGATTATCACTAACTGATGAGCCATATTTCATAGTATGGGAGAGGCGGGTGTAATAGTATGGTGTTTTTGTCCGAAATGTTCATACGAGAATCCCTGTAGGACTTGTTAAATACGAGCTCTCTGGGGTTTGGTAATTAACTCACCAGGTGGAGCGCGTATGTCGAGCCCTGTATAAAGCAGGCCCCTGAGTGGGTCCATTATTGTATTGTCCTGGTACATGCAGTTTGATGCAAATACATGCCCAGTATCATGTGCCATGTACCTTCTGGAAAAACCGGTGGATTTCCTCCGGGTGCTCTGGTTTCCTCCCACAGTCCAAAGATGTGCGGGTTAGGTGGATTGGCCATGCTAAATTTCCCCTTAGTGTCAGGGGGAGTAGGAGGGTAAATGTGTGGGATTGCGGGGAGGGGACCTGGGTGGGATTGTTGTCAGTGCAGGCTCAATGGGCTGGGTGGTCTCCTTCTGCTCCGTAGATTCTATGAGAATTTTTTTTAAAAAGAGGAAAATGCATTAAACTTTTAATCTTAAGTAGGTCAAAACATCGCTGCAAACAAAATGTACAAAGGCAGCTTTGTGCTTTTCCAGCCAACGACACTAGTGTGTACAAGCTAAGAGTTTGCAGCTGTTCCTGTGTCCAGATTGGTTTCTGAATTTGACATTTTAGGTCAGGTAGACCTCATGATATCAAGAACAAAACCAAATCCCCATAATGAACTCCGATTATATAATCTTTATGGGTCTGTCTTCAGGGTCGCTATGCCTTTGTCAGCACAAGTGCATGAAGTAGCAGCAAGTCACCAATCACCGGCTAATTCCAGCTGAGCCCACAGGGCTTTTCGGACAGCCTCCAGGTCAGGTCGATAGGGCGATGACTAAAAGCAGAATCAATTCTGCTCTGCACATCTAGAATTTGGCAAAAATTTCGGAAACAACTCGAGTCTTGTTCCCAGTGTTTTGTTTTCTGTGTGAGCTCTCTAGACAAATAACAGCCGTCATATTCTTGACAACTTGGAGGATGTTAAATCATTTGTAGAAAGCTAAATTCAGTAAAGTTGCTTTGCTTTTATTTCTTGCCCGTTAATGAAATGAACTTCCAAATTCCAGTGCAGTATCTCATTTTTGGCTTTCAGGCAAATTGAGCCATTAACAATGAATGCAAAGTTGCACAAATTTAGTGTGAAGCCATTTTGTCTTGCAGACTTTACCGTCCTGCTGACTACAACATAATCGAAAACTCAAACCTTCATAGTTAGAACACAGCCAAAGGTCAACCATCGTCTTGCTAATTTAAAACGTAATTGAGGTTCAGACATCGGTATAACATGGGCAGGAAGAAAGACTTGCAATTAGATGGCGCCTTTCACATCCCAAACAACTTACAGCCAATGAGGTACTTTTGAACTGAGTCATTGTTGTCATGTAGAAAACACAAGCAGCCAATTGGCACGTAGCAAGCGCTCACTAACAGCAATGTGATGATGACTAGCTAATCTGCTTTAGTGATGGCGATTGAGGGATGAACGTCAGCCCAAACATCTCCTGTGCTCTTCTGCGAAAGAGAGTCATAGGATTTTTTTAAAAGGGCAAATGGGGTCTTAGTTTAATGTTTCATCCAAAAGATGGCACCTCTGACAGTGCAGCACTGCCTTAGTACTGTACTAGAGTGTCAACCCTGAATTTGTGCTCAAGTCTAGAGCAGACTTGTCCAACCTTTTTGCATGGGGGACCACATTTCAAGTTCCTTCTCACTCAAGGGGCAGATGACAAACAATATCAAAGGAATAGATTGATCATTTAAAAAATGAATAATAAATAAAGATGGCATTAAAATGTGAGAGGGTGAGAGTGTGTGTGCATGGCTCGCTGCCAATCTCAGAACGTTGATTCACTGTGAGAATGGGTGAGATTGCGTCTAGGTGCGTGCGGGTGAATGAGAATCCTGAGACTGGGAGTGAGCCAGACTTACTTGGACTCGCTCCTCTATCTCCCATTCCTCTCCCTCTCATTCTCTCTCCCTCACACATTCTTCCCTCTCTCACACACTGTCTTCTCTCTCACAAACACACTCCCCTCCCTCATGCACATACAACTCTCTCCTTCACACACATATTCTCCTCCTCCCTCACACACACACAACTCTCTCTCTCACACACACACAGTATTCTCCTCTCTCCTTCCCTCACACACAACGCTCTCAGACGCACAACTCTCCTGTCTTTCACAAGCACAACCCCCTCTCTCGCAAACACAACTTTCCTCTCACAGGTCTGACAACATTACTCAATTACACTAACAACAGGGATCAGTGTGTAGAAAATTAAGAGGCGGCCTTTTTATAAACAAACAGTTGGATGTAAAATGACGTTAAGTGATTTGCAGTGCAATCCAACTTCAGACCACCATTTAGAAGTTGTCTGTGTCATGGTGTTCTGGAGAGGCACAGATGATTCTCCACTTGTGGGGGGGTGGAAACCGGAAGGAAAGCCACTTCCTATTTTTAGCTGAATGGCTGATCACTGAGGAACATTCCGGGTTCTGATCAGCTACAATTGCTACGTGCCTCAGCGAGGAGAAAACACTTTTTTTAAAAACAGGTTTATTATTTTCAAATATTTAGTTAGCGCTACAGGCTAATTATGTCACTGTGGTGTCTATGTCCTTCTTGTTGGTACGTGCAGTTAGATGCAAATACCTGCCCAATATCATGTGCAATGTACCTCCTGGAAAAAACGGTTATGGACAGTGTGCTATATCTTGTAAAGAATCCCAGATGAGGATAAAACCAAACATAGTTGGTTTTATTTTCCAGTCCATTCAGAGTGAAAGCAGTTTGACCATCAGCAACAATACTATTTACAATTTTATATCCCCTGGATGAATTTATTGAGACGACCATCCATCGTCACTGCAAGCACAAATACATTTTATTTTGCTCACACTGCCCCATCGCGCTGCTCTTTGACACATTCCTGGCATCAAGCTTGATTTGCAAGTTTTGTTCATGTTGTTAGTCTTTACAAAGTCAACAGTGCGATGGAATATCTAAACATTAACAATAGCAGAGCAGCCCTGAGTGGATCCTCGGAGTCAGAGACCTGACAATCTCTGATTGTAATAAAAGCAAAACACATGCGGATGCTGGAGATCTGAATAATAATATTCAGATTACGGTGGCACAGTGGTTGGGCGGCACAGTGGCACAGTGGTTAGCACTGCTGCTTCACAGCTCCAGGGACCCGGGTTCGATTCCCGGCTCGGGTCACTGTCTGTGTGGAGTTTGCACATTCTCCTCGTGTTTGCGTGGGTTTCCTCCGGGTGCTCCGGTTTCCTCCCACAGTCCAAAGATGTGCGGGTTAGGTTGATTGGCCAGGTTAAAAATTGCCCCTTAGAGTCCTGGGATGCATAGGTTAGAGGGATTAGCGGGTAAATATGTGGGGTAGGGCCTGGGTGGGATTGTGGTCGGTGCAGACTCGATGGGCCGAATGGCCTCCTTCTGCACTGTAGGGTTTCTATGATTCTATGAATAAACAGCAAATGCTGGAAAAACTCAGCAGGTCTGGCAACACCTGGGGAGAGAGAAACAAAGTTAACGTTTCGAGTCCAACGTGATTCTTGTTCGGAACTAGAAAGAGATAGAAATCTCTGACAAGAGTTTGATGGGAAGGTGCACATTTTGTTTTAGTTTTTAATAAGCTGGCAGACCAGCCTTTACAACAGCCTTCAAGCTGCCTTTTATTAACAAACTCCCTTTTAAATGTCATTTTACAATTCTCACAGGACGATCATAATTTTCCCCTTTTCTTTCCCCAGATTGGCTTTCCTTGCATTTTTTCTCTATGACACGGGAAAAAATTGTCAGGCATTAATACTGCTATAAAATTGTCAGGTGTTAATACTGCTATAAAATTGTCAGGTGTTAATACTGCTATAAAATTGTCAGGTGTTAATACTGCTATACATACAAGTCAACATTGTGACTTAATCTGATAAATCCCTTGGGTGACGTTCTTCATTTAAATGTTTCTTCCTCCTGCTGGTTTTGTTATGTCACATTCTGTCTCCTGGGTCACAAAGAAGGTGAGGGAAACTGCTGTCGGGGCTCGATCTGCAACTGCTCACTGGGAGCTGGGCCCAGAGTGACAGCCCGCCCAGAGTGACAGCCCGCCCAGAGTGACAGCCCGCCCAGAGTGACAGCCCGCCCAGAGTGACTGCCCGCCCAGAGTGACAGCTCGCCCAGAGTGACAGGCCCAGAGTGACAGGCCCAGAGTGACAGGCCCAGAGTGACAGGCCCAGAGTGACAGCTCGCCCATAGTGACAGGCCCATAGTGACAGGCCCAGAGTGACAGGCCCAGAGTGACAGCTCGCCCAGAGTGACAGCTCGCCCAGAGTGACAGGCCCAGAGTGACAGGCCCAGAGTGACAGGCCCAGAGTGACAGGCCCATAGTGACAGGCCCAGAGTGACAGCCCGCCCAGAATGACAGCCGGCCCAGAGTGACAGGCCCAGAGTGACAGGCCCAGAGTGACAGGCCCAGAGTGACAGCTCGCCCAGAGTGACAGCCGGCCCAGAGTGACAGGCCCAGAGTGACAGCTCGCCCAGAGTGACAGCCCGCCCAGAGTGACAGGCCCAGAGTGACAGGCCCAGAGTGACAGCCCGCCCAGAGTGACAGCTCGCCCAGAGTGACAGGCCCAGAGTGACAGCCCGCCCAGAGTGACAGGCCCAGCGTGACAGGCCCAGAGTGACAGCCCGCCCAGAGTGACAGCTCGCCCAGAGTGACAGGCCCAGAGTGACAGCTTGCCCAGAGTGACAGGCCCAGAGTGACAGCTCGCCCAGAGTGACAGGCCCAGAGTGACAGCCCGCCCAGAGTGACTGCCCGCCCAGAGTGACTGCCCACCCAGAGTGACAGGCCCAGAGTGACTGCCCGCCCAGGTTTCTTTCTGCTCCTGTGGGGAACGGCCCCAGGCTCCAGGCTGTACCTCCACGTGGTGACACAACTCAATGTATCAGATGTGGCAGCCCATAATCCATGGGGATGAACTCATGTTCTGTGCATTGTCCCTCCACTTTATTCTATTCGTGGGAAGATGCTGAGTTGCCCTGCTACAGCAACAACAACTTGCATTTATCTAGCACCGCAACATCCCGAGGCATGACAGGAACATTGTTAGTGCCTGGTATGAAGGAAAACTTAACCAGATGGCTTTTCTCTCCGTTAGAGCAATGCAGATCGCGGGGAGACCTGGTGGAAGCATTTGAAATGATGAGAGGATGGGGCAGGGTAGATTGAAGCAAACCGTTCCCAGTATTTGAGCGGTCAATAATGAAGGGCCTTCGATACAAGATCAAATGCTGGAAATTCAGGAGAGACATCCATGTGGAGAGTTGGGAGGATATGAAATTGGTTTTTCGGATTAATGGTGAAGGCAGCAGTTGTTTTAGTGATCAAGGTGAGATTGGGTGTGTAAATCGTAGAATCACATGCTCACACGCAGGGTACTTCAGCTGCTTGAATATACAATCATTTATTTCTTGTAATGTAAACAATCCAATCAACTCTCTAAATGGGATACTTGTGAGTGTCAAATCCAGACATTGTCCTGCCTCATGGAAAATGCTTCCTTGGGAGAACAAGCTAAAAGCATTGTCCTCACAAAATCAACTTTTGCTTGAAGCTGCTATCCAAATAACTCATGGTAAATGAGCAATTTTCACAAGTGATGTAAAAATCTATCAATGAAACAGGAGCACATCTTACTGCAAACGCTTGGGTCCCATAAATAAGCTCCTGTTTTCTGAAACTGCAGGTAAACAGCTGAGATCACGTCAGTGGAAGAGTGGGTTTGGGTTCAGTGGACATTTTCCACTGAAACCAAGGCATTGAGTAGGAAACCGTCTTCATTTTACATTTCCCATTGGGGTGACATTGTGTCAATTGTCAATGCACAGCTGTAGAAAACAGAAACTTGTTTATTGGTCCCAAAGTTTTCTATATAAGATGGTGTAGCCCAAACCATTAAAGAACATCCATATTTCATAATGAGCTTTAAGTATTGTTACCCTTCTCTGCATCACCTGTTGATTTCGTCCACACTCCATCCACACTCAACTTCCCCACACCCGCACACACACCCACGCACACACACACCCACCCACCCACACACACGCACACACACACACACACACCAGCACACACACACCCACCCACACACACACAGCCACACAAACACACACCCGCACACACACTCCATACACACACTCCACATCCACATGCACACACACATCCGTGCGCGCACACACACATCCGTGCGCGCACACACACATCTGCATGCGCACACACACACACACTCCACATCCACACACACACATATACGCACAAAATCACAATCAGTTTTGAAACTTGACCAGCCAATGAAGGATACCCAGCAATAGCAAACTCCCTTATTGATGATCTGTGGAGCAGTTTGAGATGCCAACTATTGTGTACTCGCAATGGAGAAGTTAGTTAAAGCGGAGTGCCACAGAGGGTCTGAGCAGGAAGGATGTGCTTGACCGATCACTCAGCGAATCTGTCTTCAGGAGACCACATGACCGGGAAAGACAGTGTAGTCAATTGGAGGATGTACAGGTGACCTGCTGTCTGATATAGGAGTGTACAGGAGCCTGATAATAGTGAGAGAGCAGCTGGACTGGGGAGATTTTGCCATTTCTGCAGTTCCATGTAAAACAGATCTGATTTTCTTGAGTAATCGTAGACATTGGACTGTCCAACTCACACCATCCAATAACTTTGGTGTTTGTTAAGATTTTCTACAGTAGAAGTTCAGTTATTTTTGATATGTGGGAATCCGATATTGATTAGTGAAAATCCCTCGCTAATGACTGGAGGTCCCGTGAGTTCACCTGGCTTAATATGTGTGTACGTGTCTGCAGGAGCACGTTGTTTACGAGTGTAAGAGTGCCTCACTCCCTGCTAATCCTTGCAGGTGACACATTGCGCACAAAGCTGGCTGTGATGTCACGGAAGTTGTAGGGATGGATAGGATTAAGCTAGTTTATAAAACAAATCGAAGTAGTGACCCATTTTGGGACTGACTCACTTCGTACCTGCATCCACGTTTGACACTTTGAGCAATGAAGGGGGAAGTTGCCACAGAGTTCCTGACTCCTGTGCTGGGGAAAATGAAGCTTTCTTTGTTTCCTGGGTGAGTATGCTCTGTGACGATTGCGCAGTCTAAACTATGCGGCAGGAGTTTGAATGGGGACTAGTAGGAGACTAAAGATCTTTGGCTCCAAGCCACAAACACACCCAGATAGCTGCTTGATTATTCAAGAAGTGTGGGCATTCAACAATCGGCTCCAGACTCTGAGTAAAGAGGCTTTTTTTTGGGGGGGAGTCACATGGCCAGGAAAGATTATTGATCTCGGCGCAAATGTGAACTTGCTCAGGCTCAGCTACAGGTGGAAACCACCCAAGTGCACTCGGGGCCCAGGGAGCAACAGAGTTTGATGAAAGGATGTTTTCCCCATCCACAGAAGAATGTTTATTTTGCTCGAGACTGTCAGGCAGGAGAATGAAGTTTGAGTAAATCCTTGGCCAAGAAATGTTCTGAATGAATCGGGATTATGTGTGGATCAGGGCGTCTTTACACTGTGGATAAAAATAGTCATTTGATAGAGTGCTCCAGCTCATCTGTTTAATTCTTCATTCATCAATTTAATCCACACACAAGGAATCGAAAACACGGAACACTTTTCACTTAAACAAAAGTTTGGGACATTCTACGGTTCATAGAATCATAGAATCCCTGCAGTGCAGAAGGAGGCCATTCAGCCCATCGAGTCTGCACCAACCACAATCCCATCCAGGATCTACACCCCACTCACCCCCCAGCCCCCCAACTCCACATGGGTCTCCTCTCTTACACCCTCCACAGGAGCACCCAACCCCCAAAATGACCACCCCACACATCCCCACTATTCCCGCAGCCCCACGTATTTACCCTGCTAATCCCACTGACACTAGTTCTTTTTTTCAGTGAAAGAGGTGCTAGGCCACAATGAGCAGAATTGGATTGACAACTTTACGACGGTTCAAAGCACCATTGCCTCCATAGAAATGAGTGCACTGAGTGGTAAATAGATTTAGCAATGATGTAAGTTGTTATCGGTACATCCCTCCCCATCACTTGTACGTGGCATGGGTGTGGTAACTGCGATTAATGGCACTTGCAGAGTTTTCCCTCAGAAACCATACCGAAGATTTCCAATTTTGTTCTGTGAAAGTTGCCCTTTTAAATGTTTTGCTGCACTTGGGCAGCACGGTGGCACAGTGGTTAGCACTGCTGCCTCACAATACCAGGGACCTGGGTTCAATCCCAGCCTCAGGTCACTGTCTGTGTGGAATATGCACATTCTCCCCATGTCACCATGGGTTTCCTTCGAGTGCTCCGGTTTCCCCCCACAGTCCAAAGACTGGGTTAGGTCAATTGGCCATGATAAATTGACCCTCGTGTCAGGGGGATTAGCAGAGTAAATATGTGGGGTTATGGGAATAGGGTGGGATTGTGGTTGGGGCAGACTCGATGGGCCGAATGTCCTCCTTTGTAGGGATTCTGTGATGAGTCTATGACCTGTAAATGGTCTTTTATCATGAGGCTCAGATTAAGAGAGCTTTTGATACAGAGTTGACATTCTATGAAGATGCCTTGCAGACTGTGTTCTAGAAATTCAGTGGTGCCATGCGAATGTTTCAGGTGCCTAAGCGACTACAGCTCAGGAAGCGCAGCAGCTGCTGTACGATAGAGGAACGACACTCAAAGCGGGGGTTAGGCTCTCAGCAAATCACAGGCCTTTTCTGAGACCTGCTTTGTAAATGTAGAGTGAGAATTGGTGCTGACCAGCTGCGTTTAAGAAAATGTGATCACTGCCCGCGTGGCTTAGCTGATGCTGTGTAAAAGGGACCGCAGAGGGCCACTAAGATAAAGGAATGTTCCCGGCTTCCGGTTTGCACTGGCAGACTGGACAGATCTGAAACAATGACTGGGCAGATCTTTCAAATACATCGGGTGGGATTTTCCAGCCGTTCCCACCAATGGGATCTTCCAGTCCCACCAATGGTGACTGCACCCGCCCCCGCCCCCCAGTCCCCCATCTCCCTCGCTGCAGGGAAACCTTGTTGACAGTAACCAGACTGGAAGATCCTGCCTACGGCCAATGACTGGCCACTTGGGCTGCTGCGAAACACGTCATAGGGAATGTGGCAAATCCTGGCCAATAATTGACGAAATGTCAGCGGTGACTCGGTGTGACTGGGTAGTGAGGGTTTTTTTAAGTTTTGGAACTTGTTTGAGGCTCTCTTTCTGGACAGGTTTCTCAATGCAAATCTCCCTTTGAGATCAGGAATTTATTGATTGCAGTTACCTTTGGAGATCACTGTTGATAGCTGGACTTTAAGGAAGGTTTTATTGGGCAGAGTTTTCCGGCCCTTCACGCCGGCAGGATTTTCCGGTCCCGCCGCTGTGAACAGAGATTTGGCTCAGCGCCAAATTCTCCGTCCTCGCTTACAGCGGCAGCGGGGCGTGAATGATCAGTAAGATTGCGCCCATTGCATTCATTAACATGCGTTTTAAATATATTATCATAGAATCCCTACAGAGCAGAATGAGGCCATTCAGCCCATCAGGTCTGCACCGACCACAATCCCACCCAGGCCCTATTCCTGTAACCCCACATATTTACCCTGCTAATCCCCCTGACACTAAGGGTCAATTTATCAAGGCCAATTAAACTCACACGTCTTTGGACTGTGGGGGGAAACCGCAGCCACGGGGAGAATGTGCAAACTCCACACAGACAGTGACCCAAGCCGGGAATCGAACCCAGGTCCCTGGAGCTGTGAAGCAGCAGTGCTAACCACTGAGCTACCGTGCCGCCCACAAAACTGTTACACCTTAGTTCTCAATTCCCCCATCAGAGGAACATTCTCTCAGTTCCTACCCTGTCAAGCCCTGCATGGTGGCGGAAGTGCTAACCACCGTGCCACCATGCTACCGTAATCAGCAAACGACAAAATAACCTGCATTTGTTTGAAAAAAAATTAAGTTGACAATTATATAATAGAACAGTAAAAGAGAAGGTTTGATACATCGGAAGGCATTTCATAATGTCCCTGGTTTCTGGGGGACTCCATTTTAGGTGGCACGATGCTGAACGATGTAAAGCTGAGACTTCTTATCAAAGGATTGAGCATATATCGTATGCAAGGGCGGCACGGTAGCACAGTGGTTAGCACTGCTGCTTCACAGCTCCAGGGTCCCGGGTTCGATTCCCAGCTCGGGTCACTGTCTGTGTGGAGTTTGCACATTCTCCTCGTGTCTGCGTGGGTTTCCTCCGGGTGCTCCGGTTTCCTCCCACAGTCCAAAGATGTGCGGGTTAGGTTGATTGGCCAGGTTAAAAATTGCCCCTTAGAGTCCTGGGATGTGTAGGTTAGAGGGATTAGCGGGTAAATATGTGGGAGTAAGGCCTGGGTGGGATTGTGGTCGGTGCAGACTCGATGGGCCGAATGGCCTCCTTCTGCACTGTAGGGTTTCTATGATTTCTATGATCCAAAAGCTAAAAAGGCCCATTTAAAACTGTACTCTTCATGGCCAAGTTCAATATGTTCCAATTAATAGGCTAGAAGTCAGTTCTGCTTCCTATTACAATAAACAAGGAACCTTTATCATTTGGTTTGTCTTTTAGTTACCCAGTCTGTTTGTGATTTTGATGGTCTCCTTATTAAGGGGGACCTTTTAATGCTTTTGATTTTTTTCATTCTTCCCGTACTCAGCACAGCCAGCAAGGGAAAAAATAAAGGGATGAATTTTTAGACTCTTCTGGGAGTGTGATTGGAGGTCGGTGGGCATGACTGCCAGCCTATCCAGCTGTTGCCCGCCAATCCATCCCCCCCCCCTGCCCTGCTCCACAGGCCTTTACACTGCAGCACTGGAGGCCTATTGTCAGAGGCCAGCCAGGAATTTGCAGTCAGCCTCCAGGTGCCCGGGGATGATGAGGGGCAGATTAGTGAGGGGATGGACAGTTGCCAGGCAGCAGCGCTGGAGTCCAGCGCTCTCGACAAGCCTGGGGACCATCTCTACCTGTCTGGGTTCAGCAGCAGCAAGCTCTACTGTGAAGAGAGGAAGAGAGCACCACCACCCCCCCCCCCCCCCATTTCTCACCCCAACTGACCACCTCCCAGCCAACAATGGTGGCCTAGCCTGAAAGACCTTCTCCATTTTAAGATTTAAAAACAATCGTCCTCATGCTGCCCGTAAGGACATCCTTCTGCTGCTTTCAAATTGGAAGAGGATGCTTGTTGACCCTCTCGCTCCCAGAGTCATCCACTTTCCTTAGTTTGACTGTGAACCCATTCTCTGGTCACTAACTGGCCAATTTGGGGAAGATCAGGGCTGAGTGACTGTCCCCCACATGCTTGAGCCTTTACAGCGGGACTCAGAGGCCGGCAGGGAAATCCTTCCCCAAGACCCCTCCCCGTGTGTTCAATTTACTGTGTGGCTGTCTCTGGAATTGTGTCTATAGGGATATGGGGAGTTTTCGCCTCTATTTATTGCCATACCTTACTGGTACAGATTAGAAGTGTTAGGTTTGGCACTTATTTACCAAACGATCTAAACTAGGGGATTTTCACAGTAGCTTCATTGCAGTGTTGGTGTAAGCCTACTTGTGACAATAATAAAAATTTTTTAAAAATAAACTGTTTGATTCTATCGCAGACCACAAATTATTTCTTGTATTCCGATGATGGTGATCTCTTTCATTCTGTTAGTTCAAGTGAGCAGCTTTCTCCAATGGAATTTCAAAGTTTTCCTCAAGTACTCTGATAAATGGTGTATGTCCGAATGGGTTGAGCTGTCACGGTGATCTGAGGGAAAGCAGGAGAATCTGCGAAGTGCAGCTGTGACTTTGCAGTGACCTGTTCCCTTCCCTTTTCACAGTACAGCTCATTATTACTAATCAGCCACAGTTTCAGCCTCTCCATCCAGCCCTTTGTGGCTTCGAGAAGTTTGCTCATCAGCCTCGAATAATCTCTCCGCCTGCAAGAGGTGATTAGTTCATATTTATTTGTCCGTCTGAAGTGTATCTTGATGGTTCCTTAATCGCGCCTGACGATCAACAATAGACACTAAAGTACAGGATTCAACCAATCACAGTGACAGCGCCTCAAACACTTTGAATAAATAACCAGGTAATGTGCGGCTGCAAATGTCAAATGCACAGAAGCAATTCTATTATCTTCAGGAGGCAGAGTGCTGGCGGTAGATATATGGAGATTAAATTTCTCGGCATGGCTTCATTGAATCATCACTTCTGTGATGAAGTAACCTAACATTCTCCTTTTGATTTCTTCCAGCGTTCCTGCTCTACCAGTGAAAAATCTAAATGGATCTGGTCCTGTCCACCCGGCACTCGCAGGTATGAAGCACAACGCGGCCTTCGCAATGCCAAACGGGAGAGTAGTCACCTGTAAGAGTAACGTCTGGCCCCAACACCCCTGCAGGAGTGAAACTATATGATCTGAAATCTGTGCACACACTATTCAGTCCTTTATTGTATTGACTCCCCTCTTTGTCAGTCCAGGAATTCGATTGCCGATACCACTCTGCTAACTATCACCATTGTCTTATCACCATTGTGTGCCACTTTCTAATTTCTGGATGAGTGGTGTTGGAAAATCGACACAGTTGTTGGCACTGCTGCCTCACGGCGCCAGGGACACGAGCTCAATTCTGGCCTCGGGTGACGGTCTGTGTGGAGTTTGCACATTCTCCCCATGTCTGCGTGGGTTTCCTCCGGGTGCTCCGGATTCCTCCCACGGTCCCAAGATGCGCAGGTTAGGTGCATGGGCCATGCTTAATTGCCCCTTAGTATCCAAAAATGTTTGGGTTAGGGGGATTAGTGGGGAAAATATGTAGGATTACAGGGATACAGCCTGGGTAAGATGCTCTGTCAGAGAGTTGGTGCAAATCTGATGGGCCGAATGGCCTCCTTCTTCACCGTAGGGATTCCATGACACTCCAAATGTCTCTCCAGTGGATCAGAAAAATAAATTTTCTGGAACGCAACTTGCACCTTCAGGTGACTAAAGCTGAGAATGTCGAGATGTCGTTCCTATCATCAGTTAAGATGAAAACAGGATACATTTTTTAATTTATGGGATGTGGACTTCGCTGGCGAGGCCAACATTTATTGCCGATCCCTAGTTGCCCTTCAGAAGGTGGTGGTGAGCTGCTTTCTTGAGCTGCCACGGTCCCTATTACTTGGTAATGGTAACGCATCCAGAGCTGCCCCATCACTGGTTGAATTTCACAACCACAGAAATTTCAACAGACCATTGGGCTACAATTTATCATTTTCTGTCACTCTGTTCCTTAACCGCTTGCAGTAATTTTGATCATTATAGCTGGAAAACAAAAACTAAAGGGTTTCAATCATAGGTTATTGGTGGCATGAGTTGGGTTCTGTTTGGGTCACTCTTGCCTGTTATGATTATAAGCTCATAAGAAAGAGGAGCAGGTTTGGGCCTTTTGGCTCATTGAGCCTGCTCCACCATTCAATAAAATCATTGCTGATCTGATTGTGGCTTTTACTTCACTTTCCTGCCTTCCCTCCATGACCCTTTCATAGAATCATGGAATCCTACAGTGTACAAAGGGGCCATTCGGCCCATCGAGTCTGCACCAACAACAATCCCAACCAGGCCCTATCCCCATAACCCCATGCATTTACCCTAGCCGGTCCCCCTGATACTAAGGGGCAATTTAGCATGGCCAATGCACCTAATCCGCACATCTTTGGACTATGGGAGGAAACTGGAGCACCCACGCAGACATGGGGAGAATGTGCAGACTCCACACAGGCAGTGACCCGAGCTGGGAATCAAACCCGGGTTCTTGACGCTTTGAGACAGCAGTGCTAACCACTGTGCCACCATGCCACCCCATCCTTTGTGAATCAAAATTCTATCAAACTCAGCCTGGAATAAACTCAGTGATCACTGGATAGAGAATTCCAATGACTAATGGCCCTCTGGAAGAAGACATTCCTCTTCACCTCCATCTTAAATAGGAGACCTCTTATTTTTAAACTGTTACACCTTAGTTCTCAATTCCCTCATCAGAGGAAACATTCTCTCAGTTCCTACCCTGTCAAGCCCTGCTCAGAATTTTATATCTTTCAATAAGATCACCTCTCATTCTCTAAACTTTGAGTAAAGACCCAAGCTGCTCAATCTTTCCCCGTGAGA
Source organism: Mustelus asterias (assembly GCF_964213995.1). Taxonomy (NCBI): domain Eukaryota; kingdom Metazoa; phylum Chordata; class Chondrichthyes; order Carcharhiniformes; family Triakidae; genus Mustelus; species Mustelus asterias. The sequence continues at coordinate 104,429,665 of NC_135813.1, forward strand.
CAGCCTCTTCACCTGAGGAATCTGCGCAGTGAACATTTTTGGAACTGCTTCCAATGCAAGTATATTCCTCCCTAATTAAGGAAAGCAGAACTATACACTGTATTCTGGAGGTGGTCTCACCAATGTCCTGTAGTTGGAGCAAGACTTTCCTACTTTTATACTCCATCCTCACCGCAATAAAGATTAACATTTCATTTGCCCTCCTAGTTACCTACTGACCCTGCGTTAAACGTTTTGTGATTCATAGAATCATAGAATCCCTACAGTACAGAAGGAGGCCATTCAGCCCATCGGGTCTGCATCGACGCTCTGACATAGTGTCTTATCCAGGCCCTGTCCTCCGCCCAATGCCTGTAAGCCCGCACATTCACCCTGACTAATCCATCCAAGCTACACATCTTGAGGCACCAATGGGTAATTTAGCATGGCCAATCCACCTAACCTGCACATCTTTGGACTGTGGGAGGAAACCGGAACAGCCGGAGGAAATCTACGCAGACACGGGGAGAACGTGCAAATTCCACACAGACAGTCATCCAAGGCCGGAATTGAACCCGGGTTCCTGACGCTGTGAGGCAGTAGTTCTAACCACTGTGCCACCATGCTGGCCCACAAACAGCAAAGGGCTCGTATGGGATATGAACCTGGGACATCTCGCAGACTATTGAATTATAACACCCGAAGTGAGACACTCAGGTCCCTCTGTACTGCAAACTCACACTTCTCAACCAGCCTCAAGAGCAATACTTGTAGGCTGCTTAACATGAAGTAGAAGGGTGGGGGGTGGTGGGGGGGGGCATTGGTGGGGTGGGGGCATTGTTTCTTGGCTATGGACATGCACTTTCCGAAGGAATTACTAGATATTAATCAACAGCAGGAACCCTGGCCGATGTTGTCTGGCACTTGGCTTGAGATTAAATAACTCAGCACCGATTAAGGATAAAACAAAGGAGCTTCTCCACAGCTTAGTATCACATGACAAAACCATTGCGCCATAGGGGAAGCGCAAGCACGTGCTAATGTGCAGGAACAGAATTACAAAGCTATTTCAGGTGCTTGTGTCTGACAGTACATCACTATATTCTTACACTCAGCCCAAATTTGGGTGGCACGGTGGCAGTGGTTAGCACTGCTGCCTCACAGCACCAGGGATCCGGGTTCAATTCCTGGCTTGGGTCACTGTCTGTGCGGAGTCTGCATGTTCTCCCCGTGTCTGCGTGAGTTTCCTCCGGATGCTCCGGTTTCATCCCACAGTCCGAAAGCCACGCTAAATTCTCCCTCAGTGTACTCGAACAGGTGTCGGAGTGCGGAAACTAGGGGATTTTCACAGTAACTTCATTGCAGTGTTAATGTAAGCCTACTTGTGACACTAATGAATAAACTTCAAAAAGAACTTTAGACTTCAAAAAATTTTCATTCAGGATGTGTGACTGACGGGCAAATTAAGCAAAAACCTATTCGCTATCTACAAAAGATAAACTTTGACTGTCAATGACTATTATCTTCACTGTTAAGAAAGGATTTTAATAGTTAGATCCGAAGTCTGGAATGGGTAGAAGCCGGCACAAGGGCGCAAGTGGAATGACAGAACAAAATAGAGATGGGAAAATAATTGCCTTTAAAAAGCTTAGTGTGGTAGATTAGGAGACCCCACAGGAAATCTCGGACTGTAATATCCCTGCGGTGTAACTCCTTACATTATATTAAAATGCGTTCCAAGGAGCGATGATATTTACGATTTGCAGCGAGGCTGATTTAAACTCTAAATGATCTCCATTTGTATTGGACCCAGGAATGACGGGGATTCTGATGTGCGCAGCAGGACTCCCAGTGTGCCTGACCCGGGCCCCCAAACCCATTCTCCATCCACCACCGGTCAACAAGAGTGAAATCAAACCCGTCCCTGGGATCTCTGGTATCTGCAGAAAGACTAAGAAGAAGCATTTAAAGAAAGGTAGGTGTACTAATTGTAACTGCAACCTGAAACCTGCCAACCTGCCCCTCCTCCCCACCCCCCCCCCCCCCCCCTTTAATAATACATAGCTGTTGAGCTGTACATTTATTGTAGAATGATGCCTTTAAGGTTCACCAGGTTGATACCGGAGATGAGGGGTTTGGATTATGAGGAGAGGCTGAGGAGATTGGGTTTGTACTCGTTGGAGTTTAGAAGGATGAGGGGGGATCTTATGGAGACTTATAAGATAATGCGGGGGCTGGATAGAGTGGAGGCGGAGAGATTCTTTCCACTTAGTAAGGAAGTTAAAACTAGAGGACACAGCCTCAAAATAAAGGGGGGTCGGTTTAAGACAGAGTTGAGGAGGAACTTCTTCTCCCAGAGGGTGGTGAATCTCTGGAATTCTCTGCCCACTGAGGTGGTGGAGGCTACCTCGCTGAATATGTTTAAAGCGCGGATGGATGGATTCCTGATCGGTAAGCGAATTAAGGGTTATGGGGATCAGGCGGGTAAGTGGTACTGATCCACGTCAGATCAGCCATGATCTTATTGAATGGCGGGGCAGGCTCGAGGGGCTAGATGGCCTACTCCTGCTCCTATTTCTTATGTTCTTATGTAATATACACTATATGTTAATGCTTGATCCAAGTCTTATTACAAACCCAGGGCTGTCTTGCATTTCCCCATGAGCACACAATTCAGCTTCCTTGTTCTTACACAACAAAATGGTGATTCCTTAACCAGGGCAAGAAAAGGGAAGCCTCATTGTCTTAAATCTTTCAAAAGCAGTCTATACCAAGGAGATGTTTTGTCCATTTCTGTCCCTGTTTCAGATACTTGTGTTTAATTACTGATGATACACAGTGAGGAGCTGTTTAAACCTCGCAGTGTAAGGGGAACTGAATTAAAGGAACACTGCTGGAAAAGACATGACCACCCGGCAGAGCTGATTAATGACGCTGTCTCTCCTCTTGTTAATTCAGCTCCTTTGCACTCTCAGATTCAGTAAATGCTCCAGGATTCGTCCCCTGACGATTTCAGCGCTGCCATTTATTCTCGAATATCAACCCAAATAAGGAGAAACCTTCGAAAACCATTTGAAAGTGATATTTTGAAACCGGCAGTTGACCTGTAAATGAAACTTCATTTATGAAGCTCACAGAGCATCTCACTTCATTCCATTATCACAAAGGGGATTGAGGAGAGAACTCTGTTCGAATGGAGTGTTCATGGAACACACTGAATACTGGGTGACGCTAAATCGGGAGACCTGTGAACTCTGTATTCTCAGATAGCAATCTGTTTCTCCACTTCCACTCATTTCATCTTCCCTCTTACAGTTCACTCACACTTCCCCGTATCCTGCACACCCACCCCATCCTGTACCCTACACTCTCACCCCCCCATACCCTCCACACCCACCCCCCCGTACCCTCCACACCCACCCCCTGCTATACCCTACACTCTCACCCCCCTGCTGTACCCTACACTCTCACCCCCCGGCAATACCCTACACTCTCACCCCCCGGCAATACCCTACACTCTCACCCCCCCCGCTATACCCCACACTCTCACCCCCCTGCTATACCCTACACTCTCACCCCCCCCACTATACCCTACACTCTCACCCCCCCTGCTGTACCCTACACTCTCACCCCCCCGCTATACCCTACACTCTCACCCCCACTGCTATACCCTACACTCTCACCCCCCCCTGCTGCACCCTACACTCTGACCCCCCCTGCTATACCCTACACTCTCACCTGTTAAGCCTCTCAGTTGCAGTCCAGTAATAAAAGGTGATGCAAGTCCAGCTTCTTCACAAACTCACTTTATTCTCTTTTACAACTCCATACACACGCCCAATGCCCAGTGCCACCTGTAACTCCTTTATATATCCCAGTGAGTACTATTGAACAATCAACATACAAATTAGGTCTAAAATGGAAGGTTGCAGTTAACCCATTCTCAGCATCACTACCCCCCTCTACCCTATACTCTATACTCTCACCACCCTCCCCCTGTATTATTACCCTCCTCCTCACCCCCTCCCACCATACCCTGCACTCTCACCAGCGCCTCCCACCCCCCCCTCACCATGTATTGTCACCCCCTCCCCTGGTCCCTGCCCTTTGACCTCTCCCTCTGGACCCTGCGCTTTCATGATCACATGATTTTGTTTTCACTTTCCAACTTGAGGATTTTATTCGCTGCGAATTGTGCGCCATTCCCAGGGAGGGGGGCGGTTCCAGCTGTTCCCAACCCGGGACCGGAAATTCCCACCGAGGTCAATAGACCTGTCAATGGTGGGTGAAATTGTCTGTTCCGTCCGCGCCGGTTCCCATGGAGAGCGGGTGGGACAGATTTATCTCCTCGTAAATCAGCAGTTGGGAGTTTGCGTTATGTATCAGTACCATACACGTAAAATATATAAATTCTTATTGCGACAATGTACGGAATTCAGTTTGATTCTGTTTTCCCGAATGTTTAGTCGTACGGCAACACTCCAAACAAACGCTAAATCTGCTTGACGTAATTGGCCTTCCAGGAATGTCTTGTGATTATCAAGTTACTCGGAGTGATGTCCTGTTCTCCCAGCGCTATTAAAGCCTGAATTCTGAAAATGTATTAACTTAGTGCTAATGAGTACAAAATTGGTATGAAGCCTCCCTTGGGGACTGAAAGGAATTAAAAGGCTTCACTATGTCAGATTGCTACACAGAATCTGTGTGTTACCCTTGACCATTGCAACTGCCTTTTATTAAATTAGAATTTAAAATGGAAATTAAATCTTTTTCAATCTGCTAAACATTAAGGCTGGAGCTCTCCCACCTCGCCCGCCATGGGATTGGAGCGGGCGAGGGTCCGACAGTGGATATCTCCATTGACCTCGAGTGGGAATGTCCGGTCTCGCTCGAACAGAGGCTGCAAAATCCCACCCCAAGCAGTCAATGTATCTTTGTTTGTTGCCATTAATTTGCGTAGTTTTGAATTCTGCGACTCAGTGTGCCCGCTCTCCCTCTTATCGAATTGCAAAGGATCACAATGTAAACAGCAGGGTGCTGATTGGTTGATGAGTCTACTCTGATTGGCCAAGACAATTGGGTGGAATTCTCCCAAGCCCCCGCCGGCGGGTTTGATGGCAGCGATTGGGGGAGAAAATGGCGGGAGGCCCAGAAATCATGTTCAGGCCGGCGTGAATTTGCAGCAGAATCTTACACTGGTGCCCACCACGGTGAGTCGGAAAACCTGCCAGCGACCGGAGTGAACCCCATTAGCATCCCATTAATGGATGCGGATGAAAACCTGTCACCCCCTCGGCAACACCGGATTGTCCACAGCACTGGTGGGAAAACACATTTGGAACAATGTGGCATGTAGATGTTAGGACTCAGCTGAACGATGCCTGGAGCTGCCTCCGGAATTCAGGATAGAGGCCGCCCACAACCCTGGACCCTGGAACGTCGGAGTAGTGGGTCAGTGGAGCAAGTGGACCTTCCAGTCTCAGTGTCTTGGCAGGTCGCAATCTTCGAATCTCGGAATGTTCTTGGAGACCCATCTTTGTTCTCAGGAGGTCTACCATCCCGCCTCAGGGCACTCCCGGACAGAAGGTCCACCAGGTGGGTCAATGATGTTGGCTGCCATTTCAACATTGCGCTCGGACATGATGGCAAATTATACACCATCCAGGCCTGCCCCACCACTGAATACAGCAGGAAATACTTGGGTGCATAAATATTGGGGTAGTGACTGGAAGATTTGCCGTGTTTTGCGCTGGCCGCCGCAGCAGGAAACACTCCACATTCCTGATCCCCGTCTCAAAATGGAAGAGTTCTGCCCATTGCCATTGAGGAAGCAACTGGTCTTCCCAAGTTCCCTGGAGGTTCGATATATCCGACTGTTCCCTGTTCTTAGCTGTGATGTTGCCAGGTGCTTTGCCAGTGTTCACTGTTGAAGCTAATCCATGAATCAAGGCAACTTGGGTGAGATGGCCAAGGCATATTGATGGAAACCTAAACGAAGCAAGCACTAACGGAGGGAGGTATGATGCTTCCAGCAGAACTAAACTCGGCTGGTTTAATTACTGAGCTTCCAATTGGTCACATTCTAAACATAGGGATTGCAAGCCTGCTCAGCACTGTCAATAGATTAATCGCATGTAAATCTAGAAAGTGGATCTTTTACAAAACACTCAACGCTACACAGCCCTTCACTAATCAGCTCTCCGTACTAGAAGGAGGATTTCTTTCAAAAAAAAGTATTAAGACTACAAAGAATCTGGCTCAAATTAATAGAATCATCGAATCATAGAATCCCTACAGTGCAGATGGAGGCCATTTGGCCCATCGAATCCGCACCGACAACAATCCCACCCAGGCCCTATCCCTGCAACCCCACACATCCACCCTGCCAACCCCTCTAATCTATGCATCCCAGGACACTAAGGGGCAAGTGAGCATGGCCAATCAACCTAACCTGCACATCTTTGGACCGTGGGAGGAAACCGGAGCACCCGGAGGAAACCCACGCAGACATGGGGAGAATGTGCAAACTCCACATAGACAGTCACCCAAGCCGGGGATCGAATCCAGGTCCCTGGCGCTGAGGCAGCAGTGCTAACCACTGTGCCACCGTGCCGCTCCTAGATTCTTTGATTTTTCTCAGAAATATAATTGGGGCAGTGTACAGGAAAGTGGAGAGAAACAACCAAGGTACGTTTTTAGAGCCATCCATTAGACGTTTGTTGCATTTGACTGGTAAACATTTTTCAATATTCTACGAGCAACATGCATGCACCCAGGAGACTGACCTCTGAGAAATGTAAGCTCCACTTAGTAACAACCAAATAGATTTAAGCAACGTACGGAATGAAATCTGCAGCTTGTTCATTACAGTAATGGTTCCCTGAGGCTGTGCTGGAAAATGCCCAAACCTTCAGTAATACATTCTCTCATTGATGGCAATCAGCAGCGCACTCACTGTGGACAGGTCAGCGGTCCACACACTGCTATTTCTCCCCCAACTCCTTGCTCTTCATTGAACGGTGGACCCATTTTACAATTTATCGCCCTGTACTGTCAACTTGTCGTTTCCCGTGGGTTCCGAAGACATTGTTGTGAGAACCCGTTTCCCATTTTAACGACCGTGGTGTGCATTGCAGTTTTGCCCCTTTTAGGTTGCTTAAGTGTTTGTACTTTAAGAACTTGTAGCATAGAGAGTTTTACAGCATGGAAAGAGGCACGTCAGCCCATCGTGTCCACACCAGCCATCAAACACTTATCCATTCTAATCCCATTTTCCAGCACTTAGCCCGTCGCCTTGTACGCAATGGCATTGCAAATACTCATCTCAATACTTCTTAAATGTTGTGAGGGTTCCTGTCTCTACCGCCTTTTCAGGCAGTGCGTTCCAGATCCCCACCACCCTCAGGGTGAAAAGATTTTTCCTCACATCTCCTACAAACCTCCCGCCCCTTAACTTAAACCTATGCGCCTGTTTATTGACCCCTCTGCTAAGGGGGAAAGTTCCTTCCTATCCACCCTACCTGCACCCCTCATCATTTTATACACCTCAATTAGGTCCCCCCTCAGCCTTCTTTGCTTCAAGGAAAACAACCTCAGCCTGTCCAGTCTCTCCTGATAGCTGAAAACTCCAGTTCAGGCAACATCCTGGCGAATCTCCTCTGCACCCTGTCTAGTGCAATCATATCCTTCCTACTATAGTGTGGTGACCAGAACTGCACACAGTACTCCAGCTGTGGCTTAACCAGCTCCATCATCAGCTCCATATCCTTATATTCAGTGCCTCAGTTAATAAAGGCAAGTATTCTATATGCCTTCTTAACCACCTTATCTTCCTGTCCTGCTGTCTTCAGAGATCTATGGACATGCACACCAATGACCCTCTGATCCTTTGTACTTCTTAAGGTCCGACCAATCATTATATATATTCCCTTACCTTGTTCGTCCTCCCAAAATGCATTACTTCACAGTTTTCAGGGTAAAATTCCATTGGCCACTGTTCTGTCTATCTAACCAGCCCATCTATATCCTCCCTTCATCTAAGGCTTTGCTCCTCACTATTTACCACACCACCAATTTTCGTATCACCTGTAGACTTACTTATTGTACCTCCTACATTCATGTCCAGATAATTAATGGATACTACAAACAACAAGGGAGCCAGCACCGATCCCTGTAGAACACCACTGGACACAGGCTTCCAGTTACAAAAACAACCTATGACCATCACCTCCTGCCTCAAAGCCAATTTTGGATCCAGTTTGCCAAATTACTCTGGATCCCATGGGCTCTTACCTTCTTCATCAGCCTCCCATGTGGGACCTTGTTGGAACCATGTGCTGGCTTTTGGGCTGTTTGCCATTTTACATTTTATGTAATGGACACACATGTCTACCTTACCTCCAGCTGCATTTTGAAACATACAAGTGACCTTTGGTATGATCTTTGGCCAGACCCCCATGTTATGATAAGATCAGTTAGGGACCAATAACATTTTCTTTAAACTAGACAAATTTTGAGATTCAAGACGTTTGCTAAGAGAATGAAGCCACAAGATTCCACTGGTTTTAAACAAACAAAAATAAACTTTACTATACACAATCAGAAAGATAAAACAATCTATCTTATGCTCTAACATTCAGGATTAATATGAAGTACTTCTGAATTTAATAGGCAAACTGTGGCCGGACACACCACACTATACGATGAATGACAGATGCAACCAAAACAGATTTCATGGATTTCTCAACAGCCCACTCCATCATACCGAGAGTCAACCAATTTCATCGAGACCAAGAGTTTCCAATCTTCGCCTTCGAAGATCTTGCCTCAGGATTCTCTCCAAGAGGTGCTCCAACTCGGACAGCTTCAACAATGGCCCACCTTGCAGGGTTTTAGTCTCACCTTCCACGATTATGTTCCCCTGGATTCCCAAATACACTCACGCATCGACTAACAAACACAATTCCAGCTCTTCAACCATGCTAAGCAGAACACTGCGGCTCCACAGAGAGTAGCTTTGCCCCAATGGCCCACAGTATGAAGTCACCAAACTTTGGCTGCCTTGTTGGAACAAGCTTCTCTTTTGCCCTCTTCGACTGCCAGAGACTTTCCTGAGCCCACTTCAGTGAAAGTCTGTGCCCTGCAACCCCTTTCTCTAATTGGAGTCTTTCTCTCTGCTCCTCTCTTTCTCTTGGCTGGGACCTCTCTCTGTCCCTTCTTCCTTGTCCCTCTTTCTGGGACATCTGCTTATTATGGCGCTCTGCACCCTTTTTCTTCCTACACACAGGATCTGCCCTTGGCCTGTAAAAATGCAGGACTACCCATGTGCAGCCTGCTCCTGGCCTCAGCATGCGCAGGAAGCCAGAGGTCCACCGGGAAATGGGATTCCTGACCTCGGCACTCAGCAAGGGAAGCATGGGTTTTAAATTTCGGCTTCATTTTCTGCCTCTCCTAATGTCAGGAAGACTAGACACTCAAGCCAGAAGTGCAAAAATCATATTGTTACCTTGTACAGACAGAGTGTTGAGCTTAAGGGCAACCAGTGACTTGTTAAAAGTCACTCATGGCAAGAGTGCTGCCTTTGGAAGAACCTAAAGAAATCTTCTGCAAAGGTGTTCCTGCTTCAGTCCACTCACCTGATGAAGGAGCAGCGCTCCGAAATTATTGGACTTTAACCTGTGCCACCTCAGTCCAACATCTCCACACACTGCTTCTATTGGAAATGGCAGCGTTCCCTCATTTATTGTACAGTGTTCCTCCTAAAGTTAGGACTGTCTTTGATGACAACAATGTGATATAAAGGGAGGGTAACTCAGGTTCTCTTGCCTGCAATCCCTCAGCAATATACCCTGGATTTTTGTTCCTAGATTTTAAGAATTCAATCGAAAAGTCTGGATTTTCACATTTCACCTCTCCGTTAGATAATTGCTAACTCACGAATCATTTGGCACATGTGCTGTTGGCTGAAATACTTTAGCTATCGGGATTTAATAGACAATTTGGCTTCTTGTCAAGAATCTCTCCTGTCCTTGAGTTTTAAGTAAATAGTAATTACTTTCGGTATTATAAACAAGTGATAATTACACACCAATTCCTCATTCATTATTTCTACGATCTGCTGGCTTCTTTTTTCTCCAGTTTATTAATGTCACCGGCGAGATTTGAGCCACAGTTTGCTATGAAAGTAACAGTGGGGTTAATGGCACACACGCAACGCTGCACAAATGGCACAGCAAGTTTATGCAAAGGGCACAAGCCAGGATAAACGGGGACATCTAAAAGTTTCATCCCACATTATGCCACCTCACGATTTGTTTGGCGAAAACAGCATTTCAATGTTACTGTCTGCCTCACCGTCTAGTATCTCGAAATTGCTGTATCAGCTTGGTAAACACAAACTACACTCACCACAGAAAGTTAAGTCTTGTCCATTCCAGCCTGAGGACACTTTTGAAAATGTGAGGAACGTTAGTGAACCTCTCTGGCACTGAAAACTGACGATGCAAGGGTGCAGTTTCTTTCTTCCAGGTTTTAATTATTGGAGATTTTTTTTTAATGTAAAAGTTTATTTTTCTTTTCTTTCCTATTAATCCAATCCTTCTTCCCCTCTCTTTATTTCCTTGTCGGTACCTGATTTTGCATTGACTTTGGATTTATACTTCCTTTTCAGTGCTGACCCTGTTAATTTCTCAATCCTTCAGTCCGGTTAAGGAGGAAGACATTGGCTTGCCCTGTTGTCACTCGGATCCCAGATTCCTGGTTTCTCTCTCTGTGCCATTATCAGTTGCACTTTCAGCAATTTGTTATGCAAGAACGTAAAAAATCTAAATTGAGAACATAACTTAGTGATATAATTCATAACAAACTGCTTATACACCCAGTTCAAAGGCTGGAGAGCTTAGGGACAATTGGGGTCAGGGAAAGGGTGACTTTGGGCAACACTGGCATCATCAGCTTGGCACTTCCACATCAGCCTGGGGTTAAACACCCATCATGACTTATTATTTGCACAGTGAAGTCAGTGATAGTGAACATTTAGAGAAGGATTCACCAGCTGATTGGACCAATCTAACTGTCCTCCAAAATCAAAATTAACCCACAGAGTTTGATGTTTCACAGAAAATATTTGTAAGCTATACTCCACCCCCCCTCTTCCCGGCAATACCAGAGATGTCCATATTCTCTAGTGGAATATCAAGGCAATGTTCAAGGACCCCCAGCAAAAGGCAGAGTGATAAATACCCTCGAGTGACAGGAATCAAACCTGACGCACAGGAAGATGGTCTTGGTTGTCAGAGACCAATCACTGCAGCCCCTAGACATTGCTGTGAGCCTTCCTCAGCAGAGTCTCCTTGGCCCAAGCATCTTCAGCTGCTTCATCAATAACCTTCCCTCTGTCATAGAATCTGGAGTTATGCTGATCATTCTACCATGGCTTCATAGAAGGAGCTGTCTGTGCCTGCATATAGCAGCTTGGCTTGACAGACTGCAGCTAACATATATAGTACATAAGTGTTAGGCAATGGCCATATCCAACAAAGAGAAGTCCAACTGTCTCCCTGCTGTCCTTCAACGGCACCACTATCATGCAGTTTCTGACCTTCAATTGCCTGGGGCCACCGAAAGCTTAACCAGGTCTGTTAGGTTGATGCTGTGGCCAACAAAGTGGGGTTAAGGTGGGAACTTGATGAATGGCTCATCTCCTTGGTCTCAAAGCCTCTCTAATGGACTACTCCCCACTTGCCTGGATGACACAGCCACAGCAGTATTCAACAAGCCTGACACTATCCAGGAAGATTGATGGCCTTGCCACCGAATTCAATATCCACCCCTCCAAGTACCACCACTTGTGGTACAGCAACATACAATCTTTAGGATGCACTATTACAATTCGCCAATCTTATACTAAAAGTACCTCTCAGTCTGTGACCTCTACCACTGAGAAGGACAAGTGCTCCTGTCAGGGGAACATCATCACTCACGTTTTGCTCCACTTCACACACCATTTTGACTTGGACATATCACTTCATCATTGCTAGGTCAAAATCCCGATATCCGTATCTAATTCCATGTGGCAACATCAATACTATAGAGAGTGGAGCAGCCTGAGGAAAAGGCTCAGGCATCACCGCAGGGCAACTTAGGATGAGCAATAAATGCAGCCTGGCCAACATTGTGTGTATAGCAAAAAAACTAGCTTGGAAAAACCTGCCATTGCTACAAAAGAATGGGGGCAGTGTGATTTAACATGTAGCAGGTCACAATGTGGCAGTGCATCAGATAGCACCAGTCAGTGGTTAATTATAAAGACCAAAGAACAAAGAAATTTACAGCACAGGAACAGGCCCTTCGGCCCTCCAAGCCTGCACCGACCATACTGCCTGACTCAACTAAAACCCCCTACTCTTCCGGGGACCATATCCCTCTATTCCCATCCTATTCATGTACTTGTCAAGACGCCCCTTAAAAGTCACGACCGAATCCGCTTCCACTACCTCCCCCGGCAGCGAGTTCCAAGCACCCACTACTCTCTGGGTAAAAAATCTGCCTCGTACATCTCCTTTAAACCTTGCCCCTCGCACCTTAAACCTATGCCCCCTAGTAATTGACTCTTCCATCATGGGAAAAAGCTTCTGACTATCCACTCTGTCCATGCCCCTCATAATCTTGTAGACTTCTAACAGGTCTCCCCTCAATCTCGGTGGTAGAGGTCACAGACTGAGAGGTACTTTTAGTATAAGATTGGCGAATTGTAATAGTGCATCCTAAGTGGTGGTACTTGGAGAGGTGGATATTGAATTCGGTGGCAAGGCCATCAATCTTCCTGGATAGTGTCAGGCTTGTTGAATACTGCTGTGGCTGTGTCATCCAGGCAAGTGGGGAGTAGTCCATTAGAGAGGCTTTAAGACCAAGGAGATGAGCCATTCATCAAGTTCCCACCTTAACCCCACTTTGTTGGCCACAGCATCAACCTGACAGACCTGGTTAAGCTTTCGGTGGCCCCAGGCAATTGAAGGTCAGAAACTGCATGATAGTGGTGCCGTTGAAGGACAGCAGGAAGACAGTTGGACTTCTCTTTGTTGGATATGGCCATTGCCTAACACTTATGTACTATATATGTTAGCTGCAGTCTGTCAAGCCAAGCTGCTATATGCAGGCACAGACAGCTCCTTCTATGAAGCCATGGTAGAATGATCAGCATAACTCCAGATTCTATGACAGAGGGAAGGTTATTGATGAAGCAGCTGAAGATACTTGGGCCAAGGAGACTCTGCTGAGGAAGGCTCACAGCAATGTCTAGGGGCTGCAGTGATTGGTCTCTGACAACCAAGACCATCTTCCTGTGCGTCAGGTTTGATTCCTGTCACTCGAGGGTATTTATCGCTCTGCCTTTTGCTGGGGGTCCTTGAACATTGCCTTGATATTCCACTAGAGAATATGGACATCTCTGGTATTGCCGGGAAGAGGGGGGGTGGAGTATAGCTTACAAATATTTTCTGTGAAACATCAAACTCTGTGGGTTAATTTTGATTTTGGAGGACAGTTAGATTGGTCCAATCAGCTGGTGAATCCTTCTTTAAATGTTCACTATCACTGACTCCACTGTGCAAAAAGTAAGCCATGATGGGTGTTTAACCTCCGGCTGATGTGGAAGTGCCAAGCTGATGATGCCAGTGTTGCCCAAAGTCACTCTTTCCCTGACCCCAATTGTCCCTAAGCTCTCCAGCCTTTGAACTGGGTGTATAAGCAGTTTGTTATGAATTATATCACTAAGTTGTTGGGCTGCTGATGATGAAAGGGGTTCTTTGCTCTTTCATGGATTTATCCCGTGATGCTCATCTATCTCCTTCTGCACAAGCATTCCAGCTGCAGAGGATGCGACATTCCAATTTCCCACTTTATTTTCCCACTTGAACCTGGGTAGCCCACTGGCCATCCCATCTTATTTGGGGGCAAGTGGAATGAGGTGGGCGGTGAGAGGATAAGAGGGGAATAGTGTAGTCAGACAATTTTTCTGATAGTGTTGTTGGAACTCCCATCATTAACAGGATTCAAGCCAGCTGGTGAAGGAGAAACCTCAAGGCAGAGCTTTTCCATATTGAGAGAGTTTACTGACTTTGTACAACCTCACAGCTCTCCTCCCACCTCTGCCCTCCAGTGTCCCAGCTATCCCCAATTTATACATGTTCCAAGTGCTCAATTAAACAGTGCCCTTCTCTGTCTGATCCTAACAATAATGTTAACATACCATTAACTCCCAGGTCTACCCTGAGCAATCGGACAATAGAGTCTTTGTATCAAAAGAGATGGACAAGATCTCAGTTAAATGTCTCATTCCAGGGACACTACCCTCAGCAGCACCACAGAATCACAGAACGATGTAGCACAGAAGGAGACCATTTGTTGGACACCTTCTTTCCACCAATTCCTGAGGTCACGTAGCAACTGACTCGAGAACAGCTTCTTCCCTGCTGCCATCAGACTTTTGAATGGACCTACCTCGTATTAAGTTGATCTTTCTCTACACCCTAGCTATGACTGTAACACCACATTCTGCACTCTCTCCTTTCCTTCTCTATGAACGGTATGCTTTGTCTGTGTAGCATGCAAGAAACAATACTTTTCACTGTCTACTGATACATGTGGCGGGAATAAATCAAATCAACTCAATTATAGTCTCTGGCATTTAGACTGGAGAGCAAAGGTACTGAATTTTCCAGATAGGCCAAGGATTTGATAAAACGACGAGATAGAAGCCAAAATAATAGGCTTATTTTCTAAAATGTATTCTTACCATTGGGGAAACAAACAAGTGCTGCTGGAGAATTTGCAATGATGGAAAAGACTGTCAAACTCTTTGAAATATGAATCCATATTTATTGGATCCTCTAGCCATTACCGACCACAGAGCCCAGCCGTGATCGGATTAAATGGCGGCGAGGGCTCGAGGGACTAAATTGCCTTCTCCTGCTGCTAGTTCTACTGAAAACAAGTTATTGTGTGCAAAGACACCTGCAGTATTTAATCGGCGCTGCCGGTCCGGTACAAACTAGTTTAGGGTGCCAACCTTTTGTTGTGTGTGAGATGCTGCCTTAGCAGAATTCTGCTTCTAAAGTAGGCTGACCTACATAGAGCAGCTGAACTGCTGGAGTGAGGGATTTCTTTTCCCTTTCCTGATGCCAGGACTAATAAAGGATGTGTGATCTCTTTTCTCTCTGGCAGGAAAATCTCCAGAGGATGTGGTGCGAAGATACATGCAGAAGGTCAAGAACCCGCCAGATGAGGTGAGGGTTACCTATCAAACTGTCCCTCAGTCAGAGTGCTGCAGAAAGACCAGAAGGTGATAGATATGTGGCTGTGACAATTCACTTCGCTCTACTGTGTGTCTTTATTTCCATCTACAAAAACCATGCTCATGGTGGTGGCAGTTCTTGAACCAAAGGCCGCTGTGATTTTATTTAAGTGTGTGTTCACGTGTGTGTGCACGCATGTGTGTGTGCGCGTGCGTGTATGTGCACGCATGCGTATGTATGTGCATGTGCGTGCGTGCTTGTGTGATGTGTGTGTATGTGCGCACGTATGTGTTATGCGCACATATGTGTGTGTGTGCATGCGTGCATGTGTGTGTATGGTGTGTGCATTTTTTCTGGGCCAAAACATCTCTCTTTGTATGTTCGCTTTTCTCATTGTGTTTTCCATTGTTACATCATTTGTTCTGGAACATTCTTTGTGTCATAATTTCTCGATGAACATTGTCTTTGCTTCTGAGTTGTCTTTGTGATCATGTTCCAAATTGTGTCTGTAAATGACTGGAATAGACTGCATTTTTAAAGTGTGTTTTCTTCCAAACTGAAAATAAAGAATTGATTTGGTGATGAAACTTGATAATGTAAGCCGCCTAATCCTACTGGATGTCTGTGCCAAAAGCGAGAAAGACTTGCATTTGTATAATGCCTTTCACAGCCTCAGGGGATCCCCTGAGGTCATTTTGAAGTGTAGTCCACCATCACAGGGAGACAAATTTGGCTGGAGCTGCCCCTGAGTCTGTGGCTTGTTAAAAATAAAGTTTATCCATTTAGTTGATTCTTGCGCTTGAAGCTCTCATCCCTTCCCGATGTTGGGTCCCTCCATCAAGCAGTGAGTAGTTTGGAACAAGGACCCCATTCCAGCGAGTTTTGGTTGTCATGATCCTCACATTGCAAGCTCCACCCCACCCCCAATGCCAGCAGTGGTGGATGTGCCCCTTCAGTGGGCATTAATTGCCCATTTAAGAGCCTCAGTGGCCAGCAGGGTAAGAAAGTTGCCCATCAGCCTTCCCGTCACGGATGTAATCGAGGTGGAGGGGTGAAGGTTGCGGACTCCCCCACCCACCCCTCCCCAACCACTCTCCTGCCCCCAATTAAATGTTCCCCCATCACCAAACATGCCATGGCGGAGGCAGCCTCAATATTCCACCCCCTCATATTCCATACACGCATTTGTGGGAGAGGAGAACTGAGCTGAGCAGGGGGTTGGCCAGGGGGCCAGGAAAATTAACAGCACCCTCACTGTAGACTGGCTGTCTCTGCATATACATGAAATAGTCAGCACAGACAAAGGTGATGTTTCGCTATATCTATCAACAGGACACAGCTGAATATCCTTGCTAACAGCGCTGAAACTGTAATGATGACTTGATTAAGTGACCATTGTCTGAACGATCACTCCATCCATCTACAACTAAAGATTACCGATGGGATGCATTTAAACAGCTAATGTCTCGAGCCTACTTCTTTGTATCATATGTAAATAATTTACCGGTGTCTATGATTAGAAACAATTATCTTTACCAGAAGTTATGCCCTATAAAAAAAGCTGACTGTACACTATTGAGGAGAGCAGACTGAAGAAGCCTTAGGAATTCTTCAGTTCTCCTCTCCTTATCGATAAGAAGGCAATAAAGGATCCCTCACTCACCAAAGCTGTATCTGAATATCTTTTTAGCTCCGACACACGTCCTTCTTGAAGCATTTTTCTCATCATTTTGTTCAAACCTCGCAGGATGCAGTCAGGGTCAATAACATTTTACTGTGTTGCTTCCAAACTCCAAATTATTAAACCATTTACCACTCCTTTCGACAACTTATGTTAGAGTAGTGCCTGGAAGCTAGGAAGACATCCCAGCGCAGACAAATTATCAAACAAAAAGTGACCAAGAAAGGAAGATGTTAGAAGGGGTGAAAGATCTTGTTTTAAGAAAGGTCTTAAAGGAGGAGCGGTTTCTGGAGGGAAGTCCAAATCTCAGAACCGAGGTGGCAGGAGGAACTGGTGACTCTTGGGTGACTCTTGATGTAGTTTAGAAAACAATGGGGGGCAGACTATCAACAGAGTTCAAGAGGGTGGAATATTCAGTGGAAGGAATTCTTTGCGTGGGTTTCTTCCGGGTGCTCCGGTTTCCTCCCACAGACATGCTGATTAGGTGGATTGGCCGTGCTAAATTCTCCCTCAGTGTACCCGAACAGGCGCCGGAATGTGGCGACAAGGGGATTTTCACAGTAACTTCATTGCAGTGTTAATGTAAGCCTACTTGTGACACTGATAAATAAACTTTAAACTTAAACAGACAACATCGAATATGCAGCGTCTGACATTGGAGTCAATTTGAGGTGACTATCGGGTGCTGCTTATAAAGGATGGTCAGTGTGTTGTCACCCATTTTACACTTCAGCCTCAACGAGTCTCCACCATTTCATATCACAGTGGAACTCACAGTGTACATTCATCTCACATTTGTTGCAGCCCATCAGCTTGTCACAATTCGCTTGAATTTAATACGAGAAAGAGAACATTTAATACATTTTAGCACATCACTGTGCTGGTTTTTATCTGCTGCAACATATTGCTAATTACTACACTTCAAGGCTGTGTATTGCTGCGATAAACCTCATGCACATTACCATTAATTTGCAAATTACCCACTTTTCTATTTTATTATTTTGCCTCTCTTAATTCCCTGTCTAACCTTTTCATTCTATTTCCATCCTCTGTCATTCTGGAGACTTTTGGGAAATGCAGCTAAGAAACAAAACGTCCCTGTGACAGTAAGGAGTATAACTGAATCATTTCAACTATGGACAGAATAGCTCTGGTACAGCAAGGCATTTTGATGAAGAATTAAAATTTTGACACCTTTCAATGAGTTAGCATGTCGCTCACAAAGGAATGCACTGGAACCTCTTTAAAGCAATACTGACTATCCTTAACCAGTCCTTGCCTTTCCAAATGTACGTAGATTCTGTCTCTCAGAATCGCCTCCAATAATTTACCCATCACTGGCATTCCTATGATAGAATTCCAATCTTCTATATTTCTATCCTATCTTCTATGTTGCTATAGCACTTAGGGTGAATGGGATCAAAGGTTATGGGGAGAAAGCAGGATTAGGCTATTGAGTTGGACAATCAGCCATGATCGTGATGAATGGTGGGCAGGCTCAAAGGGCCAAATGGCCTCCTCCTGCTCCTATCTTCTATGTTTCTATTAGGCTCGCTGGTCGGAAAACTGAAGGCAGTTTGTGGGAGATTGGCCTTGAAGTTGGAATGTCAAGTAGCATGTCGCAGACAATTAACATCATTGGTCTAGCAATTTGACACAACTGCACCTACTTTATGGGTGAACAATGGGTGCAGTGTTGGCCAGTTTCCGGAGCCAGTGTCCACTCACTGCCCCAAGAATAAGTGAAAGACATCCACCCATTCCTGAAACTGGGCACATTCAGACATCTAGGGCAGCTGCGTCAAAGAGGTGTTCAGCCCATGGTTAGTCTATGTAAGCAGCCTCCATCCCTGTGTTAGGAGCCCTCTGAGAAATGGGGCTGCCCTGAGCCCAGGCTTTGCTGCCACTGCTGCGGCCCGGTCCCCACCTCCCCATTGCTAACCTGAGGCTGCTGCCAGCGGGGAAAGGGGTCTTCAATTCAATCCTGTGGGGTAGTGAGCAGCTGGAGCCTTTGAGGCCTGAGACCAAACCCAACACTGGCTTGGCTGAGGGCCTCCTGACTACATCGGCACCTCTGAGACGGAAACTGGCGCCACTGGATGTCGAGCTCCTTGTACTTTTCAGGAGGCGACGTTATGACACTGAGTTAGTAACAGGGATGGGGTGTGAGACTCACTCTGTCAGAAATAGATTTGTGACAAGTGGCTCCTCCAGAACACCAGGCAGAATTTTACATTCATCGGCCGGTGACTTTGTAGACAGGGAGTGGCTGTAAAACCTTTGAATGTCTTTTCCACTGGGCTCCTGCCTGCACCAAGTTCTCCACAAATTTACATTATGAAAGGGCAAGGCCTAGGCTGGCACAGCGCCAAGGACCAAGGTTCAATTCCAGCCTTGGGTGACTGTCTGTGTACACATTCTCCCCGTGTCTGCGTGGGTTCCCTCCAGGTGCTTTGGTTTCCTCCCACACTTCAAAGATGTACAGGTTAGTGGATTGGCCATGCTGAATTGTCCCTTAGTGTCCCAAGATGTGTCGGTTAGGGGGATTAGCAGGGTAAATAAGTGGGGTTAAGGGGGTAGGGCCTTGGTAAGATGTTCTGTTGGTGAGTCGGTGCAGGCTCAGTGGGCCGAATGGCCTGCTTCTGCACTGTAGGGATTCTATGATTCTAACTATTACAGGAGTTCCAGGTTATTTTCTCTGCTATTAGACATCAGGCACGTTAGTTATTATACTGCATTAAAATGAAGCGGCACCCAGTATTCATGCCAAGTTGTGCAGCCCTCTGAGAGCCAAGATCGCAAACAGATTTTTTCCCCACAATTCCTCGACTTCTCCACTAACCACCATGGCCAGAATTTTTAGGATGGCCAGGATTTGGCTTCCCATCATCCAAGAAGTTGGAGGAGAAAACATTCCCGCTGATACTGCTCAGAAGGAAATTAAGATTTTTTAAAAATTCATTTACGGGATGAGACATCCCTGAGGGTAGCTAAGAGCCAATCACACTGCTGTGGCTCTGGAGTCACATGTAGGCCAGACCAGGTAAGGACGGCAGATTTCCTTCCCTAAAGGACATTCGTGAATCAGATGGTTTTTTCCGACAATGGTTTCATAGTCCTTATGAGACTTTTAATTCCAGATTTTTTTTATTGAATTCAAATTACACCATCTGCCGTGGCGGGATTTGAACCCGGGTCCCCAGATCTTGCTGTGGCTCGCTGGGCTACTAGTCCAGTGACAATATCACTACACCACTGTCTTCCCTTGCCGGTCAGAACTTTTCACTGTATGTCAATACATGTGACAATAATAAATCAAATCACCGTCCAAAAGACATGCTGGTTCGGTGCATTGGCCATGCTAAATTCTCCCTCAGTGTACCCCAGGCACCGGAGTGTGGCAACTAGGGGATTTTCACAGTAACTTTATTGCAGTGTTAATGCAAGCCTACTTGTGACACTAATAAATAAATTTTAAAATAAGGGATACTTTATTAGCCATAGCCACTAACTACTTAGCACATTGAAGTAGCAATGTAGATTACTGACTTAACTCCCAGCAGGGCAAATTACAAAACAAATTAAATAAATCTGCCAATTTGACCATGAGGCGTAAATGCGCGAGATTATTCTAAAAACTAATTTGGCCATTAAGTGACTTCAGTCCACTTTATGAGCTTGACTTCTAATTTCTTCATTGCAACTCGGGATAGCAGTAATTATAGCTTCGCTGCTGGTGCCTATAACCCAAGAAGAAATACAGTGGAGCCCCGCTGTAACGCACCCCGATTTAGCGCGAAATCGGATATGACGCGATGGACCCTTTTTACTATTTCCGGTTTAGTGATTTAGCACGACCCCGATTTAACGCGACCCCGATAACATTCGCGATAACATTTTATGGACCCCAACCATCGCGTTACAACGGGGCTCCACTGTACCTAAAAGTATATCAAAAATACTCTCATTTTGACCAAGCTGGCATTGTCATCTCCATTTTCAGAATCATGACATATTTGAAACATTCATCAATTTTCAAATTGGTTTTGCTGTTAAATCTTACAATCAGTGATCTATTACAAATGCGCTTCAATCAGCTATTGATTCCTGCATGACAGACTGGAGTGATTTTAAGGAATTTTAATTAACTCCAATGCAAAGCCTGGTCAGCTCAAACCAGGGCATTGTCTATTGATAAGGAATCTGGCTCTTTTGTGTAAAAGTTAAAGTAATTTATTTTTTAACAGCAATTGGGATTGTCCTCTGGAAAGTAAAAAGTGATAGGTTGGGATTGCTGGGGGACCCCCCCACACTGTGCGAGGCAAGTTTTCCAGTGGCACTGGCCGTCCGCCATCGGCTGACGGCAGAATTTTCCAGTCCCACTGCAAGCCATGGCGTTTTCCAAGGCTCACCAGCCACGCCATCAGGTTACCCACCGGCCAATGGCGGATGCCTCCACTACCAGTAAACCCGTCGCGGTGGGACTGGAAAATCCCACCCAATATCTCAATTATTCAGTGGGTGGAATTCTCCAAATAATTTTCTAAGTGTTGTCCCCAGCAGGAAAACCGGTGAGATTCCCGTTGGATGGTTTGGGGACGATGCAGTTCACAATTCAACCACACTTAGAAATGTTGTTCCCCTCTAATCCTTCAGTCACCTTAAATCTGTGCCCCCTGATAACTGAACTCTCCACTAGGGGAAATAGGGCATCCCTGTCTACTCTCTCTAGCAGTAGGAATTCTTGACCCAGACATCACTGACACAGCCAACTCTCCCACAGTAACTCCTGTCCGTCCATCATCTGTACCCTCACTGACCTACAATGGCATCGTGCCCCCCCATGATATTGGGTTTAAAATCTTTGTCCTCATCTTCAAATCTCACCCTGTTTTTGAAGCCTTTTCCATTCTTGTAACTCTTGCCTTACCACTCCATCCCCTAACTTGGGTCTTTTATACATTTGCATCATTGTCCTGAGAACTTTGACTCCCTTTACACTCTCCATACCTTCAAAAATCTTCACAATGTCCATCCAGCAACCAAGTCTCTAACCCTCCCCGAACCCTCCAACCATGCTTGGCTGCATTCCTTTTATGCCTTTTCCTCCCTCCCTCATGAGGCACCTGACTGGATTTTTTTTCTGCAATAAAGTCTCTTTAACATTTCTTTCCATGAGCACTGTGTGAGAAGAGGACTATGTTCGGCTCTGATGCCTTCTCTAGTGTCTTACATGAAGCGTAGCCATTCTGATGAGACACATGAGGACTGGCAGCCTCACCACAGGCATTGCTCAGTATTTGGTCTTTATCTTCAGTAAAAGAAGGGGGGGGGGGGGTGTTTGCCATCAAATGTTTTAACTTCTTCTATTTGGGAGCGTGTGGAAGTTGGGTGGGTATCTCCAACACTCTCCATCCTGTGGGACTCTGTGTTCTATAGCACTGACATATCGGAGGCGGAATTTAAAAGAGGTATCATCCAATGGTTCATCCAGCCAATCATCCAATTGTTCCGTAATCCACTTAATTTGATTTGATTTATTATTGTCACATGTATTCGATACAGTGAAATGTATTGTTGTCTATACAGACAAAGCATACCATTTATAGAGAAGGAAAGGAGTGGATGCAGAATGTAGTGTTACAGTCATAGCTAGAGTGTAGAGCAAGATCAGCTTCATTTAAGGTAGGTTTATTCAAAAGTCTGACAGCAGCAGGAAGGAAGGTGTTCTTGAATCGGTTGGTATGTGTTCTCAAACCTTTGTACCTTTTTCCTAACAAAAGAAGGTGGAAGAGAGAATGTCCACGTGCGTGGAGTCCTTGGGTATACTGGCTTCTTTTCCGAGGCAGCGGGAAGTGTAGACAGAGTCAATGGATGGGAGGCTGGTTTGAGTGATGGACTGGGCTTCGTTCACAACCCTTTGTAGTTTCTTGCAGTCTTGATCAGAGCAGGAGCCATAACAAGAAAGAATGCTTTCTATGGTATATTTGTATAAGTTGGCGAGAGTCATAGTGGACATTTCCTTAGCCTCCTGAGAAATTAGAGGCATTGGTGGGCTTCCTTAACTATAGTGTTGATGTGGAGGGTCCAGGACAGGTTGTCGGTGATCTGGACACCTAAAGACTTGAAGCTCTCGACCATTTCCACGTCATCTCTGTTGATGTAGAGGGCCTGTCCTCCACTATGCTTCCTGGAGTCAATGACAATCTCTTTCATTTTACTGACAATGAGGGAGAGATTATTGTCGTTGCACCAATTCACCAGATTCTCTATCTCTTTCCTGTGCTCCAGCTCATCATTGTTTGACTTAAGGCCATTTAAGGTTTGACCAGGAACGTTTTACCAAGAGAAAAAAAAACAAGATTTGTCTTTTGCTGGCAGCAGATAAAAATGACAGTGACAATTTGAGTGGAAGCTTTTCTAGCTGTTGATATGGTCTGTTGAGGTCAGTAACGTTAGCTATTTATATAGATAACTACAGCGCAGTTAAAACCAACAAATCCGCCAACTCAGATAAGCTGCGGTCAGAGCTGATCCCCTGGCCTATTGCGAATCACAAATGAATGGAAAGCTCGGATTGTTCACAGTGGATAATACCGGCAGAAAACAAGAGGATGGAGACTGGATTAGCTGGACTGGATAGTAATTGTGTTGTTTCTTTTCTCTTTGATCAGGATTGCACCATCTGTATGGAAAGGCTGGTCAGCTCATCGGGTTACGAGGGTGTCATGAGCCTGAAAGGGGTGAAGCCGGAACTTGTTGGGAAGCTCAGTAAATGCAGTCACATGTATCACCTTCTGTGTCTCGTCGCCATGTATAACAATGGCAACAAGGTGAGATTCCCCTTTCAGCAGATAACATCACAGTGAAGCATTGGAAGTAATGACTGCATTTTTATTGGTAGCTTTTTCCTCAATTTGTAATACCAAAAAGTATTGTTTTATTTTTGCTTCAGTCAAGAATCTCAGTCCAGAAGCACCTACATAGTCCTGACTTCGAACTTTTCATTGGTTCAACTTACCCAGAGATTGATTAGAGCGGCCCGGTGGCACAGTGGTTAACATTGCTACCTCACAGCGCCAGGGACCTGGGTTCGATTACTGGCTTGAGTCACTATCTGTGTGGAGTTTGCACATTCTCCCCGTATCTGCGTGGGTTTCCTCCGGGCACTCCGGTTTCCTCCCACAGTCCAAAGACATGCAATTTAGGTGAATTGGCCATGCTAAATTCTCCCTCAGTGTACCCGAACGGGCGCCGGAGTGTGGCGACTAGGGGATTTTCACAGTAACTTCATTGCAGTGTGAATGTAAGCATACTTGTGACTAATAAATAAACTTTAAAAATTAAACTCACATAAAGATACGTGAATTAAGGAGTAGTTTGTTCACGCACCAAGGCCAGAATTCTCCAAACTCACACACCCTGCCACCGCTGTCAGCGAGAATGGAGAATTTGGCGCTCGGCCAAAACTCCATTCATTGCAGCGGGACTGGAGAATCCCAGCCGCGGGCGAGGTCAGAGAGTTCCGGCCCAAATGTCACAAAGCCGTGATTCTATCTGATGTAGCATCACTGTCAATTTATTGAGCGAAAAAATGTGAAGGGAGTAGTTGTGTGTAAAAACCGGTCGAGCTATCCAGAGTCAAGCAATGGAGTTCAATGTGGGAGATTAAACTGAGCCATTGAGATAAAAGCAATGTTTGTGCTGTTCACAACTGGCTCGAGTGACCTGAATAATATGGAGAAGAATAGACAGCTGGGAATAATCGACAGGAATAGGTTCATCAAATAGTGCCAGAATTCAAACAGTGCACAACTATAACCTGGACCTTTGATAGCAATTGTTCACAAATAGCTCCTGTGACTTCTGGGTCCTTTCTCTTGGTGACATTCAAGGATCTCGTGACCAGTGACTAGGAAACTTCACATAATTACTGCAATCTGTCCTTCATCTGGAAGAGTCACCAGAAGTGATAAAACCACTATAGGTGACAATCCATAATCTATTACTACAAAATGTACAGGCAGGTTTCTGTTTCAAAGGGATTTATTCAGTTCCGATGTTGGGCCTGGTTTTCCCACCCCACTGTGCAACTCGACCAGTGTAGCAGGGTGGGAAATGTCAGCAGGAGGCCAATAACAGGAATCGTGACCGACGTCCAGCCAGTCGTGATCTTCCCAGGCCATTTTTTATGATGGCACCCTGGCACTGCCAACCTGACACCCTGGCACTGCACATCAGGCACCCTGGCACTGCCAGTCTGGCACACTGGCAGGGCCCACAGGGCACCAGGCAATGCCAAGGGGCTGGGGCCTCACAGGGGCAGATGGGGGCAGAACCAGACTGGGGGGAACATAGAACATAGAACATAGAACATAGAACATTACAGCGCAGAACAGGCCCTTCGGCCCACGATGTTGCACCGACCAGTTAAAAAAAAAAACTGTGACCCTCCAACCTAAACCAATTTCTTTTCGTCCATGAACCTATCTACGGATCTCTTAAACGCCCCCAAACTAGGCGCATTTACTACTGATGCTGGCAGGGCATTCCAATCCCTCACCACCCTCTGGGTAAAGAACCTACCCCTGACATCGGTTCTATAACTACCCCCCCTCAATTTAAAGCCATGCCCCCTCGTGCTGGATTTCTCCATCAGAGGAAAAAGGCTATCACTATCCACCCTATCTAAACCTCTAATCATCTTATATGTTTCAATAAGATCCCCTCTTAGCCGCCGCCTTTCCAGCGAAAACAATCCCAAATCCCTCAGCCTCTCCTCATAGGATCTCCCCTCCATACCAGGCAACATCCTGGTAAACCTCCTCTGCACCCTCTCCAAAGCCTCCACATCCTTCCTGTAATGTGGGGACCAGAACTGCACACAGTACTCCAAGTGCGGCCGCACCAGAGTTGTGTACAGTTGCAACATAACGCTACGACTCCTAAATTCAATCCCCCTACCAATAAACGCCAAGACACCATATGCCTTCTTAACAACCTTATCTACTTGATTCCCAACTTTCATAGGGATTTATTCAGTTCCGATGTTGGGCCTGGTTTTCCCACCCCACTGTGCAACTCGACCAGTGTAGCAGGGTGGGAAATGTCAGCAGGAGGAGGGAGGGAAGGGGCACTCCGCATCGGGGGATGGGGGCTGATGTGGGGCCGGTGATCAGAGGACAGCACCAGCCGGGGGCGGGGGGAAGGACGGGGGACGGAATCAGGAGGCCAACAATCAGGGGGGCATGTCAACCAATCTCTCAGTATGCTGGGAGATTGGCATATGCCCTATGGCTCCCTGAGCACTCCGCTGCCAGCCACTCTGAGGGGTTTAAACTCTACCCCCTCCCCTACTAGCGTGAATCTCCTGACAGCCTCTGTATTGCACAGAGTACCGTAAATTATCAAAAGTTGGCTCGCCCGAAAAAAGGGTGG
This sequence comes from Mustelus asterias, assembly GCF_964213995.1. NCBI lineage: Eukaryota > Metazoa > Chordata > Chondrichthyes > Carcharhiniformes > Triakidae > Mustelus > Mustelus asterias. The sequence continues at coordinate 104,456,056 of NC_135813.1, forward strand.
GAAAACCTCCTGTTTTCCTGCCTGTTGGGCACTTGGATTTATTTTGGGAAAATCGCGCCCATTATTTTCCATCTTAACTCTCATGTCACACTCCCTTGCTGTTCTCCTAAGTGAGCTCCTAAGGGCTCTGCAATGTGCTGCTCTTGAGCTAGTTACTATCTGGTGCCTGTAAGTGGCTGGATTAATTAACTTGCCTCCTGATTCTCACTCAGACTGAGTTCACTCCCATTGACTTATTGCTGAGCCTCTGCGGTTTGTTAGGGAAATCGGGGCACCTGCAGCCAGATAATGCAACGGCAGGTTTTGTGGAAAGGGTGACTGTTGAAGTAATGTTGGGCAGAGGGTCCTGTAAATTGTACATTATGCAGTCACAGTGATGGAACAGAGGGATATTGAATCCAGTAACCTGAGCACTGATCAGCTGAAATGCTGTGTCCTGAATGAGGGCTGTGGGCACACCCATCCAGGAAAGCGGTGTATAGCTCAGGGCAGTTCTGACTTGAGCCTGGTCTCTGAAGAGACAATAGAGGAGTCAGGAAGTGTGCCACGCACCGCAGACTGTCCAGCCTCTGCCCATCCCTTGTATCCATGGCCGATCCGGTGCCTCAACAGAGGTGACCCCAAGCTATTGATGGCCAGAGGCTCGCCAATGGTGATGCCATTAGACTGCATGGGAAATGGTTGCGCTTTTTCTTGCTCGAGATGCTAAACCATTGAGAAATATTCACAGGGGAGGTGATGGCCTAGTGGTATTATCGCTAGACTATTAATCCAGAAACTCAGCTAATCAGCTAAACCTGGGTTCGAATCCCGCCACAGCAGATGGTGGAATTTGAATTCAATAAAAAATATCTGGAATTAAGAATCTACTGATGACCATGAAACCATTGTTGATTGTCGCAAAAACCCATCTGGTGCACTAATGTCCTTAAGGGAAGGAAATCTGCCGTCCTTACCCAGTCTGGCTCCAGAGCCACACCAATGTGGCTGACTCACAACTGCCCTCTGAAATGGGCCGAACAAGACACTCGGTTCAAGGGTAACTAGGGATGGGCAATAAATGCTGGCCAGCCAGCGACGCTCGTGTCCCACAAATAAATTCAAAAAAACAGCTTGCTGATGCAGAATGACACTGGGATAAGGTCAATATAGGATCTCGGGCTTTAGCAAATCCATCAGGCCATTGGGACATTATATTCATGTCAAAGCTGCTACAGCAGCACTCAGCTTTCAGTCGCTGTGGAATATTAACTTATCTGACTTCTGCTAATCCCTTTACTAAAAATACATTTAGAATATTAAAATGTTTCTTCTGCCTTATCCGTTTTGTGTTCCATCAGTACAAAGAGTACAAAAGATTCAAAATAACCTTCAAAGACAGATTCAAAAAAAAGCGTCTTATTGAAACCTAAATATAGGTTAGCGTTGGTAAAAGGCTAAATGACAAGGAGCACATAGCAGAATGCAAATCGCCAGGTGTCTTGTTGCTACTTTTCTGCATTCAGAAGGCCCCATCGTTGTTGTACTTGTGAAACCAAGCTTTTAAGGATCCTCTAGACCAAGGGGAATAGTTTTGCTGATTTGTAGTTAGCAACACAGAGGGATGTCGGCCAGTTGGCATGTTTGAATGCAGCTTTGAACTCTTGAAGACCTGTCAGAGGTGATACCATGATCAGGCACAGTGGCAGAGTGGTTAGCACTGCTGCTTCACAGCGCCAGGGACCCGGGTTCGACTCCCAGCTTGGGTCACTGTCTGTGTGGAGTCTGCACGTTCTCCCCATGTCTGCGTGGGTTTCCCCTGGGTGCTCCAGTTTCCGCCCACAGTCCAGAAGACATGCTAGTTAGGTACATTGACCTGAACAGGCGCAGGAGTGTAGCGACTAAGGGAATTTCACAGTAACTTCATTGCAGTGTTAATGTAAGCCTTACTTGTGACGAATAAACTTGCTTTAAGGCAGGTGAGTAGCCCATGGCACTTAGGATGTGGTAATGTCTGCGATCATAGTTTGCCCAGGTTAGGGTAGAGTAAAGGATCAGGGGAGCCAATGAGGTTAAACCGAGGCTTTACCTGGTGCCATTTTTCAAAGCCATCTCAGCCTTTCGGCTAAAATGAAGCGTTAGATCAAGCCCGGGAGGGGGTGCAATGCCTCATCCTGTCAGCTTGGATCTTGTTTGATCGAGCCCAAGTTGGGATGCAATGCCCTTGTCTCGTCAGCTTGGATCTGGTTTGCCCCTCTTGTGGGGACCATGATTGGACTTGATTGGATAGGGCGGCACAGTATCACAGTGGTTTAGCACTGCTGCTTCACAGGTCCAGGGACCTGGGTTCGATTCCCAGCTTGGGTCACTGTCTGCGTGGGTTTCCTCCGGGTGCTCCGGTTTCCTCCCACAGTCCAAAGATGTGCGGGTTAGGTTGATTGGCCATGCTAAAATTGCCCCTTAGTGTCCTGAGATGCGTAGGTTAGAGGGATTAGTGGGTAACATATGTAGGGATATGGGGGTAGGGCCTGGGTGGGATTGTGGTCGGTGCAGACTCGATGGGCCGAATGGCCTCTTTCTGTACTGTAGGGTTTCTATGATTCTATGACTTCATTGGCATTTTTGATTAGGAATAAAGCACCAAAAGGTACCAAAGAAAATACAGTCTAGATAGTGCCTAAAGCTGTTTTTATATTACCATGTTCATCATCATTGGGCGGCACGGTGGCACAGTGGTTTGCACTGCTGCTTCACAGCATCAGGATCCCGGGTTCGATTCCCAGCTTGAGTCACTGTCTGTGTGGAGTTTGCACTTCCTCTCCGTGTCTGCGTGGGTTTCCTCTGGGTGCTCCGGTTTCCTCCCACAGTCCAAAGATATGCGGGTTAGGTGGACTGGCCATGCTAAATTGCCCCCTAGTATCAGAGGGACTAGCTAGGGTAAATGCATGGGGTTATGGGGATAGGGCCTGGGTGGGATTGTGGTTGGTGAAGAGTCGATGGGCTGAATGGTTCCTTCTGCACTGTAGGAATTCTATGATTCCATGATCAATAAGAAGTGACTACATAGCTGGCTCACACACTAAAACATACTTAAAACTATTGTAGGACAACCTTTTAGAACCGAGATGAGGAGGAATTTCTTCAGCCAGAGGGAGGTTAATCTATGGAATTCATTGCAACAGAAGGCTGTGGAGGTCAGGTCATTGAGTGCAATTAAGACAGCGATAGAAAGGTTCTTGATTGGAAAGGGGATCAAAGGTTACAGGGAAAGGGCGGCACGGTAGCACAGTGGTTAGCACTGCTGCTTCACAGCTCCAGGGACCTGGGTTCGATTCCCGGCTTGGGTCGCTGTCTGTGAGGAGTTTGCACATTCTCCTCGTGTCTGCGTGGGTTTCCTCCGGGTGCTCCGGTTTCCTCCCACAGTCCAAAGATGTGCGGGTTAGGTTGATTGGCCATGCTAAAAAATGCCCCTTAGTGTCCTGAGATGCGTAGGTTAGAGGGATTAACAGGGAAGTATGTAGGGATATAGGGGTACGGCCTGGTTGGGATTGTGATCGGTGCAGACTCGATGGGCCAAATGGCCTCTTTCTGCACTGTAGGGTTTCTATGTTTCTATGTTAAAATGGGGTTGAGAAACTTATCAGCCATGATTGAATGGCAGAGCAGACCCGATGGGCCGAATGGTCTAATTGTGCTCCTATATCTTACAATCTTATGATATTAGACAGCTGAAACAGAAAATGCTGGAAGCCCTCAGCAAGTCAGACAGCATCTGTGGAGAGAGAACATCTCCATCCATGATCTTTCATCAGAAGAGGATTGAGAAACTTCAGTTATGAGAATAGATCAGAAAAGGTCGGTTGGGACTGTTCTCCTTGGAGATAAAAAAGACTAAGAAATCAGAGATGTTCTAGAAGGTTAGACAGAGCAGATAGGGAAAAACCGTGCTCACTCTCGAAAGGATCGAGAACGAGAGGGAACAGATTTAAAGCGATGAGCAAAAGAAGCAAATGTGGTGTGAGAAAAAGCCTTTTCACACAGCGAGTGGTTCGGGTCTGGAATGCACTGCCTGGAAGTGTGGTGGAGGCCGGTTCAATCGAAGCATTGTCGAGGACATTAGATGATTATCTGAATAAAGTTTATTTATTAGTGTCACAAGTAGGCTTACATTAACACTATTACTGTGAAAGTCCCATAGTCGCTACACTCCGGCGCCTGTTCGAGTACACTGAAGGCGAATTTAGCATGGCCAGGACTGTGGGAGGAAACCGGAGCACCTGGAGGAAACCCACGCAGACACGGGGAGAACGTGCAGGCTCCGCACAGACAGTGACCCAAGCTGGGAATCGAACCCAGGTCTCTGGCACTGTGAGGCAGCGGTGCTAATCACTGTGCCACCGTGAATAGAAACAACGTTCAGGGGTACGGGGAAAGGGCAGGAGAATGGCACTAAGTCATAATACTCATTTGGAGAGTCGATGCAGACATGACGGGCCGAATAACCTCTTTCTGTCCTGTAACAATTCTGTGATTCTGACAGCACGATTGATGGAAGATCATCAACTTGAAACGTCAACTTCATTTTTCTCTTCAGACACTGCCAGGTCGGCTGAGTATTTCCAGCATTTTCTGTTTTCATCCCCAAATTAAACTTGCTGGATTTGCTTGAGGATACCTGTGAAGAAAAACCCAGCAAAGAATCATAGAATCATAGAATCCCTACGGTACAGAAGGAGGCCATTCTGCCCATCGAGTCTGCACTGACCACAATCCACCCAGGCCCTATTCCCGTAACCCCACATATTTACCCTGCTAATGCCCCTGACACTAGGGTCAATTTAGCATGGCCAATCCACCTAACCCGCACATCTGTGGGAGGAAATTGGAACCCCCGGAGGAAACCCACGCAGACACAGAAAGTGCAAACTCCACACAGACAGTGACCCGAGGCCGGAACTGAATCCGGGTTCCTGGCGCTGTGAGGCAGCAGTGCTCACCCCTGTGCCACCGTGCTGCCCGTAAGAAGAAGTTCACTTTGAGGCTGTGGGAGACACGCGACACGAGCTGGCAGCACAGCAATATAAACATAGCATTTGCTTATTGGCCGTATTGTGGCTCAAGGGACATTTATATGTCAATTAAAGGCAGTGTTGTTTTTTAAAACCTTTTGCCAAGTTACATTAAAGACAGAAGGAAACTTCTTAGATTAAGTGGCGCAGTGATTTGAATCATTCTCCCTTTCACATCCAAGAACGACACAGGGAACTACCCCAGACTGACAAATAGCAGCTCTTTCCATTGCCGGCCGTCATTGCTATCAGTTAGTCAAGTTGGGCCTTTTCTGTCTAAATGGGAATCAGTCAACAGCTCAATAAAGTGGAGGCTTTGGCACAACTTGTCCGTCTTGTTCAGACGGACATAAGAGTTAGCTCATTTGGGAAGTGGAGCCCCCACACTGATAGAGCAAAGAACAGATAAAGACAAAGATGAGGAGGAATTTCTTCTCTCAGAGGATAGTGAATCTGTGGCATTCTCTAAGTTTTTACGTTTAAGTTTATTTGTTAGTGTTGGCTTATATTAACAGTGCAATGAGGTTGCTGTGAAAATCCCCTAGTCGCCACACTCCGGTGCCTGTTCGGGTACACTGAGGGAGAATTTAGCACAACCAATGCATCTAACGAGCACATCTTTCGGACTGTGGGAGGAAACTGGAGCACCCGGAGGAAACCCACGCAGACACGGGGAGAACGTGCAGACTCCACACAGATGGCTGTGGAGGCTGGGTCGTTAAGTATGTTCAAGGCTGCGATAGACAGATTTTTAATCAATAAGGGAATCATCATGGGGATAAGGCAGAGGAGTGGAATTGAGGATTAGATCAGCCATGACCTCATTGAATGGCGGAACAGACTCAGGGGACCAAATGGCCTACTTCTGCTCCTACCTCTTATGGTCTTGTAGATCATTCGACCCTTTGCTCCTTGGGCTGCCAACCCTCCAGGATTGGCCTATGGTCTCCCAGGAATTGGTGATTAAAAACCAGGAGACTGCAGTGTGCAATCCCAGAGAAAAATCATAGGAACACTGTTTGAAAAATTTTCCTTGAACATTTCTCTTTACCAGAAAAAAAGATATTGGAAATGAGGGGGGAAAGCGAGGTCGTTCAACTGACAGACAAGCCTCATCCATGAGTCTTTTTGCTTTTCAATTGTCAGAAGGAGGCCACACATCACAAGGATGGATGTGTTGGCTGACAAATGTATGGACCACGGGAGAAAGTCACGTGGTGAAATCTCCAGGACTATATTTAATCACAGTTGGCAACCCCGATTTCTCCCCTTTCAGGAGGTAGTGGGGGAATGCGGGGGCAAGATCAGATGCAGGTGTTTTTTTAAATTAGGGCTCCCGGATGGCGTGTCCACTTTTGGCACCTCTGCAACTCGCTGCAGCTTTCAAAGTGAGGACGGCAAGGTGGGTGGGCTGGGGTGGGGTGGGCGGAGGAGCCGACAACCTGTTCACATCCAATAAATTGGCCGTTAAGCGTATTGAAGAGTTTGTCTGGAACGGGGCCAGAGATTTTCAAAGTGGCAAGTGTGAAGAGTGAACTCCAGTTGGGAACACCGCAAAGATCCTCAATGTGATATTGCTGCTGGATTGAATTACTTAATAAAAAAGCAAGGGTAATTGAAACCAAGGTGCCCAAGCTGGCACTGGGTTGCCAGCTCAAGCAGAGAGCGGGTCAAGTACTTTGTGATTAACCGTTCGGCCACTTGTCTGCACTGAGAAGCCACTGGCACTCTGCCTCCTGCCTGCTCCAACGTGCAAGGCAGTGACAAGCTGAATCATGTCTGCCCTGGAGATTTACCATCCGGAGCCAGCTCCTGCTTCTTCCCGCAACCGGGCAGCTCAGGTTCCCAAATCCAGGCAGTGTGATTGGCACCAAGCTCATCTCCAGCCCAATTCGCAGCTTTACACATTAAAATAGCCTCGTCCAGGACTCCAAGCCTCTGAGAGAAGATGGGCAGGGTTTTTTTGGAAAGAAGCCTGAAATACTGCTGGATTAAGTCATTTCCGAGTCAATTTACATGCTGATAAATATATTTGTTCACTAACTGTAAATTTCTATTTTACACCTCTGGAAAGCATTTTGAATAATAAGCACATTTCCATTACAGCTTAGAACATATTAATAAGTTATTTCAATAAAAATTATTGGGAAGGGAACATTGGGTTAACGTTAATAAATTTCAGGTACACCAGATAGCTTCAAACTGCAGCAATATTCCACAGGGAGTTGAGTTTCATACAGCACACCTTGAAATCCAGATTTTGTTCCAGTAGTGGATTTGAAATAGTCACCAAACTACATTTAACTCAGCTGTATTTTGGGACAGAGGCTGGAATTTTGCCGGCACGCTCGCCCGAGACTCGTAAGATCGTGCCCGAGGCCAACAGAGAATGCCGTTCTGTGAGCCTTGGGCGGGCGTGCCGGTAAAACCAGGGCCAGAAAGTTACTCCACAATCTGAAGACCAAAGGGCTACTGAATCTGTCTTGATCGCAGAAGTTGGTTGTGTTTCACATAAGTCACTGGTGAAGCAGTCACTTACGGGAGAGAGGCTGAAGTGGCAAAAACTAAATATCAAGAATGTAAATGAGATCATTTTGAATAGAGATGGTAATTTTCACACTTTACTGTACCAGGGAATGCTATAACCATACAGCATTGTATGAAATTACATCAAACCTCTGCATTGGAAAAAAATCGAGTGCTATTAAAGATGACAACAGAATGGAAACTGTTACGGTTTCTCTTTTTCAGGATGGCAGTCTGCAATGCCCCACCTGCAAGGCCATCTACGGGGAGAAAACCGGAACGCAGCCCCCTGGGAAGATGGAATATCACGTGATCCCACACTCACTGCCTGGATACTTGGAATTCAAAACCATTCGCATTGTCTATGACATCCCAGCAGGACTACAAGTGAGTACTTCTAACAATTTCAGATCTTGTTAGGGTCACTTGAGCAACTTGTCATGTTTATTCTGCAAATATAGCACAGCAAGGATTTAACTGACAGTTATTAGTGTTGAAGAAGCAAGCACAATGCGGATTATGGGCACTGGTACAAGTGGCTGTTATATATTTTCCATATTAATAAAAATAATGACCCGTATTCTTAATGGAGCTAGAATTCAGACTCTGCACAAACATCCTATCACAGATCTTGTTTTCCTCTCCATAATCCTGAAACATGCTGTTGCCTCACAACAAGGCAGCAATTTGTTTGATACAATGCTTCAAACTCATGGAAGTTTTCAATATCGTTATTTAATTTTGTACATTAAAAAAAGCAATGAATTGCATTTCCTTGAACGACAATAATCGCTGATTTACAATCCAAAGTCTTCAGCAGTTTTTAAAAAATTAATTTGTGGGACATGGGCGTCGCTGGCTGGCCAACATTTATTGCCCATCCCTCGTTGCCCTTGAAACTGAGTGGCTCACTAGGCCATTTCAGAGAGCAGGTGAGAGTCAGCCACATTGCTATGGCTCTGGAGTCACGTGTAGGCCAGACCAGGTAAGGACGGCAGATTTCCTTCCCTAAAGGACATTAGTGAACCAGATGGGTTTTTCCGACAATCGACAATGGTTTCATGGTTATCAGTAGATTCTTAATTCCAGATATTTTCTATTGATTTCAAATTCCACTTGGAATTCGAATCTGGGTCCCCAGAGCATTAGCTGAATTTCTGGATTAATAGTATAGCGATAATACCACTAGGCCACTGCCTCCCCTTCAGTAAACCCGTGTGGCGCGGAGCTAACAAAATTAAACAGAGACAGGAAAGCTGCCGATGGAATATTGCATGTTGGAAATGGAAGGAATCATTATTCCCATCCTCAATTAAATCACAGTGCAGAAACCAGATTGCTAGCTCTCAACAGGGACTATGCTCCACTCAAAAAAAAATTGTGCAAAGAAAATAATACTGCTGCATGCTTTTAATTAAGCGTCATATATAACATGGCAAAGAGGAGATCTGTGACGGAATTCTCCGGTCTCACACGCCCCGCTGCCAGCGAGAATGGAGAATTTGACACATAGCCAGATCTCTGTTCACAGCAGCTGGACCGGATTATCCCAGCCACAAGCGAGGTCGGAGAATTCAGGTCCTGCTGCTGAAAAGAACCATAAGACCATAAGACATAGGAGCGGAAGTAAGGCCATTCGGCCCATCGAGTCCACTCCACCATTCAATCATGGTTGATTTCAACTCCATTTACCCGCTCTCTCCCCATAGCCCTTAATTCCTCGAGAAATCAAGAATTTATCAATTTCTGTCTTGAAGACGCTCAACGTCTCGGCCTCCACAGCCCTCTGTGGCAATGAATTCCACAGACCCACCACTCTCTGGCTGAAGAAATTTCTCCTCATCTCTGTTCTAAAGTGACTCCCTTTTATTCTAAGGCTGTGCCCCCGCGTCCTAGTCTCCCCTGTTAATGGAAACAACTTCCCTACGTCCATCCTATCTAAGCCGTTCATTATCTTGTAAGTTTCTATCAGATCTCCCCTCAACCTCCTAAACTCCAATGAATATAATCCCACGATCCTCAGACGTTCATCGTATGTCAGGCCTACCATTCCTGGGATCATCCGTGTGAATCTCCGCTGGACCCGCTCCAGTGCCAGTATGTCCTTCCTGAGGTGTGGGGCCCAAAATTGCTCACAGTACTCCAAATGGGGCCTAACCAGTGCTTTATAAAGCCTCAGAAGTACATCCCTGCTTTTGTATTCCAAGCCTCTTGAGATAAATGACAACATTACATTTGCTTTCTTAATTACGGACTCAACCTGCAAGTTTACCTTTAGAGAATCCTGGACTAGGACTCCCAAGTCCCTTTGCACTTTAGCATTATGAATTTTGTCACCGTTTAGAAAATAGTCCATGCCTCTATTCTTTTTTCCAAAGTGTACAACCTCGCAATGATCAGAACGAAATGATCAGATGGGAAATTTGAAATTTAGAGTAGGCAGTCAGGAGAGAGATTGTTGTGAGGCAACAGCATGTCCCAGGGTTATGGAGAGGAAAGCAAGATCTGTGATAGGACGTTAATAAAGAAGGTGAAGGGTTGTTAGGGAACTTCTTTGATAAATGGCTCCTAAGCCAGGTGGTAAAGTATAAAACTTGACATAAATCCATTTATTGATGGCTCCTTTATTTACAGAATGCAGCTTGACATATGTCTGCTTCCGACCGCCATCAACCCCAGTGTCACAGCAGTTCCTCTTTATAAATGTTCGAAGTATTTTAATTGAACAATGCCCTTCAGCTATGTATCTTAAATATGTAAATAACATACCATCAACACCAATGTCTGTTTTGAAGGAGGCAGGGGAAATTTTCAGAGGATGCAAGATAGGCTAAGAAAATACGTAATGGGCAGTGAGAAGGGAGAAAGAGAATGGTTGGGAATACGAGTTTTGGGTCTCATGGTCAGAATGTGTTTGTTGATGCTAAGAGAAGGAAGAAGGAAGGAATTAAGGATGGACGAAGCAGATAGCTTTCAGAGGGGAGAAACACCTTCTGAAAACAATCCCAGGTTGGGTGTCAACTTCCCAACCACTCGTGAGCTCACCTCCATAATGTGCAATGTAGATGGGTGAGGAAATTGGTAGCCTGCGGCACAGTGGTTGGCACTGCTGCCTCACAGTGCCAGGGACCCAGGTTCGATTCCCAGCTTGGGCCACTGTCTGTGTGAAATTTGCACATTCTCCCCTTGTCTGCGTGGGTTTCCTCCGGGTGCTCTGGTTTCCTTCCACAGACCAAAGATGTGTGGGTTACGTGAATTGGCCATGCTTAATTGCCCCTTAATGTCAGGGGGACTAGCTAGGGTAAATGCATGGGGTTACGGGGTTAGAGCCTGGGTGGGATTGTGGTCGGTGCAGACTCGATGGGCTGAATAGCTTCCTTCTGCACTGTATGATTCTGCCCACCATATTAAAATAAATAATCCAGGGTTAATCAAGCATGTTAGCAAGTCAGTTGATCCCAATAATAGGCTGCCCACATCATAAGACAGTTGGCGTGGGCAATTGGACAGGAGTGGGCAGGCCGTTGTTTCAAAAATAGTAGAAAGGGGGGGGCGGGGGGGCACCTTCTTAGTAGGGTGCCCTCCCTTTCTTCCTATCCACCTGCTCTTTGAAACACACCACCCCCATCCCAAACTTCCCAAACCCTCCCTGCTCAAGATCCCGGATCTACCTGGATCCAGGATCAGTGGGCCTTTCTTCTTGGGCCTGCTTGCAGTCCCAGCAATGTCCACTAATGTGCTCTTGGCACTGCTAGAGCTGCCAGGTAATCCAATTGGACGGCAGCTCCCAAGGGCAGGACCTCCTCCCCAGTGAAGGATGGGAATCTCACTGGCGACCCATTTAGCCCACCCACAGCACATAATGGCTGCAGATTGGGCTGGCATCCAACAAGTCAGCTCCATGCCAACTTGACATCCTGGGGAGGCAGGGTTGGGATATGGTCTCCCCACCTCCCTGGTGATATGCTGCTTAAAGTATCAGGAGGAAGGGGGCAATAAGCAATGCAGGAATAACCACGGATGGCTTAGATTTGAGGAACAACTTTCTCACATTTATTTGATTTGATTTATTATTGTCACATGTATTGGGATACATGGAAAAGTATTGTTTCTTGTAAGCTATACAGACAAAGCATACCATTCATTGAGTACATAGGGGAGAAGGAAAGGAGAGAGTGCAGAATATAGTGTTACAGTCATTGCGAGGGTGCAGATAAAGATCAACTTAATATCTGGTAGGTCCATTCAAACGTCTGACGGCAGCAGGGAAGAAGTTGTTCTTGAGTCAATTGGTAATTGATATCATAATTTTGTATCTTTTTCCCGACGGAAGAAGGTGGAAGAGAGTATGTCTGGGGTGCGTTGGGTCCTTGATTGTGCTGGCTGTTTTTCTGAGGCAGCAGGAAATGTAGACAGAGTCCATGCAATGAATGATACAACAGGGTTATTACAGAGGTTTGAAAATAATGGAAGGCATGTACTTAAATTTTGATATGCAGTGCGAGTGGGCAATGCTCCCCACTGGAACATACAAACCTATCTCAGATGTTCCATTTTTTGTGTGAAATTATGATTCATCGGTCAATCCAACTCTTTTCAATTGATTTTTCATTGTGTGAAGGGCATTGAACACCCCAATCAAGGAAAGAAGTTCACTGCCAGAGGCTTTCCACGACACTGCTATCTGCCTGACACTGAGAAAGGCCGAAAGGTAAGGTTTACATTTATACATCTCTGCTTATACCAAAATAAACCCTCCATAGCCATCAGGGTTCATGGAATTTGAAATACTTTATGCATCATGAAGATTATTGAATTGAACTCTTGTCTAGCTGTAGATTTCAAAAGCCTTCTGAAAGCAAATTCATAAATTCCTTTAAACCTTTGAGTCTTGCGATTTTAAACTTCAGCTTGAAATGGATATGGTTTTATTTTTCTAAAGTACTTTAGGTCACTGAACACTGGTGCTGAAATTCTACCCGCCCGCCATGGAATCGGAGCGGGCGAGGGACGGACAACGGAAATGTCTGTTGACTTCGGGCGGGAATTTCCGGTATTCCAGACAGGGTTGACATTGATTAAAGACAGTCATATGGGAAAGGACAAGCAGTCTCGACATTGAAAACCTGTATACAGGGTCCCTTGTCAGATAACACTATCTTGGTTGAGGATAACAAAATGCTTCAAATTAGCTGGAGCAGCCATCTCAGGGCTTGCCTCCATTTCTTTCTCGGGGCATCCTTCAGCTGGTATTTTTTTTATTCTCTGGAACTGAAATCTGATCACGTCAAATCTAAGGCATAGAATCTTAGACTCCCTACAGTGCAGGAGAAGGTCTTTTGGCCCGTCAAGCCTGCACCAGCAACAATTCCACCCAAGCCCAATCCCCATAACCCTACCTATTTACCTTGTTAATCCCCCTGACACTAAGGGGCAGTTTAGCATGACCAATCCGACTAACCTACACATCTTTGGACTGTGGGAGGAAACCAGAGCACCTGGAGGAAACCCACGCAGGCACGGGGAGAATGTGCAAACTCCACACAGACAGTAACCCAAACCAGGAATCGAACCTGGGTCCCCTGGCACTGTGAGGCAGCAATGCTAACCACTGTGCCACTATGCCACCCTGGGCAGCTGAGGCCTTGATGTATTACAGAACCAACTGTTTATCTCCTGAAGCTGAGAGATTTAAGGCTTAAGAAAGAAGCATGAATATTGGAACAGAGTGTAAATTAGAGCTAAGTCAGATAGAGAAAGAGAAACAAAGAGAGGGAAAGAACAATTGTATTTAGAGGGGGAGGGAAAAGGGACAAAGAAAAAGTAAGAAAAAAAATGTAAATATAAACTGATTTTCAAAAATCTCTGGAGAGAATTTACCATCTGCAGGGATAAGGCTGCAGAGTTTAAAAATTCCCTAACAAAAACAGAAAATGCTGGAAAATCTCAGCAGGTCTGACAGCATCTGTGGGGAGAGAATAGAGCCAACGTTTCGAGTCTGGATGACCCTTTGTCAGAGCTGAGGGGAAAGAGAATCAGCAGAGATTTATACTGGGCGGAACGGTGGCACACTGCTGCCTCACTGCACCAGGGACCCAGGTTCGATTCCCAGCTTGGGTCACTCTCTGTGTCGAGTCTGCACTTTCTCCCCGTGTCTGCGTGGGTTTCCTCCGGGTGCTCTGGTTTCCTCCCACACTCCAAAGATGTGCGGGTTCAGTGGATTGGCCATGATAAAATTGCCCCTTAGTGTCAGGGAGATTAGCAGAGTAAATACGTGGGGGTTACAGGAATAGGGTTTGAGTGGGATTGTGGTTGGTGCAGACTCGATGGGCTGAACGGCCTCCTTCTGCCCTGCAAGGATTCTATGTTCTGAGGAGTCAATTGGTGTTACCTTTTTCAAATATCAAGTGGTTAAAAGGCTACTTAGTTATCACTTTCTGCAGTGTATTTAAAAGCCAATTAATATGCAGATACAATCACTACTTCAAATATTCGGGAGGATAAGAGAGCGATGCCCTTTGTGTGAAGCAAAGGTAGACTGGCTCAAATCAGCCAGCAGCTCCTGACAATTCACAACTGAGTTCTTGAACATTCACTCAATGCTTCTTATCCAACTTGTACATCTCCCCAAGATAGTCAAAAACCATACTCTAAACTCACAGAGTGGAACTTTCCTGTCCTACCTGCCACAGGAATCGTAGTGGGCAGGACAGAAAATTCGGTGGACCATGCAAAGGTCTGCTGATCTCGGACGGGAACGTCCGGCCCTGGAGCGAACACGGCCAGAAAATCCCGCCCATATTTTCTTCAACTTCAGAGCAAGCGAATTAATTCCCTAAACTCACTCTTCCAGTAGCACCTCTGCTGAACTGATCACTTCACTCCTTCTTGTAACTGATTATTCAGTTAACTACTGTCCCAATAGCCAAGTAGCTCTCCTTTTCAGAGAGTTTAAATTCCCTGCCTTCTCTCTCTCTGACGCACACTGAACAGTCCCTCACTCAACCTCCTGTCTTTATCTCTGTGTCACTGGATCACTGTTGCTGGGCAACAATAACATTTGTGTTGGTCGTTTCAGAATCACTGATTTTCAACCCCTTTTAACCCATCTCTTTAATTTCAGGAGTTGGAAGACATCAATAAAAATGTCTATATATCTATATGTGTATATCTGAAACCTTTTAGTCACAAGTTTATCCAGGCTCCAAGGCACTAAAAGGTTCATAAACAAAACCTAAATAAAACTCAACCCAATTTTATCTTTCTCAACAGAAATTGATAATAATTCAACATAAAACTGTACATTGTTCATAAAGCTTACAATTCGAAACATGGCTTAGTTGAATTAGTAGATTTGTTAATGTGGGCATTTTTCTCTATCATTAATTCAACTCATTCAGACTGGTCCAATATTAATATCAACAGAAACTGTAACAGTAAGAGAGATAATGAAGGATGTATTAAGGACTTAAGGATGTATTGGTGGGCGACACGGTGGCACTGTGGTTAGCACTGCTGCCTCACCATGCCAGGGACCAGGGTTCGATTCCCGGCTTGGGTAATTTGTCTGTGTGGAGTTTGTATGTTCTCCCCATGTTTGCGTGGGTTTCCTCCGGCTGCTCCAGTTTCCTTCCACAGTCTGAAAAATGTGCGGGTTAGGTGGAGTGGCCATGCTAAATTGCCCCTTAGTGTCAGGGGGACTAGCTAGGGTTATGGGAATAGGGCCTGGGTGGGATTGTGGTTGGTGCAGACTCGATGGGCCAAATGACCTTCTTTTGCACTGTAGGGATTCTATGAAATCTATGACAGGTGGATGAATGTAGGAGATGTACATACTGGACAAGGAATGTGAAATGCACTGAATGGAGCTGTTCATTAGCAAATGCAATTAATTATCCAGTAGAACTGATCAATATGATTCTAGAGTTTGTGTCATAAGTTCGAAAATGAAATTTAATTTCATTTAGAAAATTGGAAAGAACCTGATGTAGGATTTAATTTTCACTCCTCTCCGAAAGGTGCTAACTTGTGAGATGCAGTTTCGCAGGGTGTGCTGACCTGTCCACACTAACCTTAAAAACTAGTTTGTAACCTGTGAGCCCAGCCAGTGAATCGATGAGTTATTCACTCAAGAGCCAGTTCACAGTATCCCCACCTGTGTGCACATTCCATAAAGCTCCAATGGCCGCTGGCAGGATCTTCCGGTCTTGCCAATCCCACCCAGGCCCTATTTCCATAACCCTATGCATTTACCCTAGCTAGTCCCCCTGATACTAAGGGGCAATTTTAGCATGACCAATCCATCTAACCCGCACATTTTCTGTGTGGCTCATACCATCCTTTGCCACGTGGCTCGCACAACTGCCCTTTCTGGGCGAGAAGCCAATTTTGCCGGCAAAACAGTGCCATTAAGATCAGGTGAGGCAAAAAAAAAACAGGTGTGAACCCATCCTGCTCGATCTGACCCCCTCACCAAATGTCATGTGGAATGAGGTCTTAAGATCGCGCCCATATAATTTGATCTGCTACACATGATTGTAGTAATTGCCATCCATTTCCATACGCCGATACTGTTCTGCACATCCATTGGATTCTAAGCTGCAGCAAAGCAGGACGAGCTGCAGTGATTTTATTGTGAATGTCACCGAAGGTTACTGGATCAATCAGATTGGACAGAGCAACAACCACAGAGTTTAGTATCCAATTAGTTTGCAGTCTATATGGCAAGCAGCAGAGATTTGTCTAAATCTTTACCACTGGACAAGAATGGACATCCAGGAGGATGGGGGAAGGACGGATGTTTGCAAGGTCCTTACGTTCAGTCTTCCCGAAAGCACCACAGTTCCTCCTGTCAGCAGATGTCCAGGAGTTGGCACAACCCATGTTCCTTTAGGCATCCATGACCTGGGTACCCAGTTGGTAAATTAACATGGCAAATGAGATGGGAGGCTGAGGAAAAAAACAGGACTCTCGCTGAACCATTGAGCCATGTGCATGCTAGAAACGAAGACCAGCTCCTTCTTGTAAGAAAGACCCCAGAGCAAAGTGAAAGGGTGGAAACACAAAGACACCGCTCTATGCCCCTTTTCTCTGACCTTTGACCTGAGGAAATGGTTGCTCTCCAGCGGCAAGTGTCAGGAACAGTGTCCCATTTTGTCTGTAGCTTGCTGGATCACATGACTGTCATCCCTTCCATGTACTCGCTTCCGTTCTAAACTTTTAACTTTCACTCTCTAGATTCTGAAGCTCCTGATCGTGGCGTGGGATCGCAGGTTGATATTCACCATTGGAACGTCCAACACCACCGGGGAAACGGATACTGTAGTGTGGAACGAAATCCACCACAAAACGGAATTTGGATCAAATCTAACTGGACATGGCTACCCAGATCCTAACTATTTGGAAAATGTTCTGGCAGAACTATCTGCCCAAGGAGTCGTGGAGGATTGCATAAAGGACTGAGGAGAGGACCTGAAGAACTCGTCGATAAGATATTTGGACATGAAGATCCTACCCTGTGTGTAAAGTACATGACTAGGGTTTAAATATGCTTTGCTTTACTGCCTTGACCACTACTTTGTTAACTCCAGTTCAGGCTGGTTGAAACCAAGCTGTGTTGGCCTGATTCAGTTTATTGGTGGCAAATTACAGTGATATACTGTGCAAGTCTGCATCTGTTATTCCTTCCGGGAGGTCCTCCACAACATTGATAATTAGGGGCAGGCAAAACCAGGGAAAGAGAGGGCTGTCGAATTGACGGTTGATTGCACTGGTCATTCCTTTAAGTAAGAACAGAAATGTTTTCCATTTGGTACAATCTCTCTCTCACACACACATACACACACACACACACACACACAGTGCACCTCCTGCTATACCACAGCTAACTGTGCACACATAGAGGCAAAAAAAAGTGTCTGTTTAGTTGTAGGAATGCTGGCATCAGTCGACATGTCGCTTTCTAGAGATCATAAGCCGTCCGTAAAACATGCAGCATTTTCGTAAATAACTTGTGTACATCTCTCAGGGATGTCAGTCTTTTTTAAATCGAGTGCGTCGCTGTAAATAGTGTACAGTGGACAGAGAGAGGAGGAAAGTAGCTTTGCATGTGAAAACTGTATGGCTTTAAAAGAGTGCCCATTTTATCTTATTTTGTCAAATGGACAGCAACACCATGGAGCATTCGAAAACAGTTTTGACAAAGGTAGTTTAAATTTTAAAAAAACACTGCTTCTAAAGCGTTGTTCAGAAATAACTAAGGGCTTGTTCTGTGTTAAAGATCTGTCTCGTTACTCCATTAGTCCAGCTAAGTATGAGTGTCCTGGTAGCTCATGATGCATGTCAGTAACAATGAATACATATGTCCTCAGTCGAGGTTGTTTATTTAAAGTTAACTTTTGTAACTATAGATGTTGCTATACTTCATAGCCAAGTATGTCACAGTCTTAACTGCATCATTTATGTCTACTGTGTTTGAGACTTATTATGTTTATGACTTTGGCAGTGAATGTATCTGAAGCCAAGACATTTCCTTCCCATTGATGTGTATGTTTCTGTTTTTCATTTTAAACAATGACTCAAAGCTCTACATGCAACTCAATGCACTTACTTAACTGTCAGATTATGTGAAAGGATTACTTGGGGGGGGGGATTGGGGGGAGGTGGGGGGAGTCCTGAGAAGTTGCTTCTAAGAGGATTTTAAAGACACAACAGCTACACAATCCAGCCCAGAGGCAGAAATTGGATAACGTCCCGGCCAAATAAAGTCAGTGGATTGAAAAATAGATGTCTACTGACATTTGGGTTGGGCTCATTTTTTGTCAGAGGGAGGCTGTGTGGTGTGGAACGCTGAAAAGCTGTTGAAGAGCTTACAAAATGGCGATAGTTGTAGACGTCTTCGATATTATCCCAATATCGTTATCGAATCCATTGTGTCTGCAGTCTTGACTGGCAAACGTAACGCTGTTTTTGCGAGTTACGCTCTCGTCGCTGGCTTGTGTGACATTCAACTTATAAAACTTATTGCCAAAAATCAAAATCCAAAGGGAAAATAAATGATGTGGGAGGAGATGATTGGCACCTCCTTTAGGGGTTATGGGGGGAGGGGAGGGGGGGATGATGGTACATAAAAGATGAACAAAATGTATTCAATAGCCAAAGTGTTCTGAAGGATGTTGGGTAAAATGGCAATCTCTCCTGGTTTTTTTTTAAGACAGCTTTTACAGAAAAGGAAATTCCAATTGCTTTTTTTAATTCGGAAATGAGCAAGCAAAACAGGGAAATATTAGATTCATAAAGCGAAAAGAGATGTCAGCGACTTTCTGGGAAGCAGGCTAACCTTGAATCTGAATGATGGGAGATTCTTTTTTAAAATAGTTGCTCAATTACTTTTACCCTGTGGGCAAAAGTGGAACTGCTCTGCCTGACTCTGTTTCTCATAGCAACTGTTTGCCTGCTAGAGAAAGATGTCCCGATGAACCTGTTCTATTCGGATGACACTTGCAGTCATGATCTGAGTCTCAACCCAAGAAGCGCCATAGAAACGAACTGGAAAGACCAACAAATGCACCGCATTTGATCCTGCAGAAGAACATGTCTTAAAGCTGTCAGCCACTGCACCTATGCTAAACATACCAGTAAAACTGATCTGGCAAGCATTAGAGTCAGCAGCAGATGGTGCCAATGGAGCTACTAGCAATATAGCATATTATAGATTCTGAAACAAAATTCTTTTTTTTTATATAGAAATGAACACATTAACAAAGCATGTGTAAATAGTGTATTGATGTCCTTGTATTTTAAGAAGTGTATGGGCAATACCCATTATATAGACCTAGACAGGTTGAATTTTACAGATATTAAACTGAGCATGTATAATCCAGCCAGTGCCAGTGCTGTCGGAAGGTATAAGGTATTTTGGTTAACTCTCATTTGGAAAGGTCGAATATAGTCACAGTTATTTTTGAAACCTGAGTCTGAAGATGTTAACGTGGAAAGTACGACAAATGATTTATTTTGTAATTGTATTTGCATAACAAGTTGAACTTGACTCCATCATCTTGAGGCTATATCCCTTGTACTCAGCTGACAGATGGGCTGTGAATTTAAATTCCTGTGAGGAACAGACGAGGATTACGCTAAATAGGGCAGATGATGTTCCTTGAAGGGTCAGGTTAATGACAGTCAGGAAGTATAAACAATATAAATGACCTATGTTTTAATATTTTATTTAGATTCACTGAAATCATCACATTTTAAATGTATTTGCCAGGGAAATGTTCTTTCAAGTTGACAAGAATTTACATAGTCGTGAAGAGGGGCCCTGTAATAGTGAGCACTTTGCAGATCTAAATAACAAAAATGTTTCATAAGAAAAAATAGTCATAGGGACCCATTACAAGCAGAGGATTCACTGACTCACTGAAGTATTAACTGGACTCTACTCTGATACTTAATAGTCTGAATCATACATTGACAGGGATGAGAATCTTACACTGACGGATGAGACAAATCCTTCTTGTACATTAAATAAATGAGCAACGTTGTGTTAATAGAGAAAAGTCAAAAAAATGCTGCAGATCCTCAACAGGTCTGGCACCATCTATGGAGAGGGATGAAGGCAATCAGTATGAACAGTTAACTTTGTTTTGCTCTGCGCAGGTACTGCCTGATCTGCTTGAGTATTTCCAGCTTTCCCTCACAGATTTCCAGTATCCATAATGTTTCGCTCTTGCTCTCGTAAAGCTAAACTAGTACTGCACACCATTGTCCTTGGCCAGTCGGTATATTTTTTTCAGGAGAGCACCTTGCACTGATCGTTGACACAAAACACCAAATAAGAAACGGAGGGAAGGCTTAATTCATCACTCTTGAGAGCAAATGCTGCTTATTATTATCCTTCCCAATTAGTGTAGTGTCATCACTATTCCACTGGTCCATGGATTCAGCCTTTTGCACAGAAACTTTGCACTCACATTTTAACAGGGATAACACTGCGCTGAAAACAGGCAGGGGAGTCAGCAGAAAACAATGGTTGATTTTACACGAGCTCATTCTTTTTAACCTCATTAATTTTCTAGTGTTGATGAGTTTTACTTTCCACTCCCCTATCATTTGAGTCAGAGTGATGTTGACTTAGCCCAAGGCGTTCTTGAAATTTTCTAGTGTCGATTCCTTCGTTCTCCACCGTCAAGAGAGTTCTGTATAAGGTTGTTTCAATACAAGGAACGTGCCTGATGTTTAACCAAATAACAAATATCAAACTTAAGTTAAATAACCTTGAGTTAAATAATCATTAAGCACTGTAATATTTGAGAAACAAATTCGGAAATAGAATCAATATCATTGTTAAAAACCTTTGAGATATTTTTAACCTAGCTCACCAAGCAGAAAGCACACGGACTAGGTTGGATCATTGGTTTTACACCAGCATTGACTTCAATGGAGAGTAAAGTCAGTGTTGCAACCAATCCTGTCAGTTTCTTAATGTATGGGTTGGTTTAATATTGCTCCCCATATGTGGCCAAGGAGAATAAGGGTAATGGACAAGAAATTGTTATGTTAGCATTCCAGATAATCCAGTTCCATTTTTAATCTCAAGTATTTCATTTTAGGAAAAGTGTTGAGTCCTAAAAGTGTAAATTATGCTGAAGGGAAAAGTGGACAAAACACAACGTTGAAACAAAGGAAGTTAGAAGGGAAGAAGCAGAAAATCACTGTTAAAATGTAGCCATTCACTTCAATCGTTATATTTGCCGCATTGAAGTGAAAGACAAAACTACAATAGACACAAACTTAAGAGCTTTCGCTATTGGAGCACACTTTGCTGAAAGTTCCAGATTGTTAGATGGGATCTACATTCTGGAGAAGGTCTCAGACCTTCGACCTCCTTTACAGCTCCCATTTCTTCTGTTTCCTTGCTAAGAAAGCAAGCAGGACCCTCGACAGCCTGATATGATGCCACTGTAGCTAAGCAATGATGTTGTCACATCTATTATTGCCCTGCTCTGTATAGCTATTGAAAATGGCATTTGGGAGCTCCAGGCTATTCCCATAACAAGGCAAGTGCTTCTTTCAAATCAGTTTGACACAAACTCCTTAATTGGAGGGATCTTCACTTTATCAAGCTGGGCAGGACTTTCTGCTTTAAGACCAACTATGGTGACTGGTTGGGTGACATGGCCACATTTTACTCAATGGTACAAAAATATTCTGCAGAAATTCAAAGTTGGATATCATCATGTGAAATGAAAATGAATTACATAAAATAAAGACCTCAATTCACCTTAAACTTACAAAGCCATTCATTGTGGATTCAACAACTTCTGTGATTCAGCTGCCCAGAGAGATCTGGTTGGAGCCATGGACCATGCTTAAATGTACTTACTTTTGCTTTGATAAATGAGAATGTTTAGCCATTATGGAAACAACCATATTTAAATATCACGCATAGCTGAAACCATTGTGTTAATACATCATATATTTCATACCTTGAGGGAGCAACTTGTGGCTAACCACATCTCCTAGGTTCTAAGTGAGATACCAAATATGAATTGCCTTCACAAAAGTCCAAGTCGATTAAAGTGAGCTAAAATAACTTGTAAAAAAAAGGATATCATTTCTAACTGTATTGACATGAAAGTGTTCCTTGAATAGTAATGGGTGCCCTGCAAGCATAGTACATTAATAATTTCAATGGATTTGAATATCTAGCACCTTGTTTAACTTTAAACTCAAGCCAGTTTGGACATTGTGGAGACAAGCCCTATCAGATCCATGTACAGCTACAGATTATGTAAAATGTTTCACATTTGAAAAGAATTGAGACATGTAAATATTTGTGTCCTATTCTAGTTTTAAGGAGAGATTGCCGTGGGGGGTGGGAGGGGCGGGGGGGGGGGGGGGGGGGGGGGGCGGGCGGCAGGGAATGTGATGTGTTGTGTTATATTTCATGCAATCTGGTTCTCTGCACAATATTGTTGTAGATTTTGATACTGCAAAATGCGATATGGATCACATTCTTTCTCTCATGACTATGTCTTGTGTTGTTACTTACTCACCAAGTCATCTTGAATTTATGTAATGAACTCATGCAATATGTATAAACTATTGGACAATATTGGATTTGCTTGTAATTGTTAGTAATAAATAAGGAAATAAACTTTATTTGGAGGATAAGTTCTTTTGATTGTTGCTGGGTTTTTTTTTCTGAGACTTTTCTACCGCAATCTCTGCTGAAGAAATTCTTGTTCTGAAAGCGATTTTACCAGATTCCTCAGGGACAGCTGTATGATGAACTGGCTCCCCCCTTCAGAAGAGTGTTCGAGTGATTAAAATCATTTTCCAAAGCCAAACCACCGAATAATGACACAGAACGATTTGCAATATCGGAATCAGGTCACTTCAATGCACTGACCTAACCCTTGTGTTTGCAATTTCGGTGGATCTGTTTTTGTTATGACTCTTCAAAGTGGGATGGAAAGTGACTTAAGCAGCATCTGCAATCCAATTTAAATAGATTTGAAAGTGCAGGTACTTTACAGTATTGAGTCTTGACGATGCAGCTTGTGTTTTTATGGCAGGTTGAGAGGTGACAAAATTAGAAAATGCAATAATCCATCACAATACATCCTCTGATACTGGCAACCAGTGTCCTTGACAGAACTGAGCTACATACCACAATATATGTGCAGTATATGTTCATACTTCCATCTGCAGGTATCTCAATCATAGAGTCCCTACAGTGCAGAAAGAGGGCATTCAGCCCATTGACTCTGAACTGACCACAATCCCAACCAGGCCCTATCCCTGTAACCCCACGTATTTACCCTCCTAATCTCCCTTACACTAAGGAGAAATTTAGCATGGCCAATCAACCTAACCTGCACATCTTTGGACTGTGGGAGAAAACCGGAGCATCCGGAGGAAACCCACGCAGACACGGGTAGAATGTGCAGACTCCACACAGAGAGTGATCCGAGGCCAGAATTGAATCCGGATCCTTGGCACTATGAGGCACCACTGTGCCACCATGCCACTCGGGCATGGATAAGACTATTAGAGGGATTGACAGCAGCCAAACTGATTATTTAAGGAAAGGAATTGAGAAAGGTTAAATGGATTAAGACATGGAAAAGATTAAGAATGCATTTTGTACTTGAATGTCAAACATATGCAATGAATGAGTGTCCATTGGAAAAGGTGGAAAGGGAAAATGGGTTTGGTTGGTCAGTCCAAAGAAGTGCAGGTTGGGTGGATTGGCCATGGTAAACTGCCCTTTCGTGTCCCAGATGTGTAGGTTAGGGGGATTTCTGTTACAATGTAACCAATGATAATATTGGAATCTGTTATAATGTAATCAATGTTAACATGCTGTGAGAGTCAGCTGACCCAATGGACATTGTAACCAATAGCAAAATGTTGTGGTGGCCAGTTGACTGGCTGACCCGGTATAAATAGAAAGCAGATGGGGAATGTGGGAGCTTGTGTGGCCCAGGGTGTGGCCTGAGTGGTGGTGTAATGAAGTTTCTTTAATAAACCTTTTTTCTTTAATTTACTTTGTGAAGTTAGTTCTTTTATTGCTTGCAGCTGAAGTATCTGTAGCAGGGTAAATATGTGGGGTTATGGGGATAGGGCCTTGCTAAGATGGTGAATCGGTGCAAACTCAATGGGCCAATTAGTCATAGAGTCATAGAGGTTTACAGCATGGAAACAGGCCTTTCAGCCCAACTTGTCCATGCCATCCTTTTTTTTAACCACAAAGCTAGTCCCAATTGCCTGCATTTGGCCCATATCCCTCTATACCAATCTTACCCATGTAACTGTCTAAACGTTTTTTAAAAGACAAAATTGTACCCACCTCTATTACTATCTCTGGCAGCTTGTTCCAGATGCTCACCACCCTCAGAGTGAAAAAATTGCCCCCTGGACTCTTTTGTATCTCTCTCCTCTCACGTTAAAACTATGACCTCTAGCTTTAGACTCCCCTACCTCTGGGAAAAGGTGTTAACTAGCTGATTTATGCCCCTCACTATTCTATAGACATCTATATGATCACCCCTAAGTCTCCTTCGCTCCAGGGAAAAAAGTCCCAGTCTATCCAGCCTCTCCTTATAACTCAAACCATCAAGTCCCGGTAGCATCCTGGTAAATCTTTTCTGCATTCTTTCTAGTTTAATATTATCCTTTCTATAATAGGGTGACCAGAACTGTACATAGTATTCCAAGTGTGGCCTTACCAATGTCTTGTACAACTTCAACAAGGTGTACCAACTCCTGTGTTCAATGTTCTGACCAATGAAACCAAGCATGCCAAATGCCTTCTTCACCACTCTATCCACCTGTGACTCCATTTTCAAGGAGCTATGAGCCTGTGCCCCTAGATCTCTTTGTTCTATAACTCTCTCCAACGCCCTACCATTAACTGAGTAAGTTTTGCCCTGGTTCGATCTACCAAAATGCATCACCTCATATTTATCTAAATTAAACTCCATCTGCCATTCGTCAGCCCACTGGCCCAATTGATCAAGATCCTGTTGCGATCCAAGATAACCTTCTTCACTGTCCACTATGCCACCACTCTTGGTGGCATCTGCAAACTTACTAACCATGCCTCCTAAATTCTCATCCAAATCATGAATATAAATGACAAATAACAGTGGACCCAGCACCGATTCCTGTGGCACACCGCTGGTCACAGGCCTCCAGTTTGAAAAATGACCCTCTGCAACCACCCTCTATCTTCTGTCATCAAGCCAATTTTGTATCCATTTGGCTACCTCACTCTGGGCCCCATGAGATTTAACCTTATGCAACAACCTACTATGCGGTATCTTGTCAAAGATCTTGCAAAAGTCCATGTAGACATCAACAACTGCACTGCCCTCATCCACCTTCTTGGTTACCCCTTCAAAACGCTCAATCAAATTCGTGAGACATGATTTGCCACTCACAAAGCCATGCTGACTGTCCCTAATCAGTCCTTGCCTCTCTAAATGCCTGTAGATCCTGTCTCTCAGAATACATTCTAACAACTTACCCACTAGGTATGTTACCCTCACAGGCCTGTAGTTCCCAGGCTTTTCCCTGCAGCCCTTCTTAAACAAAGGCACAACATTTGCCACCCTCCAATCTTCAGGCACCTCATCGGCAGCTGTTGATGATTCAAATATCTCGGCTAGGGGACCCGCAATCTCCTCCTTAGCTTCCCACAATGTCCTGGGATACACTTCATCAGGTCTTGGGGATTTATCCACCTTGATGCGCTTTAAGACTCCCAGCGCCTCCTTCTCCATTATATGTACACTCCTCAAGACATCATTATTTATTTCCCAAAGTTCCCTAACATCCATGCCTTTCTCAACAGTAAATACTGATGAGAAATATTCATTTAGGATCTCACCTATCTCCTGTGGATTCGCACATAGATGACCTTATTGATCCTTAAGAGGCCCTACTCCCTCCCTGGTTACTCTTTTGCCTTTTATGTATTTGTAGAAGCTCTTTGGATTCTCCTTTGCCTTATCTGCCAAAGCAATCTCATGTCCCCTTTTTGCCCTCCTGAGTTCTCTCTTAACTCTAGTCAACACCCTTTATACTCTTCAAGGGATCCATTTGATCCCAGCTGCTTATGCATGTCATATGCCTCCTTCTTCTTCTTGACCAGGGCCTCAATATCCTGAGTCAACCAGGGTTCCCTACTTCTACCAGCCTTGCCCTTCACTCTAAAAGGAATGTGTTTACCCTAAACCCTGGTTAACACACTTTTGAAAGCCTCCCACTTACCAGCCATCTATTTGCCTGCCAACAGATTCCCCCAATCAACTTTAGAAAATTCCTGTCTAATACCATCAAAATTGGCCTTGCCCCAATTTAGAATTTTGGGCCAGACCTATCGTTCTCCATAACTATCTTAAAACTAATAGAATTATGGTCACTGGTCCCAAAGTGATCCCTCATGAACACTTCTGTCACCTGCCCTTCCTTATTTCCCAAGAGGAGGTCAAATTTTGCTCCCTCTCGAGTCGGACCATCCACATACTGAATGAGAAATTCCTCCTGAATACACTCAACAAACTTCTCTCCATCCAAGTCCCTCATACTATGGCTGTCCCAGTCAATGTTGGAAAAGTTAAAGTTCCCTACTATTACCAGTCTATTTTTCTTGGAACTATCTGTAATCTCCTTACATATTTGCCCCTCAATTTCCCACTGACTATTTGGGGCCTATCGTACAATCCTATCAAACTGATTTTCCCCTTCTTATTTCTCAGTTCTACCCACATAGACTCTGTGGGCAAACCCTCGGATATATCCCCTCTCAGTACTGCCACGATGTTTTCCCTAATCAAAAGCGCAACTCCCCCTCCTCTCTTACCTCCTATTCTATCTTTCCTATAGCATCTGTACCCTGGAACATTGAGCTGCCAGTCCTGTCCTTCCCTTAGCCATGTTTCAGTAATAGCTATAATACCCTAGTCCCATGTACCTATGGTCTCCTTTTGCATTGTAGTAATTCTATGATATGCTAGAAGATTGGCTGAAACTTTTTGTCAATAGTGCTGAGCAATTATTCGGCTGTTTTGCTCAAGAATTTGGTGATAAGTTTTTCTAATCAGTAGAAGTCACAGTTAAGGCTACATTCAAATTTAGGTGGGAATTATACTGTAAATGGCAGAACCATTAGGAACATTAACATACAGAGGGATCTGCGCGTGCAGGTCCACAGTTCCCTAAAAGTGGCAACACAGGTGGCCAAGAAGATTAAGAAGGCCTATGGCATGCTTACCTTCATCAGCCAGGGCATTGAGTACAAGAGTTGGAAAGTCATGTTGCAGCTATATAAAATCTTAGGTAGGCTGCATTTGGAGCATTGAATGCAGTTCTGGTCACCACACTACCTGAAGGATGTGGAAGCTTTGAAGAGTGCAAAGAAGGTTCTTCAGGATGTTGCCTGGTCTCGGGGGTGTTGACTGTGAGGAGATGTTGAATAAACTTGGATTGTTTTCACTGGAAAGATGGAAGCTGAGGGGAGACCTGGTAGAGGTCTACAAAATTATGAGAAGCATAGACAGGGTGGATAGTCAGAGGCTTTTTCCTAGGGTGGAAGTGTCAATTACAAGGGGGTGCAGGTTCAAGATGAGGTGGGGGGGAAAGTTTAAGGGGTGATGTGTGGGGGTCGTTTTTCATGCAGAGTGGTGGGTGCCTGGAGCACTGACAGAGGAGGTGGTGGAAGCAGGGACATTAGCAACATTTAAAAGGCGTCTGGATGGGTACATGAATAGGGAGAGATTAGAGGGACACAGACGGAATAAGGGCAGAAGGCTTTTTTAGTTTAGTTAGGGCATCGTGATTGGCACAGGCTTGGAGGGCCAAAGATTTTTGTTCTTTTAAATGATTGCGGTGTTCTCACATTCAGAAGGATAGCAATGCATTGAATGTATTAGCTGAAGAATGTTTACGAACATTCAAGAGCTTCACTGTAGAGAAATGAACATTGATAGAGTAATGATGCCAAACCTTGGTCATAAAGCTGCGGAGAGTCTGGAATAATGTAGAAATAAGAAGATTATTTAACTTGAAATAAGCTGCCATCAAATAATCAGCAAGCCTCAAAAGAGATCTTAAGAATTATTTTCCCTCACTGGAGAATGTCAAAAGTATTTCGATGCTGCGTTTGAAATTTTTGAATTGAATAATATGAACAGAATTGAAGATTATAAATGGAAGTGGAAAGCTGAATGGTTGAATAATACAGATTGTATGGATGGATTGATATCCAGGCTTATACGAGGTCAAAAGATACAAATAATGTATCTTGCAATTGTGCTGTGTGAGTATTCACTGCCTTGATCAGTTGCATACACAAGTTGAGGGGAGTACGTTATCATGCAATCTATGGGAGGAACAGGCTTGATGGATTAATTGACCTGTCTGTAAAGTGTAGCTTCTTAATGCCCTGGAGTTTAATTCTTGGATCCTTTTTTTCATGGTTTTAGAAAATTCAGAACACTATTCAAAGATGTCCAGTACTACTATCAGACATTTGCCCCCAGACTTAGTCTGTCTACTTTTCTCCTTGAGAATAATCATAGAATCCCTACAGTGCAGAAGGAGGCCATTGAGTCTGCACCAACCACAATCCCACCCAGACCCTATTCCCGTAACCCCTCACATTTACCTTGCTAATCCCCCTGACACTAGGGTTAATTTATCATGGCCAATCAACCTAAACCCGCACATCTTTGGACTGTGGGAGGAGACCAGGGCACCCGGCGGAAGCCCACGCAGGCATGGGTAGGATGTGCAAACTCCATATAGGCGGGGACCTGGAATTGAACCCGGGTCCCTGGTGCTGTGAGGCAGCAGTGCTAACCACTGTGCCACCGTGCCGCCTACCAGTGACCACTGACACCAGTTGACTTGGGACGGGATTCTCCAGCCATTCACACCAGGGGGATTCTCCCGTCCCATTGCAGTGAACAGAATTTGGCTGAGTGCCAAATTCTCTGTCCTCTGGCAGCTGCACTGGGGCATGAACTGTCGGAGAATTCTGGCCTATGTCCTTTATCTCATTATCATTGGTGAGATTTTGCTGTGTACAAATTGGCTGTCAACTTTCCCTGCACTTGAACCATGACCATGTTTAAAGAAGTATTTCATCAGCTGGGAAACACAGCCTGGCTTTAGGTTGTTGGGGGTTCTATATAAATGCAAATTCATTTTTTTCCTCTTTTGATCTCTTTCCCAATAATTTTCCATTGAGGAATCCCTGAACCACTCATGGAAGCAACATCTGATCAACTCTCACACGTACTAAAATGACAGCCATGGTGTTGGAGAAAATGAGAAAGCATTTGATCCCATCCCCATGGATATTTCCATCGTCCAGTGTTTTTTCAGGATGCTCCAGTCAATTACTTGCCTTCCACAGGAGTAACAACAAATTGGGTGGAATGTAACCAGTCCCCAGGTGGCAAGGGGCTGGTAAAATGCCAGGGAGTTGTGTTGAGGTGGCTCCCCAACACAGTCCTGCCACTGGGTAGATTACTCTGCAGTCTGAATGACAGTGATTCAGTTGCTGGCTGGCCAGAGGTGGGCAACCAATCGAGACAATTAAAGGCCTGATAAATTGCCATTTTGCCAGCAGCCAGAGGTTCCATTATCTAGAATTGGGAGGCAGCGATTAAACCCTGTGGAGGGGGAAATCACCTCCAATCGCTTCAGTGTGTCTGCTTGGCCTCTGGTGAAAAAGCACAATCTCAAAATGGAGGTCCTCTCTTATTTCCCTTGCTGCCTCGCAGTGGGTGTCTCTCTGTGGCATTTCTGCCGGTCCTCTGAGTCAGCAGCCTGGAAGACCCACCCACCTTCCTTAATAGGCTGCCTCCCCCCATCTGCCTTCCCATTTGGCTGCCTTCCCTGTTTGCTGAACCTTAATTGCGTCCTCTTGGCAATTGTATGGGGGAAGTCCTACCGTCCACCCAAGCATGCCAGCGACCCTGGCAACCATCCTGATGCCAGGATGTCCCCCACTCCTGAGAAGATCTCACCTATTATTTTCTTGCATTGGCACAGCAGAATCTGATGTAACTGGCAGCTACAAAGTACCAATGCCCATGATGCCCAGGCATCAGTCACTGGCTATCTTATTAAATGGCTCTTGAATAATCAAGAATGCATGTGCAGTATGCACTTTAATTGTATGAAATTAAGACCAATTATCAAGGGATGTGTTTACATGAATACATCTACCAGGTAAAATTGATTAATCCACTGAGTACAATATGAACAAACCTAGCTGGCCAATTGATGCCTATTCTTCTACAACATGGCTAAAACTGCTGCACTGTGCAGATAGTATGTACAGTTTAAAAATAAAGACACTTGTAAAAAAAGGGCAGCTAATCCAATGCCTGAAGTGTCCGTACTTAATGCAAAACAGGTGTAAATGTCTTTGCCATAATTTAAATGTCTATTTCTTTTAATTTGATTAATTATTGTCACATGTATTGGTATACAATGAAAAGTATTGTTTCTTGCGTGCTATACAGACAAAACATACCATTCATAGAGTACATAGGAGAGAAGGAAAGGTGATGGTGCAGAATGTAGTGTTACAGTCATAGCTAGGGTGTGGAGAAAGATCAACTTAATTTAAGGTCGGACCATTCAAAAGTCTGTTGGCAGCAGGGAAGAAGCTGTTCTTGAGTAGGTTGGTACGTGATGTCAGATTTTTGTATCTTTTCCTGAGAGAAGGTATGTCCTGGGTGCGTGGGGTCCTTGATTATGTTGGCTGTTTTTCTGAGGTAGTGGGAAGCGTAGACGGTGCCAATAGATAGGGGGGCTGGTTTCGAGATGGATTGGGCTATGTTCACAACCCTTTGTAGCTTGCTTCCTAGGCATGGATAGATAGCGCAGGTTAAGCTATAGATTTCCAAGTGGGTGTAATGCAGAATGATACCAACAGTATAGGTTCAATACTGTACTGGCTGT
Source organism: Mustelus asterias (assembly GCF_964213995.1). NCBI lineage: Eukaryota > Metazoa > Chordata > Chondrichthyes > Carcharhiniformes > Triakidae > Mustelus > Mustelus asterias. The sequence continues at coordinate 104,487,120 of NC_135813.1, forward strand.
GGTAATTCACAGCCTCCCCACTTTGCCCCAGGCTTGCGGACTGGCGCCCCACAAACTACAAGTAGCCATATTGTCCCTCTTTAATGGAATGAGTTGCCCAGGGTGCTTTGGGACTCTGGCTGGGTGATGATGGTAAATTTCCAAAAATCCATTCTAGAATAACAAGCTATCATTACTTCAGTTTGGCAACTATCTCACCCTGCATCCCATGGATCTACATTCCGATGTACTCAGTACAACACTGCCGGGTTCCCATCACTAACTGTTGCATTGTGACTAGATTATGTCAAGTCTTTCTCATGAAAAAAAGGCAGCGGTATAATGAGAGGTGCCTTTCTAAGCCTGTTTGCCCATTGAATGATATTCTAAATCTCTGAAAGCTCCGCATTCCAGTAAAATAAAGTACAGCATTGCAATCTCCCCTTTGATAAAGTGTGGCCGGCTTTGCATCATTCCTTTCTGTTCTGCTGGAGAAGGAGCTGGTCAGTTGTATAAGAAGCACCACAGGCCTGCGGTTCTCATTAGAAATAGTAATTAAAAGCATAATTTGCCTTGGGATTTACTGGCTCCTCACACCCAAACAAACAGGTGTTAATAACGAGGCCATTAAAGAAACATTAGTTAATTAAAAATCATGTAAACATCTTGGAAACAGGTACATCGGGGCATTGAGGAGATTCACTCATACAATACTGAAGCGCTGGAGATTGATTTGAATTAATAATGGTATGTAAGATATCACAGTGTGAACTCCTTTTATTAATTAGCTTGGAGTTCCTAAAGTGCGGGACACAGGGCAGGATAGCGAACGTTTAACAGAACACAAATAGGAAAGAATTACAGAAATCAACCTACTGTTCATAAATAGGCCGCGAATGAGAGCTTCACCCACATGATGTAGGACTTAGCCACCCCAATTGCATAATGCATTAGACAAGCCTATGAAAAGGATGAGATAGTGTTTAATTGCATTTATACCATTTTCTGGCAGATCTGGATCTGCTTCACATTCTAATATGTCTGAGAAATAATTTTACAATTGGCTGCATTATAACGGCATGTGAGATGGTTAGCATAGTGTGCATGCTGAGAGGAAAAGGCATAAAATGTGGATGAAGATTAAAATTGGGGTGAAGGTAGCAGAAGCTATGAGCTTGTGTAGGCAAGTGTTCCATTGTGATTTGAAGGGAGGACTGTGAAGATGGAAAGGATGGATTGCCAGTGCTCGGGTCACATAATGAGGGGGGAAGATAATCTTTGATTTTGATTTGATTTGATTTATTATTGTCACATGTATTAACATACAGTGAAAAGTATTGTTTCTTGCGTGCTATACAGACAAAATATACCATTCATAGAGAAGGAAATGAGAGAGTGCAGAATGTAGTGTTACAGTCATAGCTAGGGTGTAGAGAAAGATCAACTTAATGCAAGGTAGGTCCATTCAAAAGTCTGACAGCAGCCGGGAAGAAGCTGTTCTTGAATCGGTTGGTACGTGACCTCAGACTTTTGTATCTTTTTCCCGAAGGAAGAAGGCGGAAGAGAGAATGTCCGGGGTGCGTGGGGTCCTTAATTATGTTGGCTGCTTTGCCGAGGCAGCGGGAAGTGTAGACAGAGTCAATGGATGGGAGACTGGTTTTGGCGAAGACCTTGTTTTGTTCCGCTCTGCAGCTAGGTACAGGAAGCAACGCATGTGGCATTGACTTGCTCGGCATTGTCCTGACTCAATTCCCTGGGCACCCACTGCCCATCCAAAGGAAAGATGCCCACCTCCTTGATCCTCAATTCTTTTACAAAGACATCCATGGGAATATCTAATGAGCAGGCTGTTCTGGCCAGGATTATCTTGCTCCTGCTGTCCACTCAATGCCATTTGGAAGGTATGGCAATTCTTAGGAGCTGCAGACAGGCTTTAAGCAGTGGCAGACCTGATGGTTTTCCACCCTCCCAAATAGTTGCTTAAAAGCAGCGTGATTAGTGCTCACTTCTAGCACGCAATGTCTGCTCACCAAAACCAATTTGACCTCCGACCGATATCATTGGATTCTTCACTCACCAGTAGCCCTATCCCAGACCACAGGCCAAAATCCACTTAGCTATCGGTGTAAGCAGAGAATCCAAAGTGTTAGGGTGCCAGAGCAGAACCCCAAAGTATGTTGCGAAGCCCACCAGTTTTTTTTTGGCAGTGTGAGGGTAAGGTGTTTCACTTCAAATATGATTCTATTGACACAGAAGGAAGCTTTTATCAAAATAAACTTTATTTCACAATAGAGTTTAACTTTAACAAATAAATTAGCTTAACTTTTACCAATTGAAATACTTAAACGTGACAAGATACAATTCTTAACTGCTAATCTATCTCTATTAATTCCAATTTAAGCAATATTCCCCTTATAGACTTAAACTCCTTTTCAAAATCAGTTAGCAACACACAGGCTTACGGGTTTTTACTTGTTAAAAGTCTGAGTCTTTGACCACCTCTGGAGAAAGACTGAGAAATTCCTGTCTTCCGACAGCCCCAAGGAGCAGCCTCCAGAGAGAAAGAGAGAGGGGGGCACCTCTTGCTTCTTTCAGGCCCTGGCAGAGACTAGCTGTTTAAAAGTCGAAGAGAACTGTGTGTTTTCCCTGCAAACTTAATTCCGCCCATTTACATGATTCCGCCTCTGTCAATCAACCTAATCAAAACCCCACTCTGAAAACCCCAGGGGGAAAACCAAAATAAACAAAAGTACATTAATCACATTATCTAAAATCAATTATTCTTCTCCATTCTCAGCATGGAGCTCCTTGGTCTTCAGACAAATTGGCACCAGATGAACAGAGCTGTGTTTTAAACATGCACCCTACAAGAAACATGATAAAAATACATTTCTTAAAGGCACAGTATCATCACAAATGTAATCACTTAGGATAAGAGGCTTATTTTTTTCTAAACTTTGAGGGTGCCACTGTGGTTAGCACTGCTGCCTTACAGCACCAGGGACCCCGGTTCGATTCCTGGCTTGGATCACGGTCTGTGCGGAGTCTGCACGTTCTCCCTGTGTCTGTGTGGGTTTTCTCCCATAGTCCAAAAGACGTGCTGGTTACGTGCATTGGCCATGCTAAATTCTCCCTCCGTGTACCCGAACAGGCACCGGGGTGTGACGACTAGGGGATTTTCACAGTAACTTCATTGCAGTGTTAATGAAAGCCTATTTGTGACACGAATAAATAAACTTATCCTAATTTTGGGCAATCTATGTCGATGTGCACTGTCAACCCCGTCAGTACCACTTATTAAAAATACCTGATTTTGTGTTAAGAAACCAAAGTCTCTGCGTCAGCAAGTTTTCTCTGATATTATCTACTTCAGGCATAATTACACATTCTTATAATAACTTTTATAAAAGTAGGCACAGCCTTCTGAGGATAGGGCTGAGGCACATTGTCGGAATAAAGTAGGAGGTTCAATCTGGATCTATCGCTCGATATAATTGGGAATACTTGTTGCTGGGGGTGCAAAAATATAAAATCAACTATTAACTCTCACCCAATGCCCCCCCCACCATATCTCTCACCTTAATAAGCAGGAAAAAAAATCTCTTAAGCATTTAAGGAAACAATATACATCACAAAGTGAACTATTTTCAGAGATGTTATAAACAGATCAAGCTCCCGTTATAAAAAGATGCTGTGAAATGTGAGTTCACTGGAGTAATTACTGACATTCTCTGGCATTTCAGGCTTTTGAAAATGGCACTGTTACATGATGAGCAGTTGTCGGTGAAGGCGGTTGCATTGTCGACTGGAACTCATTTGCTCTGTGGTGCCTAAGTCAATTCTAAAGATGTTGGCACTGCGTAAGGCATACAATACCACGCTGGAATTTATAAAGTTAAAGTTTATTTATTTGTCACAAGTAGGCTTACATTAACACTGCAATGAAGTTACTGTGAAAATCCACAAACCGACATGGGCAGTGCGGTGGTACAGTGGTTAGCACTGCTGCCTCACAGTGCCAGGGACCTGGGTTCAATTCCGGCCTGGGGTCACTGTCTGTTTACACGTTCTCCCCGTGTCTGCGTGGGTTTCCTCCGGGTGCTCCGGTTTCCTCCCACATTCCAAAGATGTTAGGTGGATTGGCCGTGCTAAATTGCCCCCTTAGTGTCAGGGGGATGAGCTGGGTAAATGCGGGGGTAGGGCCTGGGTGGGGTTGTTGTCAGTGCGGCCTCGATGGCCCGAATGGCCTCCTTCTGCACTATGGGGATTCTATGACTTTGCAGATGGGTCAGAATAACTTACTGGATGGGATTTTATGGCCTCGTTCGGGCGAGACTGGAAATTCTCGCCCGAGGTCAATGGAAATTTCTGTTGTTGGACCCTCGCCCGCTCCGATTCCGTGACGGGCGAGGTGGTAGAGTTCCGGCCTATAAATTCACCAGGGTTACAGGCATTAACAAGAAGTGAGAATTAGACTTTGGAGTCCACAAGGGGCCATTGTGTACTCATCCTCCCCGCGCTCCTAAATGCTCACACAATGCCAGTTCTTCTGCTCAGAGAAAGTTGAACTTCAGTGCAACTTTATTGTCGGTATTTTATGACCTCGCTCAGGCGAGGCTCTTAAAACCCCGCCCGAGGCCAACGGAGAGTTCCGTTCTGCGAGCCTCGCCCGCCCTGTGTCAGTGAAATTCCAGCGTATATCTTTGGTGGAAATGGTTTCAATGGTGCAAAAGCGCTGTTGTACCAGGAAAAATAAAAAAAACCCATAATATTTTACAATCTGGGCCAGGATTCTCCCAAAAAAGAATAAATGCCCAACGGGTGGGAAAACAGAAGAATTTCTCATCCGTTTTTTGGGTGTACTTATCTGAATGTATCTCCAGTACTCTGTGTATCACAGCTTGCCTCAGAGAGAATCATGCTGGTAAGTGGGGGACAGGGCCTCATTCTGCCAGAGTGGCTGGCAGCATAGTGCTGAGTGGGCCACTGCGCATGTGCCGATCTGTCAGTGGGGAGATTGGCGCATGCGAACTAGCCCCTCCATTGCCAGCCTCCCTATGTTATTCCCAAACCCCCACCCTGATTGCTGGCCTCCTGACACCAGCCCGATCGTCAGCCTACACGATCTTCCAGCCCCAATCGCCCTCCTCTGTCCCTCTCCCACCAATCCTGTTGCAGAGTGACAGCAGGTCCCCCCACCACCATTACCCTCCAGTAGGCCCTGCCCCCCCAGTATGTCCTGCCCCCTCTGGCCCCGCCCCCTTGACACGGCCCAGTGTCCTGTGAGCAGTGCCAAAGTGCCCAGTGGGCAGTGCCAGGGTGACAAGCCAGGCTGGCACTGCCCAATGGGGAACCCCCTTGCCCTGAACTCCTGGAGAATGGCTTCAATGGCCTCTGTCCCTATCGGTGGGGTGATGATGCCTGTTCCCTGTTAATGGGAAGCAGTTGTAAATCCTGCTGGTGGGAACCTCTCCAGGCAGGGGTGGGCGGTGGGGAGGGGGGGGGGCGGGGGGGTGGTGGTGGGAGGGGGGTGGGGGGGGTGCGGTTTGGGGAGGTGGGTATGGTGGAGAAGCTAGTGGCTCTGGAGACTACCATCCCAGGCCTGCTGATCATATTGAAATTCTCATTTCTGGCAGGGAGCTGATTACTCTGAGAAAAAGAGCCTGGGAGACTCGCGATGGGTTGGATGCTGGCCAGATATCCCATTGAAGGCCCCCTGCTGTGGTCTCCTGGCCCGCTGCACTACTTGAGCAATGCAGCGGGCAGGGAGAACCTCGGCCCTGGAGTTTGTAGTTCTGGAAACTGCGCGAATTGAATGTAAATGGTTTCTAAGCTGGAGTCCAATGACTTTTTAACTGTGCGACTTCAATATCCGTAAACATTGTTTTTCTAGTTAATATTGAGATGAATTCCGCTCTTCCTGTGCCTGAAGCATACATTAAGCACCGTACAGACACGCTTTATCAGTCTATTTATAAGCCTTTAATATGTGGACTCAGATTTTTAAACACTAATGCAAAGTAAGTAATAATTTAAGCCATTGCTAAGGACAACCATCACTTAAGCTTCTAGGCAGTGATTGCTTTTCATCTGCAAAGTGCATATTTTTCAGCATTTATTTACAAATTAAATTTCCAGGGCTACCTGCAGTGGGTGACAGGCTGGATTAATGGAGTTCTCTCTTTTTAAGAAACTGATCTCATCTCTTTTTATTCTCATCACTGAAGTAAAATTGCTGAAACGTCAGCACCTGGTACAGTCATCACACAAACTCAGCAGGAGTCACACAGCAGGAGACTCTGAAAATATTGAAGATCACATTCTATTAAAACCCATCCTTTAATTGTGCCAGTGAGGAGAAAGCAAGGAGGCTAATTTATATGAATTATCTTCACTGAAAGTACACATTGTGCATTACACCATAGGTTGCATTGTTCGGCTGCGAGAGAACACCCATCATACATCATTTTCTAAGAATGTTTCCTTCCCCGTAGCTACACGTTTAAAACAGATTATAAATAGAAATCACTGATTGTCTCCACAATATCATGAGGTCACCAAACACCTTATCGCCTTGGTTACCCTTAACCTCGATTTACCTCGAACTTTGGCATTATCTGAGGGAGGCAAACGCACAAATACAGAGGTAGGATGCTGCACACGCTGGAATAGAAACAGGAAACACTCAACTGGTCAGGCAGTATCCATGGAGAGAAACGGTTCTGAAACATTGGATCTGTTTCTGTCCACCGATGTTGCCCGACCAGCTGAGAATTTCCAACATTTTATTTTTCTATTTGAGGGGTGGATATATTTTAATATTTGAATCAAACTTTCTAAAGCTCAGGCAAAAAAACAAAGATATAGCCAATTTATGTGTCGTAGGGGGGGCGATGGCCTATCCTAAGGTATTATCACCAGACTATTAATCCAGAAACTCAGCTGATGTTCTGGGGACCCGGGTTCGAATCCCGCCACAGCAGATGGTGGAATTTGAATTCAGTAATTTAAAAAAACCTGGAATTAAGAATCTACTGATGACCATGAAACCATTGTATGAAAAACCCATCTGGTTCACTAATGTCTTTGGGGGAAGGAAATCTGCCATCCTTACCTGGTCTGGCCTACATGTGATTCCAGAGCCACAGCAATGTGGTTGACTCTCAACTGCCCTTGGGCAGCTAAGAATGGGCAATAAATGCTGGCCAGCCAGCGACGCCCATGTCCCACGAATGAATGAAAAAAATTAATATTTTAAATCAGTTCAATCCAGACCAAATCAGACAACTATGAAAATAAATTATGCAGTTTATTTATTTATTAGTGTTACAAGTAGGCTTACGTTAACACAGCAATGAACCGACTGTGAAAATCCCCTAGTCGCGCCGCACCGGCGCCTGTTCAGGTACACTGAGGAAGAATTTAGCGTGGCCAATGCACCTAACGTTTTTCGAACTGTGGGAGGAAACCAAAGCACCCGGTGGAAACCCGCAAAGACACGGGGAGAACATGCAGACTCCGCACAGACAGTGACCCAAGCCGGGAATGGAACCCAGGTGCCTGGCACTGTGAGGCAGCAGTGCCAACCACTGTGCCACCGTGAAAGGATTCATTCCAAATATATGCTGTTGTTTTGGAATTAAATACTGTCTTGACTTGGTTAGATTTCACGTCTGAGGGTTCAAGCATGGATAATCGAGAATATTTTCCACTGGGATAGGCATTTTGTGTAACCGGAGTTTACAGAGAGTGGTTTGTGTATTGGAATTCTGTGATTTGACCAGACTTGTGATCGCCTGGAATTTGTGCTTATCTGGAATCACGTACGATGAAACCGTGATAGAAGTGCAAAATATTGTTTTCTTCTGAAGTCCTACAAATAATGATCGCCACAGTTTCACACTAATTGAAGTATTAAACGACCCTCTTGCATGCTGAATAATGGATCTGTTTCATCCACTACTCCCATAGCCTTGTGATACCCTTTATATTGGATTTTCTTGTTTGGAACAAGCTGAGCTTTCATCTGTGTTGCCATAGCAACCAAAATGTTCACCGCCGTAGCAGAGCATTATTTTTATCCTGCGATTCTTCAAAGGTTTTATTAGAGTAGTCACTGTGGTTAAGTGTGAAATAGAACCTACTGTGGTTCCCCAGTGGGTTGAAGTGGGTTCCCCAGGGGAGCTCAGAGACCTCTCCTGGTGGTCTGCTTCAGAACAGTGTTGACATTCCGTTATAAAAAAAATCTCCTCCCTCCACCCTCCTCCCACCGCTCCATCCTTTTTCTCTCTCTCTCGTAGGAACAGCCTATGCCGTGTTGCAATTCACCAACTATTGACAGCCCTTTGCTACCTTTCCCAAGTGGCCATCGTTCCTGTGTGAGCCCAGGTAGTGAGCATTGGTGTGCATTTGCCCTTGGGGGAGGGAGAACCGTGGTTAACTCAGCTCCTCTCCTCATCCTATATCCACAGACTTGTCCGCAAAGATGGTATTCCACAGCCGGTGGTTCACTCCCTGATTCCCGAAAGGCTTTCCCAGCACCTGCAAGGCAAAAGTCATGGAATATTCTCCAGTTGCCTGGCTGGTACAGCTCCAAAAATACTCAAGAATCTCGACACCATCAAGGACAGAGCAACCCTCGCGATCAACGCCCCACTCACAAAATTAAGCATCCACTCTCTCGGTGCAATGCGCCTGCAGTGTATGATTTCTGCATTCACTGCAGCACTCACCAAGGCTTCTCTGCTATTGCTCGCAAACCTACTGATCCAAAAGGGCAAGGGAAACAGGTGTAGGGGAATGCCAACACTTTCACATTCCCTTCCAAATCACACGCCACCCTGACATTTTCTTTTCTTCAGTCATGGGATGCGGGCATCACCAGCTAGACCAGCATTTATTGCACGTCAGTAATTGCCCATGAGAAGTTGGCGGCACAGTGTCACAGTGGTTAGCACTGCTGCCTCAGACCACCAAGGACCCGGGTTCAATTCCGGCCTCAGACCACTGTCTTTGTGGAGTTTCGACAGTCTTATAACTAACAGAAAGCAAAGAGTGGGGGTAAATGGGTGTTTTTCTGGTTGGCGATCAGTAACTAGTGGTATGCCTCAGGGATCAGTGTAGGGACTGTAATTGTTTATGACTTACATTGATGATTTGGAGTTGGCTACCAAGTATAGTGTGTCAAAATTCACAGATGACACTAAGATGAGTGGCAGAGCAAAGTGTGCAGAGGACGCTGAAAGTCTGCAAAGGGATATAGATAGTCTAAGTGTGTGGGCGAGGGTCTGGCAGATGGAGTACAATGTTGGTAAATGTGAGGTCATCCATTTTGGTAGGAATAACAGCAAAATGGACTATTATTTAAATGGTAAAAAATTGCAGCATGCTGCTGTGCAGAGGGACCTGGGTGTCCTTGTGCAAGAATCACAAGGAGTTGGTTTGCAGGTGCAGCAGGTAATTAAGGCGGCAAATGGAATTTTGTCCTTCATTGCTGGAGGGATGGAGTTTAAAAACAGCAAGGTTATGTTGCAGCTGTATAAGGTGCTGGTGAGGCCACACCTGGGGTACTGTGTAGAGTTTTGGTCTCCTTACTTGAGAAAGGATACACTGGCACTGGAGGGGGCGCAGAGGAGATTCACTAGGTTGAATCCAGAGTTGAGAGGGTTGGCTTATGAGGAGAGACTGAGTAGACTGGGGCTATACTCATTGGAATTCAGAAGAATGAGGGGAGATCTTATAGAAACATGTAAGATTATGAAGGGAATAGATAAAATAGAAGCAGGGAACTTTTTCCACTGGCAGGTGAAACTAGAACGAGGGGGCACAGCCTCAAAATAAGGGGGAGCAGATTTAGGACTGAGTTGAGGAGGAACTTCTTCACACAAAGGGTTGTGAATCTGTGGAATTCCCTGCCCAGTGAAGCAGTTGAGGCTACCTCATTGAATGTTTTTAAGACAAGGATAGATAAATTTCTGCACAGTAAAGGTATTAAGGGTTATGGTGAGCGGGCGGGTAAGTGGAGCTGAGTCCATGAAAAGATCAGCCATGATCTTATTGAATGGCGAAGCAGGCTCGAGGGGCCAGATGGCCCACTCCTGCTCCTAGTTTTTATGTTTTATGTTCTTATTATTCTCCCCGTGTCTGCGTGGGTTTTCTCCGGGTGCTCTGGTTTCTTCCTACAGTCCAAAGATGTGCGGGTTAGGTTGATTGGCCATGCTAAATTGACCCTAGTGTTAGGGGATTAGGCAGGGTAAATATGTGAGGTTACGGGAATAGGGCCTGGGTGGGATTTAGGTCGGTGCAGACTCGATGGGCCGAATGGCTTCCTTCTGCACTGTAGGGATTCTAACATGATGGCGAGCCACCTTCTTGAACTGCTGCAGTTCATGCACTGTAGGTACACCCACCGTGCTGTTAGGAAGGGAGTTCCAGGTTTAGACGCTGCAGCAATGAAGGAACTATGATATAGTTCCAAGTCAGGATGTTTTACGGCTTGGGGAACCTGCAGGTCGTGGTGTTCCCACACATCTGCTGCCCTTAATTGTCCCTCTAGATGCAGATGCTGTGTGTTTGGAAGGTGCTTTTGAAGGAGAGTTGATGAGTTGCTGCAGTGCATCTTGTAGATTATACACGTGCATCGGTGGTGGAAGGAGTGAATGTTGAAGGTGGTGGATGGGATGCCAATCAAACAGGCTGCTTTGTCCTGGATGGTGTCAAACGTCTTGTGTGTTGTTGGAGCTGCACTCATCCAGGTAAGTGGAGAGTATTCCATCACACTCCTGATCTGTGCCTTGTAAATGGTGGACAGGCCTTGGGGAGTCAGGAGGTGAGATAATCTCCATAGAATTCCTAGCCTCTAATCTATTCTTGTAGCCACAGCATTCACTTGGCTGTTCCAGTTCAGTTTCTGGTCATCAGTAACACCCAGGATATTGATAGTGGAGGATTTAGCAATGATAATGCCATTGAATGTCATGGGGAAATGGTTAGATTCTCTCTTGTTGGAGATGATCATTGCCCGGTGCTTGTGTGGCACTGATGTTAACAACCATTAGAGAGTTTTCCCCTGATTTCCATTGACTTTAGTCTCGTGCTGGCTTCTTGATACCACACTCAGTCAAATGCTGCTTTGCTGTCAAGGGCAATCACTCTCACCTCACAACCATCTTCAACCGGAAGTGCTGAGTAAATGCCCCACAGCTTTGACAAAGGGTCATCTGGACTTGAAACGTCAGCTCTTTCCTCTCCTTACTCAGCTCTGCTGAGATTTTCCAGCATTTTCTCTTTTACTCTCACCTCACATCTTGAGTACAGCTATTTTGTCCACATTTGGACCAAGGCTTTAATGAGTGGCCCTCGTGGAACCCAAAGTGAGTGCCAGCGAACAGGTTATTGCTGAGTACGGACCGTTTGACACTTTCCATTATTTTGCTGATGATTGAGAGTAGGCTGAAGGAACAGCAATTTGTCAGGTTGGATTAGTCCTGATTTTTGTAGACAGGACATACCCAGGCAACTCTCCACATTGCTAGACAGATGCCAAAGTTATCGCTGCTCTGGGACAGTTTGGCTAGGAGCGAGACAGGTTCTGGAGCACAAGTCTTCAGTACTATTGCCGGAACGTGTGAAAGCCCACAGCCTTTGCAATATCCAGTGCTTTCAATTGTTTCTTGATATCATGTGGAGTGAATTGAACTGGCATCTGTGATGCTTGGGAACTTCTGGAGGAGGCCAAGATGGATCATATACTCAGCGCTTCTGGCTGAAGGTGGTTGTAAATGATTCAGCCTTGTCTTTTGCACTGATGTGCTGGGCTCCCCCATCATCAAGGATGGGAAGATGTGAGGAACCTCCTCCTCTAGTTAGTTGTTTAATTGCCTGTGATCAGAAGTGGTGGATGTGGTGAACCATAGATGGTTACCACTATGGGTACTTGTACATATGTTACTCTTGTTACTGTTGGGGTTAGGGTTTGGGTGTTCCACCTGTTATTATTGTTTATGTGGTACACTCCGTTCGGCTCCGCCTTCTTACAGGAGTATAAAGGTCACTGCTACTTCCTAGTAGCCCTTAGTATGGGATAATATTGTTAAGTAGTGTGCTCCAATCTTGTTGTGAATAAAAGCCTTTATTCCCGGGTACGTCCTAGCCTCCCGTGTGAATCAATCGCGCATCAATTTTATTCACAACAAGATTGGAGCACACTGCTTAACAATATTATCCCAGACTAAGGGCTACTAGGAAGTAGCAGTGACCTTTATACTCCTGTAAGAAGGCGGAGCCGAACGGAGTGTACCACATAAACAATAATAACATGTGGAACACCCCAACTCTAACCCCAACAGTAACAAGAGTAACATATGTACAAGTACCCATAGTGGTAACCATCTATGGTTCACCACAGTGGGATTGCTGATCTGTCGGTTGTGGGATCTCTTAACTCTGTATATCACATTCTATTTCCACTATTTGGCACTGCTGCCTCACAGTGCCAGGGACCCGGGTTCGATTCCCGGCTTGGGTCACTGTGTGTGTGGAATTTGCACGTTCCCCCGTGTCTGCGTGGGTTTCCTCCGGGTGCTCCGGTTTCCTCCCACAGTCCAAAGATGTGCAGGTTAGGTGGATTGGCCATGGGAAATTGTCCCTTAGTGTCAGGGGGACCAGCTAAGATAAAATGCATGTGATTATGGGGATAGGGCGCAGGTGGGATTGTGGCCGTTGCAGACGCGATGGGCCGAATGGCCTCCTTTTGCACTGTAGGGATTCTATAAAGCACAGTGGCTCAGTAAGACAGTTCACCTACCTTCTCAAGAGCAAGTAGGCATGGGCAATGAATGCCTGCGTTGCCCATAGCCCCATCATTTCCGATAGAGATGGCTGAGTAAAGGTCAGAAACAGGGTCTTAATTGATTTAAATTTTCCTGAGATTCTTGCCTTGTTGGTAATATGGAAACAAGTTAACCTGATGTTTCACTTACTTCCAGATTATGAAATGTGAGATCTTTAGATTTCACTCCATTGTACCATAATAGAAGTGTAGACAAAGGTGTGTGAGACTGTGGGTGGGATTTTCCAGGCCTTCCTGCACAGGGAGCCAAAGATGGAAGGGGCAAGCTTTGCAAATTGCTATTGACTTTGGCAGGACTGGAAAATCCTGCCAGTGGCGGCAGGACTGGAAAATCCTGCCAGTGGAATAGAGAGCTACCTCTGCCGATGGGGGTTGGTGGGTGGGTGTTGCTGAGTACTAACTGAGCGATAGGAATTCTGATATATGAGAAGCTTTAGTATTCTGCAGTCAGTAATGCTGTCTCCATCCAAAACATTTCTCAAGGTGGGAATGGAGGTGGGCGGGTCTTGAAAGTGTTGGTGCCAACCAGCCTGATGGTTTTCCAACCCCATTGCTGGTGTCAGCAAATTTTGGCCAAGGTGGCTTGAGGATCCGGCAGGGGTTCCCACCTCAACAAGGTGGGCAGCCAGTTAGGCTTGTTGACTGGGATTACCCAGTCAGTTTCCCGAAGCAATGGGGTTAGTTCAATGTCTTGGAGGCTGGCACTCAGTGACTGGCCTGGGTGCCAGTCCTCCAGGCAGAATCATAGAATAGAATTCTTACAGTGCAGAAGGAGGTTGTTCGTCCCACTGAGTCTGCACTGACTCACCGACAGAGCATCTTCCCCTGTTCCTATTCCCGTAACCCCATGTATTTGCTCCTCTAATCCCTTCAGCCTACACATCTTGGGACACTAAGGGGCAATTTAACATGGCCAATACACTTAACCCGCGCATCTTTGGAGTGTGGGAGGAACCAGAGCACCCGGAGGAAACCCACGCAGACATGGGGAGAATGTGCAAATTCCATGGAGTCACCCACATCCAGAAGTGAACCCGGGTCCCTAGAGCGGTGAGGCAGCAGTGCTAACCACTTTGCCACCGTACTTGTAGGCTGCCCTGTAGAGGGGCTTCTTCGCCCCCCCGCCCCCCCACCCCCAAACAACCCAATCCCACCATAGTGGTGGCCTGGTTGGTTTCCCTGTATTTTAATGGATTTTTACAAGGATTCAGTGAGAGGACGTTTCCATGTTAAAGCATTCATTGCAACCAGCTGCTCTAGTGAAGCAGCAAGGTTCCTGGTCGGCCCTCCAGCTTTGAGCGTCTGCTGAGTCCTCTTGAATTGACTGGGAGTCCACTCACATTCCGATTAATGCTCCCTCCAACCACTCACCTGTCCCCGTCAAAATCCCAAAGAGTGACCCTGAGGGTAGCTGGAAACAATCCCAGCTCCACTTTCCTGCCTCCAAAGTGAAAAACTCACCCATTGACTTTGGGATCTTAATGACTTGGTAAGCAATGTGAAAAATATGGGATGACATGGTCCATTAAAAATCTGAAAATGATATGGTTGTAACTGTTTCTCAGTTGATGTGTGATTTAATTCAATGTTTCTATCGGAGACATTTCCAATACATTTAGACCAAAACAATCATTATGACAAGAGTAAACAAACTAATAACATGTTGATGTAAATGCTGACCTTCTCCAGCTCATCCCTTGACTTATTTCACTGCACTGAATACTTGTAAAAATCCATTAAAATACAGGGAAACGAACCACCACTATGGTGGTTGGGTTTTTTGGGGGGTGGGGGGGCGGCGAAGGAGCCCCTCTACAGGGCAGCCTACAGGGTGCCTGTTCGGGTGCATTGACCCGAACAGGCACCGGACTGTGGCGACTGGGAGAATTTCACAGTAACTTCATTGCAGTGTTAATGTAAGCCTTACTTGTGACGAATAAATAAACTTTTACTACCTTACTTTGTCAATGGAATATTGTGTACTCATAGAAAGAGTCAGACTGTATAGCTTGGGTAGGAAATAAGATTGGACCAAATCCAATGGCGCAACTCCAGGCTGCAAAACAAACTTACAAGGTGTATTAGTTTGTCTGATAAACCTTATCTTTCCTGAGATCTGCATTAGCTACAGTAGTTAATGGCTGCTGTCTACAATTCACACTAAAACACTCTTCATGGCACTGCAGGACAAATGAATCATGCTGTTTTGACTAAATTATCTGAAGTGGAAAGGTATGATTGTGTTGTGTACTCCTATGATTGTGCAAGCAATTGGTAATAATAACTCGCTGAGTCAAGGAGCTTTCAGAAATCAAAAGAAGAGGGATCAGGGTGAAATCATTGTAATAATCCATGAAAGAAGCAAACATGTTTTGTTTGTTACCAAAAAAAAGTTAGTGCAGGAGCATGAAACTCTATAGTATTACAGACGCTTTTCAGGAGGGAATTATCCCAGAATAACTTTGAAAAGACCAAGATGTCTTCGCTGGACACTGTACCCAGTGAGGTAGATTTTCAACTCGATGCCTGCGTCTAAAACCAGCTCTGTCAATCTGCCGCCAATCATAGGCACAACCCAATTTTCATTTCTGTTGATTGCTGCAAAGCTTGACATTCAATATCATCACCATTGTTGAATTCCTCAGCATCAACAAGTGGGGGTTTTACCGGAAGCTGAACTGGACCAGCCATATAAATACTGCGGTTACAAGAGCAGGTAAGGCTGGGAATTCGGTGCCAGGTAATTCATGTCCTGACTCCCCAATGCCCGTCCACCATCTACACAGTAAGAAGTCTCACAACACCAGGTTAAAGTCCAACAGGTTTATTTGGTAGCAAAAGCCACTAGCTTTCGAAGCGCTGCTCCTTCATCAGGTGAGTGGGCCTCAGGGGCAGCGCTTCGAAAGCTAGTGGCTTTTGCTACCAAATAAACCTGTTGGACTTTAACCTGGTGTTGTGAGACTTCTTACTGTGTTTACCCCAGTCCAACGCCGACATCTCCACATCATGGTTACCTTCTACACGGCATACAGCAGGAGTGTGATAGAATATTCTCCACTTGCCTGGATGAGTGTAGCACCAACAACACTCAAGAAGCTCGACACCATCCAGGACAAAGCAGTCAGCAATACTGGCACCCCATCCACCACCTTTAACATACACTCCTTCCACCACCAGCTCACAATGGCATCATATGTAATATACACTGAAGCAACTCATGAAAGCTCCTTCAACAACATCTTGCAAACCTGTGACCTCGAGCAGTTAGAAGGACAAGGGCAGCAGATACACAGAAACACCACAACCTCCAAGTTCCTCCTCCCGAACCACACACCATCTTGTCTTGGAGCCATATCACCAGTCCTTCACTGTGCTGGGTCAGAATCCTAGAGCTCTCTTCCTAACAGCACTGTAGCTGTACCTACATTAAATGGACTACAATGGTGCAAGAAAGTGGCTCACTATCGCCTTCTCGGGGCAATTAGGGAGGGGTAACATATACTGGCCTAGCCAGCAACATCTGCATCTCATGAATTAACATAAAAAATTACATTCAGGCAGCAAATTGAAAATCTACCTCAATATCGCTGCCAACCCGTGCACAGCTGCAATCCACAAAGCCAATGGTATGTTGAACTACACGGTCATAATACAATCCAAGACAATCATGATCAAACTCTGGAATATCCTGGATCCCAAATCCACCCAACCCCAGCTGTTGGCACCAATCTGATCCACACCAACCATCCAGCCCCACCAGAGTCCAGGTTGCTGTGGTAACCTGCACTTTTACCTGCATTCTGTAGCCTGGAGCTATTTAAAATAGTAGAGGCTCCAACATTCTTCCCATCAAATGGCGATACAGGAATCTGTTCCACTCTACCACTTGCTATTGGCATATGTTGGAAGGATTTACATGTTAATACTCAGCCTATTTGATAATGCTACGACCATGCCTTCCATGGCCATCAAATCCTGATGTGGAGATGCGGGCGTTGGACTGGGGTAGACACAGTAAGAAGTCTCACAACACCAGGTTAAAAGTCCAACAGGTTTATTTGGTAGCACGAGCTTTTGGAGCGCTGCTCCTTCATCAGGTGAGTGGGAGTTGGGTTCACAAACAGGGCATATATAGACACAAACTCAATTACTCAAGATAATGGTTGGAATGCAAGTCTTAACAGGTAATCAAGTCTTTACAGGTAGAGACAATGCGAGTGGAGAGAGGGTTAAGTACAGGTTAAAGAGATGTGTATTGTCTCCAGACAGGACAGTTAGTGAGATTTTGCAAGCCCAGGCAAGTCGTGGGGGTTACAGATAGTGTGACATAAACCCAAGATCCCGGTTGAGGCCGTCCTCATGTGTGTGGAACTTGGCTATCAGTCTCTGCTCAGCGATTCTGTGTTGTCGTGTGTCTTGAAGGCCGCCTTGGAGAATGCTTACCCGAAGATCAGAGGCTGAATGCCCATGACTGCTGAAGTGTTGCCCTGGAGTGGAACCTGATGCCAGAGCTTCTGGCTCAGAGGCAGGTACGCTACCCACAGTGCCACAAGACCGCACCATGAGTATTATGCCCCAAAATACAAGGGAGACAGATGTTCAACTGTCAGAGATGGTGCAGACAAGAATAGCGAGGTACTCCCTCAGTGCCAGGGGTCAGAATTATGAAGGAAAACTGCAGGATTGCGAGAGGTGAATAAAATCTATAGAAAGTTATTCTGAAATATTACTTCAAATTAAACAGAAATTATATAAGGCAATGGAGGTGTAAATGAGTAAATGATAATTTAGGACTAATATATAAAAAAAGACTTGCATTCACATAACACCAGTCATGACCTCAGGATGTCCGAAGGTGTATCTCAAAGTGAGTGCATTGTCACATAACATCTGCTACCCACCGTAACATTGACCGCTCATGCTGCTCAATGCACCACATACCCATTGTTTTGCCAGCCTGCACTCCTTGGCACTCTAACATCCAGGTACTCCCACCTCACCCTCCGACGCAGCTATCAATGCTGCCAAGCTCACACCCACCTCTCGCTGCCTTCACATTTCTCCAGCTATTCAGCGATGGCAGAAGCAGCACCCGAACATCGCGCAACATAATAACTGGCATTCTGTTCTCTCTGTTGCAGGATAAGGTGTCGCACAACAGGAGGGAGTGGAGACAAGCCAGGGTGGAGGGGTGGCACATTGGAACCTGCATTTTCGAGCCCTCATAGAGGAGATGGTTCTTTGTATTACTGGGCTGGCTGCAATTTTCTTTTATTCATTCGTGGGACATGGGCATTGCTGGCTGTTCAGCATTTATTGCCCATCCCTAGTTGCCCTTGGTCAGAGGGTAGTTGAGAGTCAATCACATTGCTGTGGGTCTGGAGTCACATGTAGGCCAGACCGGGTAAGGATGGCAGATTTCCTTCCTTAAAGGACATTATTGAGCCAGATGGGTTTTTCCGATAATCGACAATGGTTTCATGGTCATCGGTAGATTCCTAATTTCAGATATTTTTTATTGAATTTAAATTCCACCACCTGCCGTGGCGGAATTCGAACCCAGGTCCCCAGAACATTAGCTAAGTTTCTGGATTGATAGTCCAGTGATAATACAGGCCATCGCCTCCCCCAAAATGTTGGGTGGTATCCGTTCTTTCTGAGAACATTGAGGATGATGGTATCTTCCTGGCCTAGTGCTCTTCCTCAACTCGCAGCACTGGAACGACGGAGGTTGAGGGGTGACCTGATAGAGATTTACAAGATTATGAGTGGCATGGACAGAGTGGATAGTCAGATGCTCTTTCCTAGGGTAGAAAAGTCCAGTACTCGGGGACATAGGTTTAAGGTGCGTGGGGAAAAGTTTAGAGGAGATGTGCGAGGCAAGTTTTTTACACAGAGGGTGGTGAATGTCTGGAACGCGCTGCCCGGGGAGGCGGTGGGAGCAGGTATGATAGCGGTATTTAAGAGGCAACCAGATGAATACATGGATAGGACAGAAATGGAAGGACTCCGTTAATGCATACGGTTTTAGTTTAAACAGGCATCGTGACCAGCGCGGGCTTGGAGGGCTGAAGGGCCTGTTCCTGTGCTGTACTGTTCTTTGTTCTTTATTCACTGCCTCACGTGGCTATCGGACAAGGTGCTGGTGCCGTCACAGCCGAACTCCTGTTTCCCACCCTATTAACAACTTCCCCTTCCGAGTTCCTGCTTTCAGACTCATAGGAACTGACGCCTGTCCAGACACAGCAACCCAAAGAAGAAGTGAGAGAGCAACAGCCCAGCACTCAACCAAAAGGAACCGTAGCTTCCTCTGACACTCGCAGCCACCAGCTCAGTGTTGGCACAGCAAGTGTCTTGGCAGCTAACATTGAGTTGGGATCAGCACATGGTGATTCACTGGGCACAAGTGGGCTGCAATAAAGCATGGGGTAAAGGATGTTTTCTTTGCCAGCGCTACAGGAGGACAAAGTGGCAGACGGGTACTGCTGCGGAGGACTCAGATGAGCATCTTGAAGGGAAGTCATACAGGGAAGTGCTGAATGAGTACGCACACCAAGATTGTGGGCAGGCTCCTGTCACTGTCCAGAAGTGTGGAGGACTCCAGTCCAGGCTGCGATAAGGGGAATCAGGCACAGCCTGCCCTATCTACAGCCTTGCTCCATCTCTGTGTCATGCCCAGAGACACTGCCACTGTTGGCCTCAAACTGGTGCAGCCTTCGTGTGGACAGATCCCACCCTCTCTGCCATCACTATGAGGCTGCGGAAACACTCTGACAAATGCACCAAAACAGCTCCAAAAACAATTCAGAACTCTTTCAGACATTTTGCAACTGATAAAAAGTTCTACAAATTTTACTGACCCACTGTTCAGGTGCCTGGTCCGTGAAATAATGTTCCTTCAGGATGCACCTTACAACCTCACACTGCTCTCTTCAGGAGTGGATAAGTCCAGACCTGCACTGTCTAAATGTAAAATCCTGGCATCACTAGGCTGTGTGATGTCAGTTCAATATGTTTGGGCACATTGAGGGGAGGCAGCTGTCTACACCATATAAATGAAGGATGCAATATGTACCATGTAGATATCGACCAGCAGTGTCCCCTGTCCTTTGGGAAACAAAGTAGGCCGTTGGAGTGCTGCTGGAGACTTTGCCTTTGTTCCGAGCAGAATTGGAGGAGTGTGCAGTTTATCCAGACCCAATAGTCCACTGACAGCACCATTAGTTTAAAAGTTTAATTCATTTACCCAAATGGCCAATTATCTATTATGAGTGGACGGCACAGTGGCACAGTGGTTAACAGAAACAGAAACAGAAACCCTACAGTGCAGAAGGAGGCCATTCGGCCCATCGAGTCTGCACCGACCACAACCCCACCCAGGCCCTACCCCCACATATTTACCCGCTAACTACACATCTCAGGGACAATTTTTTTTTTAACCTGGCCAATCAACCTAACCCGCACATCTTTGGACTGTGGGAGGAAACCAGAGTACCCGGAGGAAACCCACGCAGACACGAGGCGAATGTGCAAACTCCACACAGACAGTGACCCGAGCCGGGAATCGAACCCAGGACCCTGGAGCTGAGAAGCAGCAGTGCTAACCACTGTGCGACCGTGCCGTTAGCACTGCTGCCTCACAGCGCCAGGGACCCGGGTTCAATTCCGGCTTAGGTCATTGTCTGTGTGGTGTTTGCACATTCTCCTTGTGTCTGCGTGGGTTTCCTCTGGGTGCTCCGGTTTCCTCCCACAATCCGAAAGACGCACTGGTTAGGGTGCATTGGCCATGTTAAATTCTCTCTCAGTGTACCCGAACAGGCACAAGAGTGTGGCGACTAGTGGATTTTCACAGTAACTTCATTGCAGTGTTAATGTAAGCCTGACTTGTGACACTAATAAATAAACTTTAGATCACTAGTCACAGTAGAGGCCTGGAGGTTTTCACCAACAAAGCTTCGGCATGGAGGAGAATATGGTGGATCAATCCTTGTCTCAGCCTCTCGGGTTTCTCAAAGACAGGCACGATCCAGTGAGATGAGGATTTCTGGCTGGATGTTGCTAATCTCTCGATCTTAGGCAAGACGAGAGATTGTGAACGAAGCAGCTTCTCACTTTCTCAGTTCAGTTCCAACTGAATTCAAAAAACAAGTTCAAAGTTTAAAGTTCATCCCTGTCATATCATTTCCAGTAAATCACTAGACTTTGTCAGTTTTTTCCCTCCCATCAATTAAAAATAATCGTCATGCGAACAAGCAAACAGCTCTTCCTCTCTTAAGTATTACGCTGGTCAGGTGATTGTTTTTGAGAAGAGGTATTCTTGCTCCCAGTCCAAAGGTGAACTTAGGAGTGTAGATTTTCCAGTCCCACCCACCACAGGAATTGTCATGGGCGGCACGGAAAGTTTGATGGACCATTTCCAGATCCGCTGACCTCGAGTGGGGATTTCTGGGTCTTTGGGGGGGGGCGCAGTGGGTGCATTGGAAAATCCTGCCATTTTGTAAAAAGAAAATCCAACGGTCCAAATAATGTGTTTTCCCAACACTGAATGAGTTTCTCACTCCTGATGTATTAAAATAGCACAGATTGTTGTCAAGATCACTGATTAACTGAGCCACATGCTGAACACATGTACGTTCAGGATCATTTGTAATAATAGTGAGCAGTACAAAGCCTTTGGCAAGCAGATGGCAATAGTTATTGACAAGTATGTGCGTCATGAGTAATTAACGGGGAATCGGCAAGTCAGATTTAATAATACTTCTTATCTAGAAACAAAAACATCCCTAAGACTATATGAAAACAGCTGTGTCTACTGCGGCAGAGTTGCATGCACCAGTCCAATTTTGCTTTCACCTTTAACCCCTGACCTGAATCCACATATCCATACTTAGAAGGGATTCAGCGATTACAGTTTTGAGCTACAGCACATGTTGGCAAATCAACTCTTGTTGTGGCAGGGCTGAGAATGCGTGTATACATGTCCGCCCTCAGTGATCCACACTGACTATGCTCTGCATTTACCAATGGAATGCTAAAGTTTAACTACCTCAGCAGTTTTTAACAACTGTTTAAGAACATAAGAATAAGGAGCAGGATTAGGCCACCTGGCCCCTTGAGCCTGCTCCGCCATTCAATAAGATCATGGCTGATCTTTTTGTGGACTCAGCTCCACTTACCCGCCCGCTCACCATAACCCTTAATTCCTTTACTGTTCAAAAATCTATCTATCCTTGCCTTAAAAACATTCAATGAGGCAGCCTCAACTGCTTTACTGGGCAGGGAATTCCACAGATTCACAACCCTTTGTGTGAAGAAGTTCCTCCTCAACTCAGTCCTAAATCTGCTTCCCCCTTATTTTGAGCCCATGCCCCTAGTTCTAGTTTCACTCACCAGTGGAAACAACTTCCCTGTTTCTATCTTATCTATTCCCTTCATAATCTTATATGTTTCTATAAGATCTCCCCTCATTTCATTTGCACTTCTGATATCCCAGGTCTCTTCACAGGGGTGACAATCAAACAAATTTGACACAGGATAGGACAGGTGATCAAAAGCTGAGCTAAAGAGTGTGAAGCA
This sequence comes from Mustelus asterias, assembly GCF_964213995.1. Classification (NCBI taxonomy): domain Eukaryota; kingdom Metazoa; phylum Chordata; class Chondrichthyes; order Carcharhiniformes; family Triakidae; genus Mustelus; species Mustelus asterias. The sequence goes on from NC_135813.1 coordinate 104,509,525, forward strand.
GAGCCTTGGTCTGCAAGATAAGAGATCATGGGATGTAGAAGCCTTAAGATACAGTGGTGGTAGGAAGGCCATTATGTAAGTTTAGCAACAGGACCTGATTGGTCAAGAGAAGCCTACTCTATCATGGGGCTGAAGGTGGTTGGGAGAGGGAGGGGTTAATTAGGTAACCAGCATAAACGAGGGTCTATCAATCAGACTTGTGCAGTGGAAAACTCTAGAAACAAGATTTTAGTTACATACTCTGTGACGTTAATATACCTTGAAGAGATGTACTTTAAAAAAAAATCATGTTCTCTGCCGCTCTCAGCTTTGAGTGTTGCCGAGCTGTCTGTAGAAATCCTTTTATTGTTACTTAAATGGGGTTTGTTTATTTTTATTCTGGGATCTTTTATAATCCTGCATTGTTAGGAGGAAGGTCGTGTGTTTTGGACAGTTTTTTTCCCTTCCTAGTGAATTTAAGATTTCATTTTCTGTTTGGCTGGCAGTAGTTTTGGTTTAGAAGGGACATCAAGTTGGAAATAAGTGTTTCTCTCTCTCCCTGGTTATGGAAATTCTGTTGGTTAGCTGAAAGCAAGGCTTCTTGCCTCCCTGGAGTAGAAAATCTGCTATTAGTGGCTCGACCAGATTTTCTCTCTAGTGTTCTGGGAAGCTGTTCTGACTTCAAACTGTTCTGGGTGTATTCAGAGGGCTGCTAGCAGTTACAAGGCTGAGAAGTCAGGGTTCCAATTCTCCAACCAAAGGGCTGCATTCCAGTATAACGTAAGCATTAGTCTTTGCTGTGTTAGACCTGTGGAAAGGGTTTTTTCTATGGGAAGTTTTTATTTGATTGGAACATTTTAGATATATTTGTTAAGGGTTATACATTATCTTGGGTGTTTTGTTTTTGTTTGTAATTGATAAAGGTTATTGCTAATTTTCTTTCTCTACATGTTAACTATATTCTTAAATAAACTTTGTTTGATAAATCTCCCTAGTGGGTCATTTGCATCATACCTGAAGTGAAACATATCATGCTTATCCTAACCAAATTCAAAATGCAAAACTTATGATTCAGGTGGGCTTCATAAAACACTTTGGAGTTTCTAACTTGAATTATAACAACTGTAAGAAGTGAAGACAGCACTGAGTAGAGCACATGCCTCTGCCATGCGGTGTTAACTCAACGTTGTTACAATTACACGATAATTTCTTGAGGCTTTTCCATGCCTTACTGACCCTCTATAAACAAAAAGCTGGAAAAGACGCTCATTTTTATTAATAACTTCCATATCACTGAACTGGTTTCATCATAGAAATCATAGAAACCCTACAGTGCAGAAGGAGGCCATTCGGCCCATCGAGTCTGCACCGACCACAGTCCTACCCAGGCCCTACCCCCACATATTTTACCCACTAATCCCTCTAACCTACGCATCCCAGGACTCTAAGGGGCAATTTTTAACCTGGCCAATCAACCTAACCCGCACATCTTTGGACTGTGGGAGGAAACTGGAGCACCCGGAGGAAACCCACGCAGACACGAGGAGAATGTGCAAACTCCACACAGACAGTGACCCGAGCTGGGAATCGAACCCAGGACCCTGGAGCTGTGAAGCAGCAGTGCTAACCACTGTGCTACCGTTGTTTGTCAGTACAATCCGTATCCAACAACCTGCTCTTAAAACTCTGCTCACATTTTGACAGATGCGACAAATTGAACCACAGCAACTGAAACAATCATAGAATCCTACAGTGCAGAAGGAGGCCACTCGGCCCATCAAGTCCACACCAACTCTCTGACAGAGCATCTGACCCAAGTCCTATCCCAGTAACTCCATGTATTTACCTTACATCTATTGGGACATTAAAGGGCAATTTAGCATGGCCATTCAACCTTAACTGCACATCTTTGGACTATGGGAGGAAACCGGAGCACCCGAAGGAAACGTAAGCAGACACAAGGAGAATGTACAAATTCTACATAGACATCACCCAAGGCCAGAATCAAACCCGGGTCCCTGGCGCTATGAGACAGCAACGCTAACCACTTTGCCACCGTGCTGCCCATTACGCCACTGTGCCGCTCATTACGTTCTTACATTGGAATCCACTAACTCTTAAACAATCAAGACTATTCTAAATGAAAGAACTCACAACATTTTATAAAAAATAGTCGATTCATCACTGGGGGAAGTTTTCCCGTCCTGCCCGTCATGGGAATCATAGCGGGCAGGGGGGCAGACCATGCAAAGGTCCATTGACCTCGGGTGGGTCTTTCTGTTTTGGGATGAGCGAGGCTGGAAAATCCCACCCATATCTCGGAATATTAGTGGATTCTTTAAATAAAATCCACAGTCTGGATCCAGATTGCCAAAAACGAATCAGTTCTTCCAAGGGCCATGTCCTATCTGTGTACCAGCTTTCACTGAAATCCATCCATTAGCTTTTGAGAGCTATTGACCGGAACTCTACCACCTTGTCTGCCACGGAATCGGCGTGGACGAAGGTCCGACAACGGAAATCTCCTTTGACCTCGGGCAGAAAATTCCGGTCTCGCCCGAGCGAGGCCGTAAAATCCTGCCCATTGGCTGGAATCTTTTGGCCACTCATGCCGGCGGGATTCTCTGGTCCCGCTGCAGTGAATGGAGATTTGGCCGAGCGTCTAATCCTCCATCTCACTGGCAGTGGGAGCAGAACGTGACCGGCCGGAGAATTCCTGCCATTGATTACAGATGTGGAGATGCCAGCGTTGGACTGGGGTAAACACAGTAAGAAGTCTAACAACACCAGGCTAAAGTCCAACAGGTTTATTTGGTAGCAAACGCCACTAGCTTTCGGAGTGCTGCTCCTTCGTCAAGTGAGTGGGAGATCTGCTCATAAACAGTAAATCGGGCATATAAAGACACAAACTCAATTTACAGAATAATGAATAATGATTGGAATGCGAGTCTTTACAGCTAATCAAGTCTTAAAGGTGCAGACAATGTGAGTGGAGAGAGCATTAGCACAGGTTAAAGAGATATGTATTGTCTCCAGACAGGACAGCCAGTGAGACTTTGCAAGTCCAGACAAGTCGTGGGGGTTACAGATAGTGTGACATGAACCCAAGATCCCGGTTGAGGCTGTCCTCATGTGTGCGGAACTTGGCTATCAGTCTCTGCTCAGCAACTCTGCGCTGTCGTGTGTCGTGAAGGCCGCCTTGGAGAACGCTTACCCGAATATCAGAGGCCGAATGCCCGTGACCGCTGAAGTGCTCCCCAACAGGAAGAGAACAGTCTTGCCTGGTGATTGTCGAGCGGTGTTCATTCATCCGTTGTCGTAGCGTCTGCATGGTTTCCCCAATGTACCATGCCTCGGGACATCCTTTCCTGCAGCGTATCAGGTAGACAACGTTGGCTGAGTTGCAAGAGTGTGTACCAGACAACAGGGATGAGAATATTACCTGCCATCTTCAGAGGTAAATAGAGAATGGGAAAGTTAAGAGGGGATTAGTTAGTCATCTTCAAAATCACAAATGGTTTTGGTAGAATAAATAAATGGAAATTGTTTCGAGTGTCAGAAGGGTCATTAACTTGAGGACACAGATTTAAGGTCATTGGCAAAATAACCAGAGGCGACATGAGGCAGTTTATGTTTACCCGTTGAGTTGGGCTGATTTGGAATGCACTGCCTGGAAGGGTGATTGAATAGAGTAACATTCAAAAGAGAATTGGATGAAAACCTAAAGGGAGTAAAAAGAATTATGGGGCTATGGGAGATTGAGATTAATTGGGTAGTTCGACCAAAGGGCCATTATAGGCACAATGGGCTGGATGATTTCTTCAGTGTTCTATCGCTCTGAGAGTCTCTGATTTTTTTTTACAGGTTAAACGTAGCATTTAACAGTAAGAACATTTAAATTATTTCTTTCAAATGCTGTATAAAGTGTATAAATATACTCGGTGTATTTTGTTCCGGATTTAAAGAAACGTGATTATCAGTTCAACAATGTTCTCTTAGCGGTTGAGAAAAATGAGTGTAAGAATGTGTGGGAGTTCCAAAGAGAATCAATTATCTTGATTCTCTTTTATTTCATTTCTGCAGAGCTGTCTTGTATTCACTAATTATTTGGTTTTGTCTTTGTCATTGTAAGGTACAATGGGTGGGAGTCCACTCACTGTAATTAGCCACAAACTAAGGGGAGACAATGGCATAGTGTTAATGTCACTGGACTAGTAATCTAGAGGCCCAGACTAATGCTCTGGGGTCATGGGTTCAAATCCCTCCACAGCAGTGGTAGGAGTTTGAATATTGAATTAATAATTCTGGAAAATAAAGTAAGTAAAAGTGACCGCGAAACTATCATTGATTGTTGTAAAAACCCACCTGGGTTCGCTAAAGTGAAATCTGCCGTCCTTACCTAGTCTGGCTTACCTGTGACTCTAGATCCGCAGCAATGGACTCGCAAGCCAATTGGTTCAAGGGCAATTATGGATGGGCAACAAAGACTGGCCTTGCCAGTGATGCCCACATCCCATGAAAGAATTAAAAAATGCAAATATCACCTCGTCGTCAGTATAAAAATTAACTTCATGTAGGTATAATTTAGTTAACTGCAAAATATTCCAAATAGTGAAATGTGATTCCCAAAACATTGAGTGGAAATCCTGAAATCATAGAATCCCAAAAGTGTAGAAGGAAGCATCACGCCTGCACCAGCAACAATCCCACCCAGACCCTATCCCCGTAACCCCACATATTTACCCTGCCAATCTCCCTGACACTCAGGGGAAACTTAGCACGGCCAATCAACCTAACCCGTACATGTTTGGGCAGCGGGAGGAAACCGGAGCACCCGGAAGAAATCCACACAGACACGGGGAGAACATACAAACTCCACACAGTCACCCAAGGCCGAAATTGAACCTGGGTCCCTGGTGCTGTGAGGCAGCAGTGCTAACCACTGTGCCACCGTGCTGCCCACATCCCATGAATAAAATAGATTTTAAATTTCTTAATGACAGTAAAGCATTGCTCCTGGCCTTAAAACCAGAATTCAGGGCTGCTTTTGAGTTGTGTGCTCTTGGAATTGTCTGCGCTTTTGAACTCTGTCACCTTTCTTGTGAGCTGCTGTAAGTATATCGCTGGCATAAACTCTTGACTCTATTTTAATCCGGACAAGTAGGCTGAATATTTTTAGTCTTGATGTTGTTCTTCCCATTAGGTGGTGAGGCCGAATGGTAGGAATAGACTTATCATCATGTGGCGGGGGGTTTGAGACAAGTCGCCGCATGGCCAAAAGACACACATAAAACTCAAACCCAGCATTCGGTAAGGAGAGAGAGAAAATAATTCTACAGAAGTGAAGAGTGGGGGGAGGGAGGGGGGGGGCGCGGGGGGGAAGAGGGGGGTGGTGGATGAATAAAATCTAGCAGCTGGGTGATCTAAATGTGGGTCAGAAGCATTATGTGCACTCGATAAGACTTCCTCTTACGTAGATGATAAGGTGAAGGCGTGGGAGGGGCTAACTGGCAATGATCCATGTGTGACAAAATTGAAACATTTGTCGCCGTGGTGGGTCGTGGTGCCGCATCCTCCTTTGCTGTTGTGATAAGTGAATCATTGATAGTTACCCCCCAGGCTGCAGAGGTCTGAGGATTCTCAGAATGGAAGGTGACGACATTGGAACATGTCCAAATCAGAAACAATCCCACCTTAGCCAGGCCTCATTAAAGCAGAAACACTATTCTTCTGTATATAAAAAAGATAACACGCCCAACTGTGCTCGGGAGTGAAATACTGACTGATTGTTGGCCTGATTTGATGCACAAATAGGGTTTTAGCGGAAAAAAACCGAGTGTGTTTGCTGGGGAGAAAGGGGGAAAGAGTCTTTTCCTTCTGATTTGCAGCCACTCTATCTGAGTTCACTGTTTGCTCAGTCAGCTGTCAGAGACAGGAACTGAGATGAGTGTTGATGAGGGAAAGAGAGAGAGAGAGCATTCCCAGCCCAGGCAGTTTTTCAGAAGATGCTTCAGGGAGACAAGGTCATTTTACTGATAAATCAAACATTTCATTGATGGCAAATAAATGAGGGTAACACTGGAAAAGCAAAGCCCTTTTCCGTCTGATAGGTTCTAATGAGACCCAGCCGTATTTGCTCCAGCAATTATCCATGCCGGATTTGTTCTTTTTAGATTAGAGCAAAACTGAGTCTGGTAAATTCATCGAAGGCTGGTGACATTAGTCTTTATCACTGAAGCATAACTTAACTAAAGAATCTAATTGGGCTGTCAAAATGTTTAATGAATTTTGGAGATTGGAATTTCATTATAATGAAAGATTTCTCTGGCTCAGCAGGACCCCAGTAAAACGAACTGAGGGAGCTCACACTAGTGTAAAAGAAGCCATTGATAAGCGTGGCAGCTACTTGCATTTATATAGCACCTTTAATATAACAAAGAACAACATCCCTTGGCACTTCACTGAGATGTAAGGAAAAACACTTTCAGAGTCAAACTATGGGCGTGATCTTACCGCACATTCATGTTACTCTCCTGCTGCAGCGAGGTCGGAGGATTTGGTAGCCAGCCATTTGCCCTCTGGCAAGGGCCCTTCTCCTTGTCTGCAATGTCAACAAGTTGTCTTCCAGATGCCTGCAGCTGAAGTGCACCTTCCTTTAAGATTTAGCAATCCTCAAAATTCACGCCTCAATTAGTGAATCCTGAACTGCATTCTCCCATGCTTCTATGATTGAGCTAGCCACCAGCTGCAGAGGTATCTGGACCAATGGAAATCTAAATGCTAGGCAGTGGATAGTTCTGCCTCATCACTTGCAAGTGAGCTGGGTGGAATGTTTTTTAGAAGTGGGAGGAACTGGGGTTGGGAAAGGATGGGAAACGTGAGTTATGAGGGAATGTGAGGCATGAGGGATGCAGGAAGTGATTAGAGATGGTAATGATATAGGAAAATAACAGTTTTGAGAAGAAGGCATTAAAAGTGATGACTGGGATGGTGGGATTGTCCTCTGAGGAGAGATTGAGGAGACTGGGCCTGGACCCTCTAGAGTTTAGAAGAATTGAGAGGTGATCATCACGAAATAGGCAGTATTCTTACAGCGCTCAACAGGGTAGATGCACAGAGCATGTTGTCCCTAGCTGGGAGGAGATGGGAACTGAGAGTTCTCAATCCAGGGAACACAGTCACAAATAAGTGGCAGGCCATTTAGGACTGAAATGAGGAGGAATTTCCTCACTCAGAGGGTTGAGAAGTCATTGAGTATATTCGAGGCGGAAATCAATAGGTTTCTGGATATTACAGATACCAAGGGAAAATAGTGTAGGAAAATGGTGGTTAGGTAGAAGATCAACTCTGATCTTCAAGGCATGGATGTTCGGGAACTTGGGGAAATAAATAGTGATCTCTTGAGGAGTGTACATATTACAGAGAAGGAGGTGCTGGAAGTCTTAAAGCGCATCAAGGTAGATAAATCCCCAGGACCTATAAAATAATGAGAGGCATAGATAAGGTAGATAGTCTAAAGGTAGGTGAGTCTAAAACTAAAGGGCATAGGCTTAAGGTGAGAAGGGAGAAATACAAAAGGGTCCAGAAGGGCAATTTTTTCACTCAGAGGTGGAGAGTGTCTGGAACGAGCTGCCAGAGGCAGTAGTAGAGGCGGGTACAATTTTGTCTTTTAAAAAGCATTTAGACAGTTCTACTGGTAAGATGGGTATAGAGGGATATGGCCCAAACGCGCACAATTGGGACTAGCTTAGTGGTAAAAACTGGGCGGCATGGACAAGTTGGGTGGAAGGGCCTGTTTCCATGCTGTAAACCTCTCTGCCTCTATGACCTGATGAAGTGTATTCCAGGACACTGTGGGAGGCTAGGGAGGAAATTATGGGTCCCCTAGCAGAAATATTTGAATCATCAGCAGCCACAGGCGAGGTGCCTGAAGATTGAAGGGGGACAAATGTTGTGCCTTTGTTTAAGAAGGGCTGCAGGGAAAAGCTTGGAGAGCCCGAGAGCCTAGCATCTGTAGTGGGTAAGTTGTTAGAAGGTATTCTGAGAGACAGGATTTACAGGCATCTAGAGAGGAAAGGACTGATTAGGGACAGTCAGCATGGCTTTGTGAGTGAAAATGATGTCTCACGAATTTGATTGAGTTTTTTGCAGGGGTAACCAAGAAGATAGATGAGGGCAGTGCAGTTGATTTTGTCTACATGGACCTTAGCAAGGCCTTTGACAAGATATCGCATGGTAGGTTGTTGTAAAGGTTACATCTCATGGGATCCAGGATGAGGTAGCCAAATGGATACAAAATTGGCTTGCTGATAGAAGACAGAAGGTGGTTGCAGAAGGTTGTTTTTCAAACTGGAGGCCTGTGACCAGCCTCAGGGATCGGTACTGGGCCCACTGTTATTTGTCATTTATACTAATGACTTAGATGAGAATTTAGGAGGCGTGGTAAGTAGGTTTGCAGATGACACTAAGATTGGTGGCATAGTGGACAGTGAAGAAGGTTATCTAGGATTGCAACGGGATCTTGATTGGTTGGGCCAGTGGGCAGATGAATGGCAGATGGAGTTTAATTTAGATAAATGCAAGATGATGCTTTTTGGTAGATCGAACCAGGGCAGGGCTTATTCAATTAATGGTAGGACATTGGGGAGAGTTATAGAACAGAGATCTAGGAGTACTGGTTCATAGCTCCTTGAAAGTGGAGTCACAGGTGGACAGAGTGGTGAAGAAAGCATTCGGCATGCTTGGTTTCATTGGTCAGAACATTGAATACAGGAGTTGGGACATCTTGTTGAAGTTGTACAAGACATTGGTAAGGCCACACTTAGAATATTGTGTACATTTCTGGTCACCCTATAATAGAAAAGATATTATTAAACTTGAAAGGGTACAGAAAAGATTTACTAGGATGCTACCGGGACTTGATGGTTTGTGTTATAAGGAGAGGCTGGATAGACTGGGACTTCTTTTCCTGGAGCGTAGGAGCTTAGGCGTGATCTTATAGCGGTCTCTAAAATAATGAGGGGCATAGATCAGCTAGATAGGCAATATCTTTTCCCAAAGGTAGGGGAGTCTAAAACTAGAGGGCATAGGTTTAAGGTGAGAGGGCAGGGATACAAAAGAGTCCAGAGGGGTAATTTTTTCACACGGAGGATGGTGAGTGTCTGGAACAAACTGCCAGAGGTAGTAGTAGAGGCGGGTACAATTTTGTCTTTTAAAAAGCATGTGAGTTATGAGGGAATGTGACAGTTGCATGGGTAAGTTTGGTATAGAGGGATATGGGCCAAACGCAGGCAATTGGGACTAGCTTAGTGGTAAAAATTGGGCAGCATGGAAAAGTTGGGCTGAAGGGCCTGTTTCCATGCTGTAAACCTCTATGCCTCTATGATCTAATTGAATAGGAGAGCAAGCTTGAGGGGCTGAATGGTCTTCACCTGCTCCTATGTTTCTAATATTGCTATGTTGCAACAAGTCGACTTCTTATAGCCTGAGCACAATCCTAACATCTCACCTTCTTACCATATACCTTCCTCACTCGAGAAATGTATCCAATTTCCTTTCATATTTTCCTCAATTAACTTCCCTGATCATTTTTTCTACAGGATTGGTATAAAAAAAAGTTCCACCTAACCTCCCTATTTCCCCCTAACGGTCCCAACATTGTGGTAATGAAGTAGTACTAGTTAAGGTGAAGTAGTACTAGTTAAGGTGAAGTTGAGAGTGGAAATTTCTGAGGAATGATTGTTGACCAGTTCTGAACAAATGTTTATTTGGCTTATCACCATTATCTGTTGACATAAATAAGGGCCTGTGAAATATCTGCCCAACCGATTTGATTTGTAGCGCCTTCTCAAACTGAACCTCGGTGTCATACTTCAAGAAATGAATTTTCCAGTCTTTGGGAACTATAAATAAGTCATAAATCACAAACAAAGTTTGCAGAAAATGACAGCACGAAATGTCAAAGATGTGGAATGAATCATTCAGGCCTCCTGAGAGTAGCCTGTGTTTCATAACTGGGCTTTCATTTAACGGTAAGCCGCAGACTTCTCCATTTTCACCAAAATCTTCTCAAGCAGGGACTGAACGCAGGGCACATGACCTGGCACGCAACTTCACGTAAGCTCATTGATAGAAACAATGGTATCACTTTCCCAGATTGCTCCTTCAGATGGCAAGGGACACAATAAAAAGACAAAATGGATGACAATTCTGATTTTTCTTTCTGAAATAGGCTGGGTCATTGCCGCAGTTCATCTTTTACTGAAGACCTCCTCACTTGGTGCGCCAGGTCATGCATCAAGAAACCAAGAGGCTAGCTGTCACAATGGTCAGAGTGTTGACCTTTCACCTCTGGACAAACCTTGCAGCCTGAAATATTCTGAAGTGTGATTTTCCAGTAGAACTCCGAGGTACTATTGCTAGACTATTAATCCAGAGCCACAGACAATATTCTGGGGACCCGGGTTCGAATCCCGCCACAGCAGATGGTGGAATTTTAATTCAATAAAAAATATTTGGAATTAAGAATCTACTGATGAGTTTGGGCCCGATTTTTACCATCACATTGCACCCGTTTTCGGGCTTAAAAACTTGGTAAAGTCGAGCGTAAGGTGAGTTACGCCATGCATTTAAATTGACTTCATGGACGCCCAAACTTACCAGCACTTCCCCTTTTACCACTGTGTTTGCCCGTCCAGATTTGGCGCGAAACTGACATGGTCCACAAAGGTCTGATTCGGGCGCTCCAGCTTCTGAAGAGGTAAGTTCAGAGATCCCAGCGGCTCTCTAACTCAGATCGGTGGGTGGGGAGGGGTGGAAGGGAGGTGAGTCAGATGGTTCTCTGAGGGGGGGGGGGGTGGGAAGGGAGGTGGGTCAGATGGCTCTCTGGTGGGGGGGCAGGGAGGCAGGTCAGATGGCTCTCTGGTGGGGGGGCAGGGAGGCAGGTCAGATGGCTCTGTGGTGGGGGAGGGAGGGTCCGCTGCCACTCTACGTACGATAGTTGTGGGGGTAGGCGGGCAGGGGGTCGCAATCGGTCTGGGTAGGGGGGGTGGGAGGATATGGGGGACAGTTAAGTTGTGGGGGTGGACAATGTCTGTAGGGGCCAGGGGGAGACATTATCCGGCCCGGGAGCGATGTGGCAGGGGAGCGTTTTTCTATTTTTTTTACTGCACATGTGCAGTTGAAGGCTCCAATTGAAGCTGCAGCATTTTGGGCACAATAAGCCCCGCCCACACGGTTGTGCAACGCGATTCAGAATCGCTGATTCTTTTCAGGCAGCGTGCGTATGGGTGCACCGGAGAACGGGTCTAAAAGTCAGATCTGAGACACTTCCAGATTCAGCACTTCGAATCAAAATGTAAAATAGGGCCCTATGAAACCATTGTCGATTGTTGGAAAAACCCATTTGATAGGGGCAGCACGGTGGCACAGTCATTAGCACTCCTGTCTCACAGCGTCTGGGACCCGAGTTTGATTCCCAGCTTGGGTCACTGTCTGTGTTGATTTTCTGTGCACATTTTCCCCATGTCTGCGTGGGTTTCCTCCGGGTGCTCCGGGTTTCCTCCCACAGTCCAAAGATGTGCGGGTTAGATGCATTGACCATGTTCAATTGCCCCTTAGTGTCAGGGGATTAGTACGGTAAATAAGCAGGGTAATGGGGAAAGGGCTTGGGTGGGATTGCAGTCGGTGTAGTCTTGATGGACCGAATGACCTCCTTCTGCACTGTAGGGATTCTATCAATTTTTTTTGGTATTTTTATTCCAATTCAATCAAATCAAGTCCAATTCAGAGTCTCAACAAGTTGAGACATTCCCGATCCAAGCTGACAAGACAGGGCTCTCACCTCCTGTCTTGGGCTTGATCTAAATGATCCAAGCTGATTGGAGTAGGCATAGCACCTCCTCCAAGGCTTGATCTCATTTGCATCTTAGCCAAAAGGCTGAGATGCCGCTTTTAAAAATTGCTTCAAATGAAGCTAAAATGTAACCTAATGACTTCAACCAAGCACAACATGTCGATACTGCACTTGATCTTAGCCAAAAGGCTGAGATCAGCTCCTCAGTTTTTTGTTTCTCGTCAGAAAGATTGTTTTGATAGCTGGCTAGGTTCTGGATGAGATGATTTTGCACAATCTTGCTTCTGTGTGGTAGTCCATAGCACAGAGGATTGCATAGTTTAATAGCAAATGTAAAGTCGCCATTGTCCCAGATGACAATAGGCACTGACTGGTGGTGATTTCAGCCTGAGGATCACCTCACCTCAGGTTGAGGGGCAAGGTTGAGAAGACGAGGCCTTCATGAATAACCTCAGTCAGTATGGGAATTGAACCCACGCTGTTGACGTCGCTCACCAGCTGTCCAACCAACTGAGCTATACCAATCCCCAAAACTGGCAGCAAATTTACAGTTTTCCTCTGCATGGTTCCAAGGCCGGCTAGTTCTAGGAAATGGAAATATCAAAGAGGTATTGTGGCGAGACTCCTAGGGGTAGATATTGATATAGATGGTGCATGCTTTTTGAGTGAAAGATGGGTAGGGCGCAACAAACTCACCAGTGGCGTGGCTTATGCCGATGAGCTAAAATTATCAGGCCCATTTTTTTAGGCATCCGAAGTGGCCAGCTAAAACAAACATGCTATACCTTGCATAGGTTAATAGGGGGCCTACACCAGTTTAAGGACCCCTCGGAGAATTGTTTTTGCAATGACCTAGGATATGCCTGCTGTACTGAGGGTTCTCCAGCATCCACTATGGCTGAAGCAATGGCTATCACCAACAGTGTAGCTTAAATTTACAAAGCGATTCTGTGAAGCCAGAAGAGGAGCAGAGACACTATCTGGATTCCACAGTCATTGTGGTTGGTCTTCTCCACCCCGACATCTCATTGACTCTCCAAAGGCACTCCGCTCGACCCCCATGCTCCACTGAGATTTATCTCTGCTCGTGAGGCACGTGACTCATCATTCTTTAGAGTGAAACACAGTAGCTGCGCGTGGAGGTGTGATGGGCATCCAGGAAGTAGTCAAACAATGTGACTGTATTCAAAGTGCTGAGTATTCATCAACATGGCAAACACTAATGCTTCCAAGTATCAGCATCAAGAAGACCAAGGAAATGGATAACACAAATCATATGTGACAGTGGGCAGTGCCAAGGTGCCCCCTGGGGATTGCCACTTTGCCCCTTGGGCAATGCCAGGGGGCCAGGCTGGCACTGCCAAGCTGACAATGCCCAGGGGACACCCCCCTTGCCCCCAACCTCCTGGGGGGCCTCCATGGGCCCCCATCACTCCAGCGGGGTCGGGCCGCAAACTCCCGCTGCATGGCCTCCACTTAAGTCTCCTGGTCCACTGTGCTGCTCTAGAGAATCACCCCCATTTCAATTGAGTTTTCAAATATAACAATGATTGTCAAATATTATGCAGGTTTAAACATGGCATCATTTCTAAATATCTGTTAATAGAAGATTAATTCAGAAAGGATTACTGCACATAGAGTTTGTTTTTCTTGATTTATTAGATTATGCCTAATTTTGTAATCAGTTCCAACAGAGTTTGATGTAATAAGGTCATGGAAAGGGAAATGGGTTGTTCTATTTGTTGAGTGATTATATAAATGATGGCGAGGAAAATGCATTTCCTCTTAATTATCTCCCATCATAAATGTCCCTGGCTTACACACCTTCTGTTTTTTGTAAAGGATAGCTCGAAGGGCTCTCTTAATAACACTCTTGGCCGGTGCTCAGAAGCTACGCAACCACAGACAAACCATCTGCCTTTCTCTCTCACCTCCTAATGCATTGGACTTTTTCAATCTGATCTCTAGGTAAGATTCTGCACAGAGACACTGATAGAGTTGCGTTTTGCCGCTCCACTTCTTATTCCTTAATGCTGTAATGTCTGCTGTTACAGCATATCCGGGAGGCCATTCAGCCCCATTCAATGCCAAATGCATTATTGAAAGCCTTAAGGGCGGTTGGAAGAGGGTTGGTGAATGCTCAAGAATGTTTGGAAAATCAAGTCCAGGTTGAAGAACATACATGTGGAAGGTTGAGAAATTTTATTCTGTTTTGAATTAATGTAGAGGCAATAGTAACGTTTGTTCCAACAGTTAATTTAAAAGGTCTAGGTTTCCAAGCAGAGAAATGAAGTACAATATTAGAACCAACAATATGCATACAGCATAGGCAAGATTCACTAAAGTTCAGAACTGAAGGAGATAATTAAAGAAAGAAGGTTAGGAATGATGGTTCATGGTAGACATATTCCACAGATGAAGTAAGAACATACATGTTTAAGTATTAATGTCACTAGTAGGCTTACTGCAATTAAGTTTCTGTGAAAATCGTCAAACTCCAGCGCCTGTTCGGGTACACTGAGGGAGAATTTAGCACGGCCAAAGCGCCTAACCAGCACATCTTTCGGACTGTGGGAGGAAACTGGAGCACCCGAAGGAAACTCGTGCAGACATGGGGAGAATGTGTAGACTCCACACAGACAATGACCCAAGCCAGGAATTGAACCTGGATTCCTTGCGCTGTAAGGTAGCAGTGCTAACCACTGTGTCACCGTACCAACATTTCCAGAGTGGCTTCCTAAATTAGTCTCTTTTTCCCTCTTTTGCTGCCTCTCTCAGGAGATTATGTGCCTGACACATTGATGGATGGGATAGACTTTTCTTTCCTCCAATTGGCTTGTTCTTGTCCCTTCCCATCTGTAACTATGATAACATCAATCTACAGAGTTAAGAATCTGTATAGTTTTGAAATGATCACAATGTGGGTGGCACGGTGGCACAGTGGTTAGCACTGCTGCCTCACAGCGCCAGGGACCTGGGTTCGATTCCCGGCTTGGGTCACTGTCTGTGTGGAATTTGCACGTTCTCTGCATGGGTTTCCTCTGGGTACTCCGGTTTCCTCCCACGGTCTGAAAGACGTGCTGGTTAGGGTGCATTGATCCGAACAGATGCCAGAGTGTGGCGACGAGCGGAAATTTCGCAGTAACTTCATTGCAGTGTTAATGTAAGCCTTACTTGTGGCTAATAAATAAGCTTTAACTTTTAATCACAATGCCAATTCTGTGATAGTGCTAATCATTATTACTGTAGATATAGTCAAATAGTCTTAGAATAAAACTCAGTCTTTGATTCCTCTGGTATGTCAGAGTTAACCTGCACCTCACTCAACCTTATATTGTAGCTCTACCATTGGTGAACCTAAGTTAGCTGGGGACAGTAAGAGTGCAATCTTACCTGCTGTGCATGCCACACATCCGCTGCAGTGAGATTGGAGAATTTGGCAGCCAGCCAAATCTCTATTCACTGCAGCGGGATGGGAAAATCCCATCGGCGTGAATGGTGGGGTAAGATTCTGACATAAATACAAGACATGAATAAATATATTAGGAAATTTTGCAAAGTATGTTTTTAATCAGAGAGTGGTTAGGATGTGGAACTCACAACCACAAGGAGCAGTTGAGTTGAATAGCATAGATTAATAGCCAGGAATAATGCGTTTCTGAATGGAGGACTGTGACAAGTGGCGTTCCTCAGGGATCAGTGCTGGGACCTTTGCTGTTTGTAATATATGTAAATGATTTGGATGAAAATGTAACTGATTTGATTAGTAAGTTTGTGGACAACACAAAAGTTGGTGGATTTTCGGATAGCAATGAGGATCATCAGAGGATACAGCAGGATATACATTGGTTGGAGGCTTGGGCGGAAAGATAGCGGATGGAGTTTAATCCGGACAAAAGTGAGGTAATGCATTTTGAAAGTTCTAATACAGATAGGAAATATGCAGTAAATGGCAGAACCCTTAAGAGTATTAATAGGCAAAAGGATCTGGGTGTACAGGTACACAGGTCACTGAAAGTGGCAATGCAGGTGGAGAAGGTAGTCAAGGCGGCATACAGCATGCTTGCCTTCATCAGCCGGGGCATTGAGTTTAAAAATTGGCAAGTCATGTTGCAGCTTTATAGAACCTTAGTTAGGCCGCACTTGGAATATAGTGTTCAATTCTGGTCACCACGCTACCAAAAGGATGTGGAGGCTTTGGAAAGGATACAGAAAAGATTTACCAGATTTGCCTGGTATGGAGGGCATTAGCTATGAGGAGAGGTTGGAGAAACTTGGTTTGTTCTCACTAGAACGACAGAGGTTGAGAGGCGACCTGCTAGAAATCTACAAGATTATGAGGAGCATGGACAGAGTGGATAGTTAGAGGCTTTTTCCCAGGGTGGAAGAATCAATTACTAGGGGGCATATGTTTAAGATGCGAGGGACAAGGTTGAAAGGAGGTGTACGAGGCAAGTTTTTTAACACAGAGGGTGGTGAGTGCCTGGAACTCACTGCTGGGGGAGGTAGTGGAAGCAGATACGATAGTGACTTTTAAGGGACGTCTTGATAAATACATGAATAGGATGGGAATAGAGGGATATGGTCCCCGGAAGGGTAGGGGGTTTCAGTTAAGTTGGGCAGCATGGTCGGTGCAGGCTTGGAGGGCCGAAGGGCTTGTTCCTGTGCTGTAATTTTCTTTGTTCTTTGTTCATAGATGCATTGAATGAGAAGCTTGATTAACACATGATGGAGAAAGGTTGAAGAGGATGTGCTGAAGCAGTTTGATAAAGAAGGGGCGCCACCATGGACCTGCGAGGCACGAATGACATGTTTCTGTATTGTAAAAACAATGTAAAAAAAAAAAGAGGGCTAATGGGGTGGGGGGGGGGGGGGGGGTGCGGCAGGGGTGTTGGAACAAAGATTTGGTGAAAAAAGGGGGTCAAGGTGGGGAAGAGAATTTGCTGTGTGAAGCTTTTTAACTCAATGTTGAGTCCAGAAGGTTGTAAAGTGCCTGTAGGGATGGTGAGATGCTCTTCCTCCAGTTTGCGTTGGGCATCACTAAAACATTGCAGCAGGCCAAGAATAGAAATGTGGGCATGGAAACAAAATGGTGAGTTGGTATGGCAAATGACAGGAAGATCAGGGTCATGCTTGTGAACTGAACAAAGGCGTTCCACAACAGCCCCCATGTACTTTTGGACCCATGAGTCTTAAGGCAAATGCTCTGGGGACCCATGCTCAAATCCCGCCATGGAAGATGGTCAAACGTGAATTCAATCAAAAGCTGGAATGAAAAGTCTACTGATGACCACAAAACATGGTCAACTGTAGGCCGGATTTGAATCCTGGTCCCTGGTGCTGTGAGGCAGCAGTGCTAACCATTGTGCCACCGTGCCGCCCTAATCATACGTTGTACATGGGAACTAAAGATATGGCAAGTTTACTGTTAATTGTAGGGTATTTCTTTGAAATGACTTTGAGAGATCCAGGGAGTGAAACACATAACCTATCAAAAAATAGCCTGACTTTAGAAAGAGAGTTAATTGACTAACTAATTTATTGGGGTTTGTTTTTTCAGAGGCATCACAGGCCTTGAGCTCTGGGAGATGAAAAGTGAAATCGTGTTTACTTGGATTTTCAGAAGTCCTTTGGCAAGATTCCAAATTGATAATTAATGACAGAGATAATGAATCAGAGAATAGGAAGTAATACACAGCTCTAAATAAAAACAAAATTAGCTTAAAAGAGGCATCAGAGCGTCAATACAAATCGGCATGCTTCAGGATGGGAAGATATATAAACACAGGCACTGACCCTTGAGTCTGTGCAAATTTTAATCTGTATTAATTACTTGGACAGAAGTAATCATAAGTTTGCAAACGGTACAAAACAGGAAGCAGAGCAAATAATAAGGAACTTGATGCATTAGAACAGGGACTTACTGGACTGTTCAATGTTATAAGGGATTTTGCGACAACAAAAGGTCTTTCCACTGCATGGTGTTGATTACTAAAGGTCATTTGTATAAGATCATAGAAACTTGAAGCAGGAATAGGCCATTCGGCCCATCGAGCCTGCTCCACCATTCATTTTGATCATGGCTGATCATCAAATTCAATATCCTGATCTCCCTCCTACCCCCCATATCCCTTGATCCCTTTAGCCCCAAGAGCTATATCTAATTTCTTCTTGAAATTACACACCGTTTTGGTCTCAACTACTTTCTGTGATAGTGAATTCCACACATTCACCACTCTCTGGGTGAAGAAATTTCTCCCCACCGCAGTTCTAAAAGGTTTATCTTATCTTCAAACTATGACCCCTAGTTCTGGACTCCCTCGTCATCATCAAAAGAATGAGGAGGAACATTTATTGTTAGGGTTGTTCGGGCATGTTGACCCATTCACTTTACAGATGGAGGCATCCAATGTAGTCAACAGCACACACACATGCAAATTCTCAGTTGGATGTAGAAACCATAGAAACCTTACAGTGCAGAAGGAGGCCATTTGGCCCGTCGAGTCTGCACTGACAACAATCCCACTCCATAACCCCACACATTTACCCCGCTAATCCCTCCCACCTACACATTTCGGGACACTAAGGAGCAATTTATCATGGCCAACAAATCTAGCCCGCACATCTTTGGACTGTGGGAGGAAACCGCAGCACCCGGAGGAAACCCACGCAGACATGGGGATAAAGTGCAAACTCCACACAGACAGTGACCCAGGCCGGGAATCGAACCCAGATCCGTGGAGATGTGAGGCAGCAGTGCTAACCACTGTGCGACCATGCCGCCCTGCTCTGCCCGCCATATTGGTAAAGGCCCCAGTACAGACATTCAGGTCCTTTGCATCATACACGCTGCAGCCGGTATTAAATGTTTCTTTATGAACAAACCAATGGTCCTTGCCTCCTGAAAGGTAAGCTTTTGTTTTCTTTCAGTATTTGCATGCTTACTTGTGATTACACTTATGTTGGTCGAAGAAATCAGAAACCTAACGCCTATCCAAGATCCGTTCCCCGATTGGATTGCGACTGACCACAGTATGCATTACGTTTGACAGCAAATTAGAGATGCATACTTCCAGGATCAGAATTATGGAATAATTGAATGGTTACAATACTGAATTAGGCCATTCTGCCCATCATGTCTGAGCAACTTATCGAGTCCCACGCCACTGCCTTTTCTCTGTAGCCCTACAAATTTATTTTTTATTATTCATTTGTGGGACATGGGTGTTGCTGAATATGTTCCTCGCACATTCCCAAATGGTACATTCCACATCTTAACCAGTTGCAATGTAATTGTTGCTCCTTTTGCCAATAACCTTAAATTAGTGGCCTCTCATTCTAGGCCCTTCCTCCAATGGGAACACTTTCTCCCTATCTACTCAGTCCAAAGCCCTCATGATTGTGAAATCTCCTCTTAACCTTCTCTTAAAGGAGAACAGACCCAGCTTCGACAGTCTGTCCATGTAGCTGAAGTTCTTCATCCGTGGTACTATTCTAGTAAATCTATTCTGAACTGCCTCTAATGTCTTCACATCCTTCCCAAAGCGTGGGGCCCAGCATTGGGTAAGGCAACCCAGTTAGGGCCAAACCAGTGTTAGTCATTGCTGGGCCCTCTCCATTACCAGAGTTATTACAGTCACCAGATGTTCACGGGAAGTGTAGAGTCTCCTATCACTGTTTAGCTGCATATTAATGGTCATATGTGAGACTCCAACCCCATCAAAATATTTTGTAACTCTTCTAAATGATACTTGTTCAAAAGATGGTGACCAGCCTGGCGTGTTCACGTCTACAATCCTGCAACAGCCAATGGAAACATCAGGCGGCGATTCAGCCATTCAAACCTCTTCTGCCATTCAATGAGATTGTGGCTGATTTGTATTCTAACTCCCACCCGCCCAGCATGCCTCCGTAGCTAAGAGTTCATCTTCCCTGGTTTAGCGTGCGGGGAACATCATTTGCGACCTGCCCACACCAGTTCCATTGGAGGGGGACAGGACATAAACTTGGTGCTCCCACCTCTTTACTATAATTCTAGCAAGGGACGGAGTGGGTTCTTCACTGCTGACTGCCTCTACACTCAGCAGAGAGCTGATCAGTGCACTATTGAGAGCACGCGGTGCAACTAAATCGCTGTTCTTAAACGCAAGCTATCCCTCTTAAAGGGAAGCTTCACTGAATAATATTGTAGGGTAAATAGTTTTGTTGTAAAACCAGGAATAATGGTAACACCAGGGCAGATGGAGGGTCTCGGGGTGATGGATATGGCACTGGAGGTCATTAATGCAGAGGGAAAGATGATATGTTCCATAAGGGGGAGGATCTCCAGGACACTCTCAGTAGGGTAAGTGGGAGCAGGAGCAGGTGGCCAGCACTGTCAACACCTGGAGTCAGATCCTGAGGATAGGCAGTATTGCCGCAAAAAAAGTAATGACTCCATACAAGTTGTTAAAGTCAGTGACCATATCTTCATCAGTAACCTATCACATTGCTCAATTCCCAACATCCTTGACTGACGGTGTAATCATGGACCAACACCATCCATGGGTCAGTTGCTTTCCACCCTACCTGAGGTGGTAGTATTCTCACTGGACAAGCATTCCAGAGACCCAGGCCAATGCTCCGGGGACCTGGGTTTGGATACCACCACGGCAAATGGTGAGATTTAGAATTAAAAGTCTAAGATGACCGTGAAACCATTGTTATAAAATCCCATCTGGGTTCACAAATGTTCTTTGAGGAAGGAAATTCTTTGTTTCAATCTGGCTATTCTGATTTATCGTTGTGGCTGAACAACGCAGGAATCCCAGATTGATGAAGTATAAACAAATCCAAACATTTTCCTGGGTAGAGAGTGACTTGTGAGATTAGCTTCACACCCCAGCTTCGTCATAATTGAATGGAACTCCTTTAGATTTTTACAAATCAGGCTGCACAAATTGCCTATGAGTAGCAAGGGCACTGTGTACCTGGGGCAATCCTGCTAGCTTATAAAAGTTGAGGACTCGCTCTCTGATTTACAGGGCTCATTGTGCGTGTGATGAATTGACTTGCCTGCCTGAATGGAATATCCATAAACAGTTTAATACCATGGTGCACAGCTGACTGACTGATGTGACTGAGGTCACCGAAGGCAGTCAGGGAGGACATATTTGCATAAACATTCACGGCAGTGGTCAGTTTACAGCAGCTTGTTGCTAGTTGCGATGGCTGCAGGTGTTTGGCCAGCATAATTCCCTAGTAAAGGGTGTTTGAGCCTCTCAGTTGCTGTGGATTGAAGGAGACATGAGTTCTGCTTCTTCATACAATACCTTTCTGTCTTTGATCCAACTTCACACACAATTCTCCACCAACAAACAGTGCCACCTGTGGCCCCTTTATATATCCATGATTTCTATTGAATAATTGACATCGAATTAGGACTGAATTGGAAGGTCTGTTAACCCATTCCTAACAATGGGTGAAGTGCTGTCTAATGTATTGTTGGGGTGAAAAGTTATGGTCAATTAACCCTGGTGAGAGGATATCTATGGGTACAAAGTGGATGCCTGGTTCTACTATATCATATTCTTGCCTCCTCTATATCCTGTACAACCTCGTCTTCAGAATACAGGGACAAAGATATTCCCATAAGGAAATCCATTATTTCCTCAAGCCACTTATTTGAATTTTCAGAAGTATTGTTAAGCCTCTAGGTCCTAAGAAGTGAAAGAACTCTCAAGATCGTAATCCCTTTTTAGTCTCTGAAAAATCCGCAGATAAGAAAGTATTCTCAAATTTCCTCTCTGCAGTTCCGTTGCCTTCCTACACCATTATTGTGAAGGTATTGTTTCCCGGGAAGAGTATCGGATCCAAAATAGGAAAACAAGAGAAGGTCCAGAGGAGGTTCACGAGAATGATCCCGAGAATGAAAAGCTTGACATATGAGGAGCGTCTGAGACTCTTGAGTCTGTACTCGATGGAGTTTAAAAGGATGAGGGAGTTCTCATTGAAACTTCCAGAATATTGAAAGGCCTGGATAGAGTGGAAACAGAGAATGCTGGAAAATCTCAGCAGGTCTGACAGCATCTGTAGAGAGAGAATCGAGCCAATGTTTTGAGTCTGGATGACCCAACATTTTATGTTTTTGCTTCAGATTCCAGTATCCACAACATTTTGCTTTTATCTGAATAGAGTGGACGTGGGGAAGATGTTTCCATTAGTAGGAGAGACTAGGGTCCGAGGGCACAGCCTCAGAGTAAAGGGAATACTGTGTGCAGTATTGGTCCCCTTATTTGCGGAAGGATATATTGGCCTTGGAGGGAGTGCAGAGAAGGTTCACCAGGTTGATACCAGAGATGAGGGGTGTTGATTATGAGGAGAGACTGAGCAGATTGGGTTTGTATTCATTGGAATTTAGAAGGCTGAGGGGGGATCTTATAGAGACCTATAAGATAATGAAGGGGCTGGATAGGGTAGAGATGGAGAGATTCTTTCCACTTAGAAAGGAAACTAGAACTAGAGGGCACAGCCTCAAAATAAAGGGGGGTCAGTTTAGGACAGAGTTGAGGAGGAACTTCTTCTCTCAGAGGGTGGTGAATCTCTGGAATTCTCTGCCCACTGAAGTGGTGGAGGCTACCTCGTTGAATATGTTTAAATCACGGATAGATGGATTCCTGATCGGTAAGGGAATTAGGGGTTATAGGGATCAGGCGGGTAAGTGGAACTGATCCACTTCAGATCAGCCATGATCTTATTGAATGGCGGGGCAGGCTCGAGGGGCTGGATGGCCTACTCCTGCTCCTATTTATTATGTTCTTATGACCCTTTAGAATCGAGATGAAGAGGGATTTCTTCAGCCAGAGGACGGTGAATATATGGAATTCATTGCTACAGAAGGCTGCGGAGGCCAGGTCATTGAGTACATTTAAAATAGAGATAGATACGTTCTTGATTGGTAAAGGGATGAAAGGTGACGGGGAAAAGGTGGGAGAATGGGGTTGAGAAACTTATCAGCCATGATTGAATGGCAGAGCAGACTCAATGGGCCGAACGGCCTAATTCTGCTCCTATATCTTATGGTCTTATTAATAAGGTTTATTAAACTGTGGCCACCCTCTCCATTTACTTCCAGTAGTGTGGACTCACAGAAGGTCACCCAAATCATGGTGAATTCCTGGAAGGTTTCGAGGGACACTATTGCTGTGGAATGTCTCTGTGTCCTATTCCTCTTAACTAATTGCTGCCGTTCCATTCACAAACTTACCAATCCTTTAGAGGATATTGCAGGCCAACATATTAAACAGAAGGGTAATGAAGTGTGCTGACTGGAAAGGGCTTTCTACAAGCAATCTATTGGATATAATGTAAGTGCGTGGTGAATGTTTGTGCTCACACAGGCGCTGAGATGCAGGATGGAGCATGTGGCATGTCAGCTTTGACAGAGGGTCACCTGGACTCGAAACGTCAGCTCCTCTCTCTCCTTACAGATGCTGCCAGACCTGCTGAGCTTTTTTCTCTTTTGGTTTCAGATTCCAGCATCCGCAGTAATTTGCTTTTATTATTTATGGGGGCATGTGGACGTCATCATTGATTCCAACATATTGCCAATGCTTGGAGAACAAACTGGCCCTTAAGAAACGAGAGGAAGGGAATAGGAGGACGGCCCCAATTTTCTAACCTTAATGGGAACAATTTGGGACATTAATGGGACAAGCGTTTGGAAACAAGCTGGAAAATTACATAGACCAGGATTTTCAAGTCCCTCCGTGGTGTGGCCAACCGCCGGGGTGGGGAAGGAGGTGACTTTGAGTTTCAGCAGGATCGGTCGATCCCGGCAGTGGGTGGGGCAGGAAACTCCCCGCTACAGTGTGTGCGCTCAGTGTGGCCTCCTGGTGACTTCACACAAAAACTGTTTTCCGATTCCTGCTCACAAAATTAACACTGACAGGCCCACAAGTTTATTTATTAGTCACAAGTAAGGTTTAACACTACAATGAAGTTACTGTGAAACTCCCCTTGTGAAATTTCACAAGTGCTTATAGTTGGATATGTCCAACAAACCTTCATCGCAGAACTTAGATGCAGTAAAGAGAAAGGGAAAATGAAGCTACTTGTCAGATTCGCAAAGAAACAGAATGCGGAAAACAAATCATAGAATCTCTACAGTGCAGCCCATCGAGTCAACACTGACTCTCTGACAGAGTATTTTACCCAGGCCCTCTCCCCGCAGTCCCACACATTTACCATGGCTAATCCATCTAACCTAAGGGGCAGTTTAGCATGGTCAATCCACCTAACCCGCACATCTCTGGACTGGGGGAGGAAACTGGAGCACCCGGAGGAAATCCATGCAGACACGGGGAGAATGTGCAAACTCCGCACAGACAGTCACCCAAGGCCGGAATTGAACCCGGGTCCCTGGCGCTGTGAGACAGCAGTGCTAACCACTGTGCCATCGTGCCGCACTCTGTCAGTCATTGCTCAGATATTATCCAGTCTATTGGCAGTTCTGACTTGTAATCATAAGAAGAATATCACTGCTCTTAATCCCTAATCCTTTCTTTGGTCCTCAGCATTGCCAGTGTTGAGATAGAATTGGACATATGGACCCTGAATTTCCATGGAGAATTTCCTGATCTATAACTTTGGGTAGAGTCTGGCAGAACTCACGGAAAAATGGCAAAGTTGACCACGTTCCGTTGCTATGGCACCGCGCCAGGAGAAATAAGTCATGGTTTTAAAAGTCTCATAATATTATTTGCTGTGTTTAATACATCCTTTTTCATTGCAACTCAATTATTTGGGGAATTGATTGCAGATAAAATGCCAGACGATAGCCTGAATCTTAAAAGTTACAATTAAGCTTTGATATAATTCCGTAAACTTGCAATTAAAGACATTCTGACCATTTTTAACAGGACCATTATGGAAGCCTTCAATGTTAATAGGAGATGAATCTCTTCAAAACACTTTTACAATCCTTGGGAGGATATCTATAAAAGGATTTCTAAAAATATTTATTTAAAACTCTGCTCTGGGCAACTTTGTTAACAATTGCACCATTTTTGGTAATGTTTAATTGTTGTATTGTCCATAGGGGAGGCGATGGTCCAGTGGTATTATCGCTAGATTATTAACCCAGAAACTCAGCTGATGATCTGGGGACCCGAGTTCGAATCCCACCACGGCAGATGGTGGAATTTGAACTCAATTTAAAAAATCTGGAATTAAGAATCTACTGATGACCATGAAATCATTGTCGATTGTCAGTAAAAACCATCTGGTTTAGTAATTTCCTTTAGGGAAGGAAATCTGCCGTCATTACCTGGTTTGGCCTACATGTGACTCCAGAGCCACGACAATATGGCTGACTCTTAACTGCCCTCCAAGGGCAACTAGGGATGGGCAATAAATGCTGGCCTGCCAGCGATGCCCATGTTCCATGAATGAATTTTTAAAAATGAATGAAGCGCTTTTGCTGGAAGAGTAATTTGAAGACATTCCATTGCACAGCAGCATTAGTGCTAGATATATGCACTGTTGCATAGAACACCACAGGAGCAGACCCTTCGGCCCACAATGTAGTGCTGAACATAACATCAAACTAAACTAATCCCTTCTGCCTGCCCTTGGTTGATATCCCTCTATTCCTTGCATATTCATGTGCTTATCTAAGAAACCCTTAAACATCCCTATCGCATCTGCCTGCGCCGCCACCCCTGGCAGTGCGTTCCAGACATCTTTGTGTCAAAAAATTTGCCCCTCACATTTCCTTTGAACTTTCCTCCCTTAAGTGCGTGCCCCCTTGTATTAGACATTTCAACTCTGGGAGAAAGATTCTGACTGTCAACCCTATCTATGCCCCTCATAATTTTATGGACTTCTACTTATGGTCTCCCCTCAGCCTCTGCCGCTCCAGAGAAAACAATCCGAGTTTGTCCAGTTTCTCCTTATAGCTCATACACTCTAATCCAGGCAGCATCCTGGGAAACCTCTTCTGCACTCTCTCCAAAGCCTCCACATCCTTCCTGTAATGCGGCGACCAGAATTAAATGCTATACTCTAACTGCGGTCTAATGAAAGTTTTATAAAGCTGCAACGTGACATCCTGACTCTTGTACTCAATGCCCCAGCCAATAAAGGCAAGCCTGCCATACGCCTTCTTCACCACCCTATCTAATTCTCTTCCTGCGTTCACTGCTGGCAAGAATCCTATAAGCAAACCACGTAATAGTAGCAAATCCCAGGATCTTTGCTGTGATTGGTTAATTACTTCATGTAAATAATCGATTTGCTAGCATCCATTAAAGGCTATACAAAAAAAAAATATTGGTCTGTGATGCGCAATATAACACACGAGAGGCTGGATGTACTCGGGAAATAAAGGCTTTTATTGCCAACAATAACAGAGCTACTATATACAGTATACGATCCCAGACTAAAGGGTCACCAGGCAGAGCAGTGACCTTTATACCTCTCCCAGGAGGCGGAGCCGACTGGGGTGTACCATAGGACTATATTAACAGGTAGAACAGCCCAACCCTAACCCCAACAGTAACATATATACAGACTCATAGTACTGGCCAGACCATGGCTCAGCACTACCTGGTGGGAACCAACAATGGTTCACCACATTCACCCTTCCTTTGGAAACAAAGGCCGGCAGGGTACAAAACACAGAACAATTATTCATTTGTCTATAAGTTCAAACGGTCTGGGGGACCGCACCGTCGCTGTGACCTCCTCAACACCGGCGATGACACCGGTTCAGGCAATCGCGGTGACGTTCTCTCCAAGGCGGTGTCCAGCGACTCCTCCAGTGCCTCACGGGCCGGTAGACCCCGAGGTGGTGACAATCCGCTGAACTCGGGCACGCCTTGAAGTGGCGACCATCTCCTGGACTCAGGCAAGCTGTACACGGGAGTAAGAGGGTTAAGTGGTGGTCCCGATACTGCCCGCGCCGTGTCAGGAGGGGAAATAATGGTTGGGGGGTCCCTAACAGTAGGTGTGGGAGCGACAGGGGCTTCCAAGCCCCCTGCTGGCGCCAGATCTCGAATCGAGACCGTGTCCTCTCGCCCGTCAGGATATGCCACGTAGGCATACTGAGGGTTGGCGTGGAGGAGATGGACCTGTTCAACCAAAGGGTCGAACTTGCGGGTCCTAACATGTCGCCGCAGGAGGACAGGTCCTGAGTACGTCAACCAAGACGGTAATGAGGTCCCAGAGGAAGACTTCCTAGGGAATGAAAACATTCTCTCATGAGGAGTAGCGTTGGTTGCCGTACACAGGAGTGAGCGTATGGAGTGGAGCGCATCAGGGAGTACCTCTTGCCAACGGGAGACTGGAAGACCTTTAGACCTCAACGCCAGTAAGACAGCCTTCCAGACTGTAGCATTATCTCGTTCGACCTGTCCGTTACCCCTTGGGTTGTAGCTCGTGGTTCTACTAGAGGCAATCCCATATGAGAGCAGGTATTGCCTCAAGTCATCGCTCATGAACGGTGAGCCCCTATCGCTGTGGATGTAACAGGGGAAACCGAACAGGGTGAAACGATCACGAAATGCCTTGATAACCGTGGCAGCGGTCATATCAGAACAGGGAATGACAAAAGGGAATCGTGAGTACTCATCAACCACATTGAGGAAGTACACGTTCTGATCTGTCGAGGGTGTTTCACCCCCCCACAGAAGTAACACCGTGGGCCACCTGGAGCTGCTGCCGTCGTCAGGTCCGAGGCTGGGAACGCAATTGCGCAGTTTTTCGGTCCCGCTGAATGAAGTGGGGTCTGTGACTGCCCCTGCCACGCTGTCTCCACGTGGTCGTCGGGGTACATCGCCAGACTTTTGGAGGCCGTTTCTAGAGCGTCAGCTAACTCTATAGATTTAGTGAGATCGAGCTTACCTTGCTCCAACAGCCGAAGGCGGATGTACGACGAGCCGATTCCCGCCACGAACGCATCTCGAGCTAGGTCGTTCATGTGCTGGTCTGCCGACACTGACTTGCAGTTGCAGGCTCTGGCTAGCTGCTGAAGCTCGCACGCGTACTGTTCCGTCGTTTCGCCGGGCTGCCGCCGTC
Source organism: Mustelus asterias (assembly GCF_964213995.1). Classification (NCBI taxonomy): domain Eukaryota; kingdom Metazoa; phylum Chordata; class Chondrichthyes; order Carcharhiniformes; family Triakidae; genus Mustelus; species Mustelus asterias. The sequence continues at coordinate 104,537,414 of NC_135813.1, forward strand.
GAGTGGCTAGAAGGTATCGAGATGCATCTCATTCGGCGATTTGTTGTATCGCTTCTTGAGAAGCTCGAGGGCCCCTTTGTAGTCGGTGGCCCCACGGATCGCTGGTATACAGTGTCGCTTACCCTCGCTTGGAGGACCCAGAGTCTGTCGGCGTCGTCGGTGACCGCTGTGGAGGCGTCGAGGTAATCTTGGAAACACTTCAACCAGTGGTCGAAAGTGTTCGATGCACCCGCCGCACGTGGGCCCAACGTAAGCCGTTCGGGTTTAAGCATTTGCTCCATGTTTTCTTTGTCGTTTTTTTTTCCAAAAAAGAAGAATTTACTTGTTGGCAATAAAATTGATGCGCGATAAATCACACGGGAGGCAGGATGGACTCGGGAAATAAAGGCTTTTATTGCCAACAATAACAGAGCTACCATATACAGTATACGATCCCAGACTAAAGGGTCACCAGGCAGAGCAGTGACCTTTATACCTCTCCCAGGAGGCGGAGCCGACTGGGGTGTACCATAAGGACTATATTAACAGGTAGAACAGCCCAACCCTAACCCCAACAGTAACATATCTACAGACTCATAGTACTGGCCAGACCATGGCTCAGCACTACCTGGTGGGAACCAACAATGGTTCACCACAGTCTGCCTAGTTTGTTTGTCTGTTAGTGATGTTGATCATTTCAAAATGCATATGTGAGATGGCATTGAGAAAAATCAAACCATAGAATGCCTACAGTGCCATTCAACCCTCAGAGCTTGCACAGCCTCTCCGAAAGAGCGTCTTACCCAGGCCCACCCCTCTGCCCTATCCCTGTAGCCCCCCACATTTTCCATGACTAATCCACCTAATCTACATATCTTTGGACACGAATGGGCAATTTAGCATGGTCAATCCACCTAACCTGCACAGCTTTGGACTGTGGGAGAAAACTGGAGCATCCGGACGCAGACATGGGGACAATGTGTAACCTCCACACAGACAGTGACCCAAGCCGGGAATCGAACCAGAATTGAGTCAGCAGTGTTAACCACTGTCCCGACCTTCTGCACCTCCAGAACAGCTTCCTTTAATGTGACTTCAAGAAGCTATTACTGTGGAGAAATAAATTATCCCGCGTTTAATACACTGTCACCCATAACGTTCTTTTTGTTATATTCAGCGTTATTTTCAAATCCATTGGACAAAGTGATACAACTTTGTTTGCTGCTTCGAAATTTGCCAAGTACCCACTGCATGATCTGTAAAAGCATGATGTTATTTGAAAACATATGATGCTCCCTTCCTAGTGTTATAATGTACATTGACTCCGGGCTGGAAACTCAACTCTTTAACTGGCCTTGTGCAATTGTTTTTTTAAAGTTTATTTATTAGTGTCACAAGTAGGCTTACATTAACACCGCAATGAAGTTACTGTGAAAATCCCCTAGTTGCCACACTCTGGCGCCTGTTCGGGTACACTGAGGGAGAATTTAGCACGACCAATGCACCTAACCATCTTTCGGACTGTGGGAGGAAACCGGACCACCCGGAGGAAACCCATGCAGACACGGGGAGAATGTGCAAACTCCACACAGTGACCCAAGGTCAGAATCAAACCCGGGTTCCTGATGCTGTGAGGCAGCAGTGCTAACCACTGTGCCATCATGCTTGCCAGCTCAAAGCAGACGAGAGCTCATGGTGAGCGATGGTTTTAAGCTGCAGCCACTGAGATGTCAAATAGGCAGGCTGAGATTAATTCAAGTAAGGGAGTGAAAAGTTGGAGCAATAGCATAGTGGGAGGAGTCCTTATATTGGAGAGTGCTTATTAGAAAAGTATATCCCAAGTCCACTTCCACTAGGGCAGGCAGCATTAGCGGGTTGAGAGGCTTTGAACATAGGGGGCTACAGTTATCAGTGGGCAGTATGTACTCACTCCTCCAGTGAAGAGGAGAGTGGGAAAGAGAGATAGGTTTAACCACATGGAGCGCAGCAAAAGCCAGAGTAGAAACAGCCTCTGACGGTGTGAGGGGACTTAGAGGGGGCATTGTGGTAAGGTTTGCAGAAGGTGCTACACAGTTATAAAGGTTTGGGATGGCTGGGTATTGTGCCTGAAGACACTGGGCCAGATTCCCCGACCTCGTCCGCAGCTGGGATTCTCCAGACCCGTTGCAGTGAACAGAGATTTGTTCTGAGTGACTAATTCTTCATTCTCACTGGCAGCGGTGTAGGGCATGAAGGGCCGAAGAACTGCAGCCTCTGTCTGTCCGGGTGGGGGAGGCGGGGGATGGTGGTAGTGGGCCTGACTAGAATACTAGAGGAAGAGTAAAGGCCAAAAGAATTTTAGGGCCACTCATTGCTTGTGACAGTGGAGTTGACAAGGCATTAAGAACATAAGAACATAAGAAATAGGAGCAGGAGTAGGCCATCTGGCCCTTCGAGCCTGCCCCGCCATTCAACAAGATCATGGCTGATCTGAAGCGAATCAGTTCCACTTACCCGCCTGCTCCCCATAACCCCTAATTCACTCATCAATCAGAAAACTATCTACCCGTGATTTAAACATATTCAACGAGGAAGCCTCCACCACTTCAATGGGCAGAGAATTCCAGAGATTCACTACCCTCTGAGAGAAGAGGTTCCCCCTCAACTCTGTTCTGAACCGGCCCCCCCTTATTTTGAGGCTGTGCCCTCTAGTTCTGGTTTCCCTTCTAAGTGGAAAGAATCTCTCCACCTCTACCCTATCCAGCCCCTTCATTATCTTATATGTCTTTATAAGATCACCCCTCATCCTTCTAAACTCCAACAAGTACAGATCCAATCTGTTTAATCTCTCCTCATAAACTACACCCCTCATCTCCGGTATCAACCTGGTGAACCTTCTCTGCACTCCCTCCAAGGCCAATATATCCTTTCACAAATAAGGGGACCAAAACTGCACACAGTACTCCAGTTGCGGCCTCACCAGTGCCTTGTACAGTTGCAGCACGACCTCCCTGCTTTTATATTCTATCCCCCTCGCGATAAAGGCCAACATTCCATTCGCCTTCTTGATCACCTGCTGCACCTGCAGACTGAGTTTTTGCGATTCGTGCACAAGGACCCCCAGGTCCCTCTGCACAGTCGCACAATGTAATTTTTCTCCATTTAAATAATATTCCAATTTACTATTATTTCTTCCAAAGTGGATAACCTCACATTTGCTAACGTTATATTCCATCTGCCAGATCCTCGCCCACTCGCTCAGCCAATCCAAATCTCTCTGCAGACTTTCCGCGTCCTCCACGCAATTCGCTTTCCCACTCACCTTCGTGTCATCAGCAAACTTGAATACCCTAGATTCAGTCCCCATCTCCAGATCATCTATGTAAATGGTAAACAGTTGAGGCCCCAGCACTGATCCCTGCGGCACGCCACTGGTCACCAACTGCCAACCAGAAAAGCACCCATTTATCCCAACTCTCTGCTTCCTGTTAGATTTTAAAATATTTTCCCAAATTTTTGACTGTCAGGTTTTGGAGCTCATGGCCACAGGGACATCAACAATCCAGTTACAGATCACAAATGTATTATACAGGTCACTAATTGCTCACTAGGACACTGTAGTTTAATTACCTTTCTCATAGATAATTAGGCAGCACAAAGAAGATGCTACATTATTTTCAGTTTGCAAGATTCTCCCAAGTCCATCCTCCCCCCAACCAGAGATCCATCTAAGCTCCCCCCCCTCCTCCGGCAGACGCCAGGGGAAGGCCAGGAAGGTGCTGCAGGCTTTCGAAGGACTGCAGGTCGGAAGGATGGTGGAGGGAGACCAGCGATTGAGGTAGGTTGGGGTGTGCTCTGCCGAGGGGGGCCTGCCTCCCAGGGGGGTCCGATCCCGGGGGGGGGGGGGGGGGGGGGGGGGGTGTCTGCCAGGGGGGCCTGCCTCCCAGGGGGGTCTGATCCGGGGGGGGGATCTGCCGGGGTGGTTAGCGGGGGGGTCTGCGAAGGATGGTCGAGGAAGATGGGCTTCGGAGGTTCCCCTGCAGAATAGAAATCCGCTTCGGATTTTTATTCTGCAGGTCGCTTACAGCGCGGATCCGGAATGGACCAGAAGACGGTAAAGTGGGATTTGGCGGTAGAGTTGGGCACGCGGTTCATTAAGTCGATTTAAATGCATGCAAATGCATTTAAATCGTCGGGCCGCCTGATTCGGGTGCAGACCGGACCCGTGCCCGAATCGGGTGGTGGTAAAGTCGCGATCTGCTCGGATTCGGGTGCAGATCACGTTAAAGGCCCGATGCCCGACTTTACCGCGATTTCGCGCCCGAAAGCGGGTGCGAATTTTTGGTTAAATCGGGCCCAATAGGTGGGATCTGACGGCCCCACTCATCCCAAAACCGTAAAATCCCGCCCGAGGTCAACGGACCTTCCCATTGTCCGCCCCTCGCCCGCTCCGATTCCCGTGGCGGGCGGGGCGGTAAAATTCTGGCCGATTACTTCAAAAGGATGAGTCACGAAAGAATGAAAGAAAAATCACAAGGAAGTTAACCGAGAGGCTCCATTGAAGAGCATCTCATTCACGGAATACCATATTACCATATTATTGAATATGCAGGATAAATCTAAGCTGAAAAGACACAACTAATAATTAAATCAGAAATGGATGAAAAGGCAAATTAAAGTGGAAAATTGGAATATGGGGGGAAGCGAGAAATGAACTTGGGAGGAGGGCAAGGACAGGTGAAAACAACTTAAAAGAGACATCAGTGATTGGAAATAGGCCCTGGAGATGAGAATAATTAAATAAGGCAAGAACAATAATAAGCATCTGTCAGTACCATAAGAGCAAAAAGATTAATTAGAAGGAAAATTAGCATTCTAAAAGATAAAAGTGAAGAAGGTAATTAAAATACTAATTAAATCTCCTTCAGAGGTATTCATTAACGTGTATAACAAAAATATTGTTGTCCGATAAAATATCTTAGCGACCTTAAGGTCAACGTAGCAGATATATTAGACAAGGCAAGGAGGCTAAAGTCAAACAAATCCATTGGGAATGACGATAATATCTGAGGGAATTGAAGGAGAACATGGGGGGATTAAAGGAGCATCATGGAAGAACTGGAGCGAATTAATAAATTACCACAGGGATGGAAACAGGAATATGTGAAAGTTCTATTTAACCCAGGGCATGCAAACGATGATGAACTGGTAAAAACCCTCTGGTACATTCAACCTGTCCCAAACAATATCTATCACGCCTTATCCCACCTGAAACCATATGATCTACTAAGAAAGGCAAATAAATACCAGATTAAAAACCAGATCAAAACTAGACACAATTTTCCAAGCAAGGTCTAACAAAAACGTATACAAGAATACTAAAATAGTATTTCTGGACTGATAATCAGTTGTCCTATGAGTTGTCCCAATTACCCAATTGCTCTATCTCATGCTTCACGGCATTACCCAAGCACCAAACACAGAAACACCAAGATCTTTTTCTTTCCCAATCTTCTTTAATGCTCTGATAGTGTGTATGAATGTTGAGCACTCATAGGGACATGGGCGCAGGAGTAGTCCATTCAGCCTCTCAAGCCTACTCCATCATTTAACTAGATCGTGGCTAATCTTCTACCTCAATGTCATCTTCCTACACTGCCATTAGTATCTAGAAAACTATCAACCTCTGATTTAAACATTCTCAATGACAGCTTCCACGGCCCTCCAGGGTAGAGAATTCCAAAGATTGGCCACTCTCTGAGTGAAGAAATTCCTCCTCATCCCAGCCTGACCCCTATTCTGAGACTGTGACCCCTCATTCTAGATGCCCCGACTAGGGAATATAGCCTTTCGGCATCTACTATGTCAAACCCTGTAAGAATGTCGTACACTTTAATGATGCCACCTCTTATTTGGGACTGGATCTAGAACCACCCATTCCACAAAACACCCCCCCCCCCCTCCCCTCCCCCCCCCCCCTTTCCTTCTCAGCCCAAGGAAGACAGACATATTTGTTTCACCTCTCTGCCATTTCCTTATTACCAGTTAGAAATTCTCCATTCTCTGCCTGTAACGAGCCCACATTTGCCTTTACTAACCTTTTACTTTTTACATACCTATTGAAGTTTTTACAGTCTGTTTTTATGTTCCTTGCTAGTTTAATTTCATGATCAATTTTCTCCTTCTTTATCAATTTCTTGGTTCTCCTTTTGCTGAGTTTTAAAATGCTCCCAATCCTCAGACTCACTGCTTTTTTTGGCAACTTTATATGCCTCTTCCTTTGATATGGTAGAATCCTTGACCTCTCTTGCTAGCCATGTTTGGTCAGTTTTCCTATTACCTTTTGTACTTTAAAAGGATGTAAATTTGCTGCAAACTATGTATGAATTCCTTAAATGCTAGCCATTGCCTGTCTACCATCATGCTTTTTAAGGTAGTTCCCCAATCTAACGTGGCCAACTTGTCCCTCTACCTTTGTCGTTTCCTTTGTTTGGATTAGTTTCACTGGACAATTTTGCTTTCAAACTTCATGTAACATTCTGTCAATCTTCCCTAAAGGCTCCCCTACAATCAGATTCTTAAATAGTCCTTTCTCATTGCACAATACTAGGTCTGAAATAGCCCATTCTCCAATTGGTTCCTCAACATGCTGTTCAAGAAAGCCATTGCAACGATATTCCAGGAATTTATCCTCTGCATTAGAGCTAATTAGGTTGAAATGTAGATTGAGATCCCCCATCCTGCTGATATGCGTAACATTGCACTTATCCAAATTAAGTATAATTTGCCAATCTTTATTCTAAACTCAGGTGTACGATATTTGGCCAATTGCCTCTTTTACAGACACTTTGGCGTCGAATATGTTCAGGCCAGGCCAAGTGCAAACTTATTAGTTTAATTTCAATACCAACAAAATTATGGAAACCATATTATGGGGACATTAACGTGTAACTGCATTGAAATGACTTTGGTTGGTTCTTCGTTGACCTTGGTTGACCATGGATGGTTCTAAAACCAGCATGGTTTTAGAAGAGAAAGCTCATTAAATCCGTTTGACTTCTTTTAGGGCACAACTGATAAATGAGCAGAAATCAAATCTAGCATAAAGGTCAATCATCTCAGCCCCAGGACATCACTGTAGGAGTTTCTCAATGTAGTATCCTAGGACCAACCTTCTTCAATCACAAGGTAAATTGCCCTTCCAACATGTAGGTTGGGTGGATTAGCCATGGTATATGTGCAGGGTTACGGGGATAGGGCAGAGGGGAGGACCTGGGTAGGGTGCACTTTCGGAGAGTTGGTGCAGACTTAATGGGCCGAATAGCCCCTTTCTGCACTGTAGGGATTCTAGGTGGTAGTTAGAAGTCAGAATGTTCACTGATGACTGCACAATATTCAGCATCATTCACGACTTCTCAGATATTGAAGCAGTCTGTGACTATATGCAGAAAGACCCGGACAATACCCAGGCTTAGGCTGACAAGTGGCAAATAAGATTTATGCCACACAAGTGCCAGGCAATGACCATGCCCAATAAGAGAGAATCTAATTACCTCTCCTTGGCATTCAATGGCATTTCCATCACTGACTCCCCCTATATCAACATCCTGAGGGTTACCATTGACCAGAAACTGAACTGGACTAGTCATATAAATACTGTGGCTACAAAAGCAGGTCAGAGGCTATGAATTCTGCAGAGAATAACTCATCTCCTGACTCCCCAAAGCCCATCCAAGGCACAAGTCAGGAGTGAGAAGGAATACTCTCCATTTGTCTGGATGAGTGCAGCTCCAACAACACTCAAGAAATCTGACACCAGTCAGGACAAAGCAGCCCTCTTGATTGGCACCCCATCCACCATCTTCAACATTCATTCCCTCCACCACCGATGGACAGTGGCAGCAGTGTGTGTACAGATGCATTGCAGCAACTCACCAAGGCCCCTTCAACAGCTCTGTCCAAACCTGTGACATCAAACATCTGGAAAGACAAGGAACACCACCAGCAAGTTCCCCTTGAAGCCACATGCCATATTGACTTGAAACTGTGCCACAGTTCTTTCATTGTCGCTGGGTTAAAGTCCTGGAATTCCCTTCCTAACAGCACTGTGGGTGTTCCTACACCACATGGATTGCAGCAGTTCAAGAAGGCAGCACACCACTATCTTCTCAAGGGAAATTAGGGATGAGCCATAAATGGCTGCCCTAGCCAGTGACACCCACATCCCGTGAACAAGTAACAAAAATATTATCTATGGCATAGGGCACATGGACTTGCGAAAAGCTTTGATGAGGCTCCACATGAAACATTTCTAATTAAGATGAAAGACATCTTAACCAAATGAAAGGAAAACTGTTCATGGAATCATAAGGGAATAATTGTGTAATCTATAACCGAGATCCCTCAAGTGGTTCAAGTTATTGTATTGCAATTATTTCTGAAGGTAATTCAAGAACAGCAGCCCCTTTACTCTAATTATGAGGAACAGGAGAATTACTGCAAAAGTCACTGGTGATAAGTATGCTGTTTCTCCAGCTGTTAGTTCCAATGTGTTGTGGAGAATGCTTCAGAGTGATAGAGGCAATTAACAAAATAGAATCACCAAGGTCAATTCACAGAGCAATCTTGTCCTTGTTTCATTCAATAAGTATACTATCAGCATGTGAAGTTATAGTTTACAATGTTACGCTAAAGTGATGTTACTCATAGGTTTCAATCCTAAAAATCTGAGAACCCTTTGGCAGGTTTGTGGTCATAAGACTATAAGCGGCACGGTGGCATAATGGTTAGCATTGCTGCCTCACAGGGTTCGATTCCTGGCTTGGGTCACTGTCTGTGTGGAGTTTGCACATTCTCCCCGTGTCTGCGTGGGTTTCCTTTGGGTGCTCCGGTTTCCTCCCACAGTCCAAAGATGTACAGGTTAGGTGAGTTGACCGTGCTAAAATTCTCCCTCAGTGTACCCGAACAGGCGCCGGAGGGTGGCAGCTAACGGATTTTTATGGTAACTTCATTGCAGTGTGAATGTAAGCTTATTTGTGACTAATAAGTAAATTTAAAACAGAAGTAGGCCATTTGGCCCATCGAGTCTGCTCTGCCATTCAATCACGGCTGATATTTTTCTCATCCCCATTCTTCTGCCTTTTCCCCATAACCCCTGATCCCCTTATTAATCAAGAACCTATCTATCTCTGTCTTAAAGACACTCGATGACCCGGCCTCCACAGCCCTCATGAAGGGGGCCAAGACATTGCTTTCCTGAAGCACTAACCCTTCTGAGGCGGACTGGGGTTTCCTGATAGGCAGATCCAGCATCTGCCCCTTTGCAACTTCACATCACAGCTGGAGACAGCACTGCATGATGGCATCATGCAGCAGAGTTCTCACCTCCACGAGCAACATATTGTACTCCAGCATGAAGAAGATTTCCCGGAGCTTCATGAAGATGCTTATAGGCCACACCGGATACTGAAGGTTTGTCTTCCTTTCTGCAGGATGTCACAAAAGGATTGAAGCTGCAACCTTTCTGAAAGTGGACGATTTTTATCTCTGCCACTGAAGGTTGATTGAAATAATGGCGGGAATTCTCCCATCCTGCTCGCCACGGGAATTGTAACGGGACGGAGGTGGACCATGTAAAGATCCATTGACCTCGGGCAGGATTCTCCGATTTTGAGGCGAGCGTGGCCGGAGAACCCCGCCCAATATTTTTGCCTCTGTTTATTAGCCTGTTTGTCTGTAAAGAACAAAGAAAAGTACAACATAGGAACAGGCCCTTTAGCCCTCCAAGCCTGTGCGAACATCATGCCCTCACTAAACTAAAAAAAAACTTTCTGCCCTCACTTGATCCATATCCCTCTATTTCCTCCCTATTCATCTGCCCATCCAGATGCCTCTTAAATGTTGCTAATGTGCCTGCTTCCACCACCTCCTCTGGCAGCGTGTTCCAGGCACCCACCACTCTCTGCGTGAAAAACTTCTCCCACACATCTCCCTTAAACTTTCCCCCTCTCACCTTGAACCTGTGCCGCTTTGTAATTGACACTTCCATCCTGGGAAAAAGCTTCTAACTATCCATCCTGTCTATCTCTCGTAATTTTGTAGACCTCTATCAGGTCTCCCCTCAGCCTCCATCTTTCCAGTGAAAACAATCTTAGTTTATTCAACCTCTCCTCATAGCCAACGCCTTCGAGATCAGGCAACATCCTGGTGAACTTGCTTTGCACTCTCTCCAAAGCTTCCATGTCCTTCTGGTAGTGCGGTGACCAGAACTGCACGCAATACTCCAAATGCCAAGGTTTTATGTAGCTGCAGCATATATTCCCAACTCGTGTACTCAATGCCCCGGCAGTTGAAGGCAAGCATGCCATATACCTTCTTAATCATCTTGGCCACCTGTGTTGCCACTTTGAGGGAATTGTGGACCTGCACACCCAGGTCCCTCTGTATGTTAATGTTCCTAAGGGTTCTGCCATTTACCGTATAATTCATACCTGAATTTGATCCACCAAAATGCATCAAGATGTATAAACAATATGAGCCAAATTTTCCGGGAGTCTAGAAGTTTCCACAGACCTTTGGAAATAGCGTGTGGGACCGAGATCTGCCTCCATTTCTGACAGATTCCATTTTTGCTGGTAGTGAAAAGGGAGCAAAGTGTGATTCACACATGAGGAAAACCTGAACTCAACAAGGCCATTGGACCTCAATGCTGTGTTCAAACAGAGCCCATTTAGCTGTTGCAAGGGCCTTAACCCACAGTGGAGGAGTCATTAAGCTATGGTGTGGTCATAAACATTCTTAAGATGGATAAGGTCTCTTTAACCATCATAGAACATAGAACATAGAACAGTACAGCACAGAACAGGCCCTTCGGCCCACGATGTTGTGCCGAGCTTTATCTGAAACCAAGATCAAGCTATCCCACTCCCTATCATCCTGGTGTGCTCCATGTGCCTATCCAATAACCGCTTAAATGTTCCTAAAGTGTCTGACTCCACTATCACTGCAGGCAGTCCATTCCACACCCCAACCACTCTCTGCGTAAAGAACCTACCTCTGATATCCTTCCTATATCTCCCACCATGAACCCTATAGTTATGCTCCCTTGTAATAGCTCCATCCACCCGAGGAAATAGTCTTTGAACGTTCATTCTATCTATCCCCTTCATCATTTTATAAACCTCTATTAAGTCTCCCCTCAGCCTCCTCCGCTCCAGAGAGAACAGCCCTAGCTCCCTCAACCTTTTCTCATAAGACCTACCCTCCAAACCAGGCAGCATCCTGGTAAATCTCCTCTGCACTCTTTCCAGCGCTTCCACATCCTTCTTATAGTGAGGTGACCAGAACTGCACACAATATTCCAAATGTGGTCTCACCAAGGTCCTGTACAGTTGCAGCATAACCCCACGGCTCTTAAACTCCAACCCCCTGTTAATAAAAGCTAACACACTATAGGCCTTCTTCACAGCTCTATCCACTTGAGTGGCAACCTTTAGAGATCTGTGGATATGGACCCCAAGATCTCTCTGTTCCTCCACAGTCTTCAGAACCCTACCTTTGACCCTGTAATCCACATTTAAATTTGTCCTACCAAAATGAATCACCTCACATTTATCAGGGTTAAACTCCATTTGCCATTTTTCAGCCCAGCTTTGCATCCTATCTATGTCTCTTTGCAGCCTACAACAGCCCTCCACCTCATCCACTACTCCACCAATCTTGGTGTCATCAGCAAATTTACTGATCCACCCTTCAGCCCCCTCCTCTAAGTCATTAATAAAAATCACAAAGAGCAGAGGATCAAGCACTGATCCCTGCGGCACTCCGCTAGCAACCTGCCTCCAATCCGAAAATTTTCCATCCACCACACCCTCTGTCTTCGATCAGACAGCCAGTTACCTATCCAATTGGCCAACTTTCCCTCTATCCCATACCATCATGATCTGAAGTGATTAAATCTACTCTTTAAACTGTCGCACCTGTAATGCACCATTTGTTGACATTTCCCTCAAGGCTATTATTATGTCATTATGAAAGCTTGGCTGAGTTTCAAAATCTACAGTTATCTCAGTGGGGAGTTCTAAATTCACAAATTGATTGACAGCTTTAATGGCTGTTTTTGATGTAGGGTATGCCTAGAAGTTTGTTTAGATTAACCGCTTGAGATTTAAAAGGTTTGAGTAGTCTTCACCAATGGAAATGTCTTTCATGATCATGTGTATAGTTGGAGAACTCTCTTCAATGTTTATTTTGTTTCATCTCCACATGGCTCCTGAAGTCTGACCATGGTGAAAGCTGGGTGAGCTGGCAATGAGTTGACATGGACAGTATGAGGGGCCTTGGGGATGGGTGATGGCTTGAGTTGACAAGCTGGAGAGCGTGGAGACTGGGTGGGCAAGTGAGGAGATGTGATGGTTAAGGCCTAGTTATTTTTATTACAAATTGGATGATGTTCTGGAGAACAAAGGTATGCCTTCTACACAGGCTTCTTCAGCCCCCATCCCCTCTTAAGGCCATTTAGGATCTTCTTCTGGTGTCAGCGAACCTGACTCTTTCCTGTGCCTGTCTCTCCTGAGGGAGAATTGTGTGTGACTGGGCACTTTAAACCAAGGTGAGTGTGCTGAGTCAGGAAATCCCTTGTTGTGGGGAAATTTCAAAAAGTGGCCAAATTGTGTCTTAAATTAAGACAACTCAAAACTCGCAAGGCAAATATCTCTGTGCAAAAGACGTGACAAATTTATTTAACATAAAACATAAGACAATACAATACAAACATACAGCCGACTGGAGGCTCACAAAGGGTTAAATAGCTCTATGGACAGAGTGACAGAATCTCTCCAAAAGAACTCAGTTACAGAGTCAAACACGGATCAATTCAATAATTCCGCCTTTCATTAACTTAAAATCAATTCCATTTAACAGCTATACATCAATACAAACCTCTGTCAAGTACCTCAGCCAACCATAATTTAACTTAATAGCATGGTGATATCTTATTTGTTCAACTGATTCTGGACATAGTCTCCCCTTTTGGCACTAACTGCCTTCCTGTCACCTGGTAACCGCAGACACCCCCGCAAGGCCAAAATGGACGTTCCCACTGGCTACTGCCAAGTTGAATAGACATGTGTTCCTGCGTCTAGGTTCATATCTATTCTGTGTCTGGGCAATGAATACATCCATTCATTAAAGTTGCATAATACTCTTAGGAATGCCACCCAATAAGACTTGCTGACTAACCTGTTCGAAGACCTTTGGCTTTAAACTACTGACCTTGACCACCATACCTTTCAGTAACTTTGCTTGGCTAAAGCGTAATTGAAATACATTTAAAATATCAGCGTATATGTTTTAAAAGCAGAATTACTTGTCTTAATTCACTTACTGCACTCACAAATGTGTAATTTGTTTGTGTAAGCTTGCCCTACAATCATTTAACTCTTTAGTGATTTCTTGTCCTGTGAAAGAGTGCATTCTGCCTATAAACCTTATTAGCTGGTTAGAAATCCCCATCCACTACACACTACACCAAGAGACTCAAAAGCTAATGGACATGTTTCAGTGAAACTTGAAATACAGATAGGACATGGCCCAGGGAAAAATCGATTAGTTTTAGGTGAAGATACAAATCTGAATCCTGAATTTTAACAAAAGATTTGTTAACATTGGGAAATAGGGCAGATTGACTTTTTGTCCAGAATGTCGTGGGTTATTTGACTTGCTGAATGTTGTTGACTTGGAAAGATGGAGAATGAGGGGAGATCTAATAGAGGTATACAAGATTATGAAGGGTATAGATAGGGTGAACAGTGGGAAGCTTTTTCCCAGGTCGGAGGTGACGATCACGAGGGGTCACGGGCTCAAGCTGAGAGGGGCGAAGTATAACTCAGACATCAGAGGGACGTTTTTTACACAGAGGGTGGTGGGGGCCTGGAATGCGCTGCCAAGTAGGGTGGTGGAGGCAGGCACGCTGACATCGTTTAAGACTTACCTGGATAGTCACATGAGCAGCCTGGGAATGGAGGGATACAAACGATTGGTCTAGTTGGACCAAGGAGCGGCACAGGCTTGGAGGGCCGAAGGGCCTGTTTCCTGTGCTGTACTGTTCTTTGTTCTTTGTTCTTTGACTGTTTTAGAATGTTCAGAATTGTCCTATCTGCTGCAGTGGAATTTGTCACTGTTGTAAACAAGTATGAGCAGAGTTTTCAGAGCAGGTTGTTGATTACAGATTGGTGTGAAGCCTCGTCAGTGAGATGGAACCTCTTAATAAAACAATTTCACTTTTTAGCTTTGTGGTTACAGAGAATCAGTCAGGCAGGATGAAGCCTTAAAAAGAGTTTTGCAATTGTGATAATGTTGGGTGGAACATCTCTGTCCTGGAAAATTTTAAGTGCCATAAAAGTCTGAAAATAGGAGTCTTCCACACTGGTCTTTTGGGTGGGTTCGGCATTGCAATCTTATTGTACTTGTCAGTTTTTCTGACAGCTGGGAGCTTTGTGGTGGTAGGGGGTTGGGGGGGCGGCAGGGCGGGGGGGGGGTGGGAGGGGGTTGGGGGGGGCGTGGGGTGGGGGGGGTTGGGTGGGGGGGGGGCTGGGCAGAGCCTATGCATGCTGGGGAAGCTGGCTTTAGAGTTGCTTGGTCACCATTGCCCTGATCTCCTGCTGAATTGGGGAACCTCCTCCCACAGCTCCATAGACATCAGACCCTTGCCCGCAGCCCCCCCCTCCCCCACCCCCCACATCATCAGTGGCATTGCTAATCTCCACATCAATAAGGGTCACCGACATTGGGACATCTGGGCCCTCCCAATGAGTCCCCTGATAGCCCCTAACAAGCTCCTTCCATCATGACCCTCTCCATGGCCCACACTTGCATGACCCCCCCCCACACAGTCCCCTTGCATAGTCCCCCCACACCCTCCCTTGCAAAGCCCACCTGCATGACCCCCCCCCTTGCATAGCCCCCCTGCAATGCCCTTCCCATTGTAGTCCCCCTGCACGGGTCTCCCCTCTTGCAGAGCTCCCCCCTTGCTGACAACCCCCCTTACAGAGCTCTCCCTGTATTAGTCTCCCCCCCCCCACCCCCATCATCACGCATACAGCCCCTTCTCTTGTCATAGCCCCACCTCATCCCCGCTGCTGCAGAACTGTCATGACTCTCGCCGGCAGAGTGTGTTTCCCTCGGGGTGCAGTTCAATCCAGATGAGTTTCTAGTTGGTGATAATAACACAAAATCCTTGAAACGAAAGACGCTGCAGCATAATGGAGGTTTGTTGTTTAGACTGCTTGGCAGGCAATAATCAAAGACTTTTAAAATAAGACAGGCTTTGAGAAGTAGAGAAATGGTAGCTGGCTGCTCGCTCAGCTGAGAGCTGCTGGAGTCCATTCCAGTTGGTGTTAGCTCAGCAGTCTGAGTGTTCCCTCAGTTCTCGAAGGAAGAGAGAGCTTTCAAAATGGTTACTCCACTCATGTGACCTTCTTTCTCCACAGTGATGTCAAAAGGGATGTTTCTCTATTATCTGGAACTAACCTTTGGTTTCAAGACTGATAATGTCGCAGCCATTAGCTTTTGAAAGAGTTACCATCTATACTGAAGTTCTTGTGAAGTCATTATCTCGGCAGACTCTCTGACTCCGCTAGACGGGTAAGCTTATCAAGACACAAATGACATCCATCTACCCCTCAATGGTTCCCTGCTGAAATGAACCTGGACAGTCCCAGGTGTGAGATGAGGCTGTTAAGAACTCTACAAGTATAACAAGTTTCAATCTGCAATTGCCCTCTTTCTGTGATTATAATGTCCTTTCAATTACGGCTGAGATTCCATGACGATGAACGGAGAGTTCTTTTGCTTTTTTAACAGCTGTCAGTAGCTTCCAGAACAAAATAGAAGTGCCCTCTCTCTCCCTTACCCGCAACAAGTTTCAGCTTCTTTGGTGCAAGAGGGGCTCCTATTGGCCCTCCAGCTTTGGAGGCCTACTCACTGTTCTTAATGAGGTGGCAAGCAGACCATTGGACATTAGTTGGGCAACCCTCCAGAATTGTGTCAGCTGACTGTTACCGAGACAATGCGGGGTCAGGGCCTGAATTTGACCGCAAGTCACATCACCAATCCTGTGGTGACATGACTTGTGGCAGCCATCTTGTTGGTTCAACAGGAAGCCCATTAAAAAAATTTTTTTGAAAAAGAATAATGTTTAAAAATACAGTTTTGGATTTCTCTTTATGTCTTATTCACATAACAATGGAATGAAAAGCCATTAAGTGGACCCATCTCCCAAAGCGTTCCTGCTATTAGTGCCAAAAAGCTATTGGCAGTGGGTGTGTAAAAGGCCCAGGGGATGTTAGATCTGAAAGAAGCTACACAAAGGTTGGAGAAACATGATGAACTTATTCAGTTCAGAGTCTTGGGGCTCATTAAGAAGAAGTGCTTCTAAAGGCTGATATCTCGGCTCATGCAGTGCAGAGGTTTATGGACTCTCTTGATGTTTTATTCAGTAGTGTGGCTCGTGTCAAGACGCACAATAATGATTTATTACCCGGATTTTTACAGACCATCATTTTACTGAATTGCCAAAAAATACAAATATCTTCAGGAAGTAGCTGGAAAAGAGCCACATTTAAGCAAAGTCAACCATTGTTGGGATTCAAGTTGCCGAATAAAATTCACATGGGAAACATCTTGAGTGCCAACGCTCACCTTCATATGCAGGCAGGATTTTCCTCATCGGGCCTGACCTGGCGTTTGAGACCAAATTCAGGTCATGTCTCAAGAAGGTGCTGGAGTGAGGAGGCGTTTTGCAAACTGTGCCCAGCATACCTTCTAATTCCAACTCTTCCTCTCGTTACATTCTACACTCTCTCCTTTCCTGCATTATGAACGATATGTTTTGTCTGTATAGCGCGCAAGAAACAATACTTTTCATTATGTGTGACAATAATAAATCAAATCAAAGCCTTGACCCCGCACTGTGTCAGCAACAGTCAGCTGACATGATTTTTTGATTAAATTGAATTGATTTATTATTGTCACATATAGTGACATATAGAGACATTGATAGGATGCAAGACTGGGGGGAGAAGTGGCAGATGGAGTTCAACCCAGATAAGTGTGAGGTGGTTCATTTTGGCAGGTCAAATAGGATGGCGGAATATAATATTAATGGTAGGACTCTTGGCAGAGTGGAAGATCAGAAGGATCTTGGGGTCCAAGTTCATAGGACACTCAAAGCAGCTGTGCAGGTTGAGGCTGTGGTTAAGAAGGCGTATGGTGTACTGGCCTTCATCAATCGAGGAATTAAGTTTAGGAGTCATGAGATAATGTTGCAACTATATAAGACCCTGGTCAGACCACATTTGGAGTACTGTGCTCAGTTCTGGTCGCCTCATTACAGGAAGGATGTGGAAGACATAGAAAGGGTGCAGAGGAGATTTACAAGGATGTTGCCTGGGTTGGGGAGCATGCCTTATGAGGATAGGTTGAGTGAGCTCGGCCTTTTCTCCTTGGAGAGACAAAGGATGAGGGGTGACCTGATAAAGATGTATAAGATGTTGAGAGGTATTGATTGAGTGGATAGTCAGAGGCTTTTTCCCAGGGCTGAAATGGTTGCCACAAAAGGACACAGGTTTAAGGTGCTGGGGAGTAGGTACAGAGGAGATGTCAGGGGTAAGTTTTTCACTCAGAGGGTGGTGGGTGCGTGGAATGGGCTGCCAGCAATGGTGGTGGAGGTGGATTCGATAGGGTCTTTTAAGAGACTTTTAGATAAGTACATGGAACTTAGTAAGATAGAGGGTTATAGGTAAGCATAGTAATCGCTAAGGTAGGGACATGTTCGGCACAACTTTGTGGGCTGAAGGGCCGGCATTGTGCTGTAGTTTTTCTATGTTTCTATGTATTGGGATGCAGTGAAAAGTATTGTTTCTTGTCCACTATATAGACAAAGCATACCGTCATAGGCTGATATTTTACGACCTTGTTCGGGTGAGGCTCGTAAAATCCCACCCGAGGCCAACGGACGATTCCATTCCGCGAGCCTTGCCCACCCCGATTCCGGGGTGGACGAGAAGGTAAAGTTTCAGCCATAGAATACATAGGGGAGGAGGAAAGGATAGAGTGCAGAGTATAGTGTTGCAGTTACCTATAGGGTGTAGAGAAAGATCAGCTTAATATGTGATAGGACCATTCAAAAGTCTGATGGCAGCAAGGAAGAAGCTGTTCTTGAGTCGGTCGGTATGTGTTCTCAGACTTTTGTATCTTTTTCCCAACGGAAGAAGGTGGAAGAGAGAATGTCCGAGGTTCATGCGGTCCTTGATTATGCCGGCTGCTTTTCCGAGGCAGCGGGAAGTGTAGACAGAGTCAATGAATGGGAGCCTGGTTATTGCCCAATGAATGTGCAGATGGCCCGCTTGCCATCCAATTAAGAACAGTTGGCAGGCCCCACAAAGCCTGAGGGTCAAACGGAGGCTGCAGTGAGGAAGCTGTAACCTGCTGCTGCAGGTTAGGGAGAGAGAGGGCTCCTCCATTTTGAGGAGTCCTCTCAGCAATTTGTACAAGCTTTTATAAAAGAAATGGCAGCAGCTGCTGAGTCACCATTGTGAAGGAGAAACCTCACCACAGGAAGATCCGAGCATTGGCCTTATTAAGGCTTCCAATTACCTCATCAAGCAACCTGTTGTTTATGGGCGGGTCATAGTTTGGCCTCCTAGAAAGTGGCTGTACTGGAGAAGTGTTTCTGTAGTGTAGCGATTATTGTGTTTGCCTCACACACGCAAAGTCCCCGGTTCAAATCCACGCAGACACATTGTTGGGACCATGGCAGGGAATTGGCACGCTGGCCAGCATCAGAAAATCCTGCCCGCCTCCATTCCCACCCCCATATCGGCACCTAGATCCTTACTGATGTTTACAACAAACCTGGCTTTGGTTTTAACCTCCAGTTAAAAAGGGGTGGCATCAATATCAGTTAATGTTTGTATTGCAGGAATATATATACATGTGGATAAATGTCAGGGATGAATTATATGTTGGCGGCACGGTGGTACAGTGGTTAGCGCTGCTGCCTCACAGCTCCATGGACCCGGGTTCAATTCCGACCTCGGGTGACTGTCTGTGTGGAGTTTGCACAATCTCCCCGTGTCTGCGTGGGTTTCCTCTGGGGGCTCCGGTTTCCTCCCATACTCCAAAGATGTGCAGGTTAGGTAGATTGGCCATGCTAAATTGCCCCTTAGTGTCCCAATATGTTCAGGGGGATTAGCGGGCTAAATTTGTGGAGTTACCAGGATTGGGCCTGGGTCAGATGCTCTGCCAGAGAGTCGGTGCCGACTTGATGGGCCGAATGGCCTCCTTAATATAGAACATAGAACAGTACAGCACAGAACAGGCCCTTCGGCCCACGATGTTGTGCCGAGCTTTATCTGAAACCAAGATCAAGCTATCCCACTCCCTATCATCCTGGTGTGCTCCATGTGCCTATCCAATAACCGCTTAAATGTTCCTAAAGTGTCTGACTCCACTATCACTGCAGGCAGTCCATTCCACACCCCAACCACTCTCTGCGTAAAGAACCTACCTCTGACATCCTTCCTATATCTCCCACCACGAACCCTATAGTTATGCCCCCTTGTAATAGCTCCAGCCATCCGAGGAAATAGTCTTTGAACGTTCACTCTAACTATCCCCTTCATCATTTTATAAACCTCTATTAAGTCTCCCCTCAGCCTCCTCCACTCCAGAGAGAACAGCCCTAGCTCCCTCAACCTTTCCTCATAAGACCTACCCTCCAAACCAGGCAGCATCCTGGTAAATCTCCTCTGCACTCTTTCCAGTGCTTCCACATCCTTCTTATAGTGAGGTGACCAGAACTGCACACAATATTCCAAATGTGGTCTTACCAAGGTCCTGTACAGTTGCAGCATAACCCCACGGCTCTTAAACTCCAACCCCCTGTTAATAAAAGCTAACACACTATAGGCCTTCTTCACAGCACTATCCACTTGAGTGGCAACCTTTAGAGATCTGTGGATATGGACCCCAAGATCTCTCTGTTCCTCCACAGTCTTCAGAACCCTACCTTTGACCCTGTAATCCACATTTAAATTAGTCCTACCAAAATGAATCACCTCACATTTATCAGGGTTAAACTCCATTTGCAATTTTTCAGCCCAGCTTTGCATCCTATCTATGTCTCTTTGCAGCCTACAACAGCCCTCCACCTCATCCACTACTCCACCAATCTTGGTGTCATCAGCAAATTTACTGATCCACCCTTCAGCCCCCTCCTCTAAGTCATTAATAAAAATCACAAAGAGCAGAGGACCAAGCACCGATCCCTGTGGCACTCCACTAGCAACCTGCCTCCAATCCGAAAATTTTCCATCCACCACCACCCTCTGTCTTCGATCAGATAGCCAGTTACCTATCCAATCGGCCAACTTTCCCTCTATCCCACACCTCCTCACTTTCATCATAAGCCGACCATGAGGGATCTTATCAAACGCCTTACTAAAATCCATGTATATGACATCAACTGCCCTACCTTCATCAACACACTTAGTTACCTCCTCAAAAAATTCAATCAAATTTGTGAGGCACGACTTGCCCTTCACGAATCCGTGCTGACTATCCCAGATTAATCCGCATCTTTCTAAATGGTCGTAAATCCCATCCCTAAGGACCTTTTCCATCAATTTACCAACCAACGAAGTAAGACTAACCGGTCTATAATTACCAGGGTCATTTCTATTCCCTTTCTTAAACAGAGGAACAACATTCGCCATTCTCCAGTCCTCTGGCACCATCCCTGTGGACAGCGAGGACCCAAAGATCAAAGCCAAAGGCTCTGCAATCTCATCCCTTGCCTCCCAAAGAATCCTAGGATATATTTCATCAGGCCCAGGGGACTTATCGACCTTCAGTTTATTCAAACTGCCAGGACATCCTCCCTCCGAACATCTATTTTCTCCAGCCTATTAGCCTGTAACACCTTCTCTTCCTCAAAAACTTGGCCCCTCTCCTTGGTGAACACTGAAGAACATGAAAACATGAACACTGAAAACATGGCCCCTCTCCTTCTGCACTGTAGGGATTCTACAATACAGCTTGGGATCTCAAAATTCAGAAGTAGGAGCAGAGTGGACGTATCTGTTATTGCTACAACTGTGTTCGTTTTGATTTTCCACGTGTGAGTGAGGTGAGAGCACGGTGATCAGTCAAAATATTTATCTGCTAACTGTCCTGTGAAGTGACTTGGAACGTTTTGCTACAGTACAGGAGTGACATAAGTGCAATTGTTGGTACCCTCGGTTAAATGCTGACTTTCACAGGCAACAACAAGATGTGTTTCTGAATTAGTGTCCAATTTCCGTGAATGGCTCGTAACAATTCAATGCAGGTACAGTTGCTGGAAACCAGTTTAAAAGCAAATTAATTCACAGTACGTCGCAGTTGATGGGTCACAGAGGGCATGAAGAGTCTGTGGCGCGTTGTACGTGAAGGAAGATGGATTGAGGAGGAAACAAAGTAGCATATTCACCTTGAAGACTTTGTCCTCGAGTACCCAGTACTTGAATACCACGACTCTAATAGCTGGCTGCACTTGTCTAGCTCAGAGCGGGTGTACGCACTGTGCTGATGCTGTATTCAATATTGTAGCTTATGTCAGGATTTATTTTGCGGACTTATCACACGAATGCTTGCAGCAAGTGTACTGGCAATTTAGGAAGTGAGCTGATATTTATCAGTAATTTTTATCTGAGCATCATTGTAGTATGGAATTACATTTTCAATGGATTGTTTTAATTTGTTGTTGACTGTAAAATTGGAGGTTATTGTATATAATACGGCCCTACGTACCAGTTTCACTTGTTCCTTTTCGCAGCAGTGCATCAGTCGCAGAATCATCGAATCTTGAGGTACAGATGGCGACTATTCAGCCCATTATGTTTGTAGCAGTTCTACTTTGTCCACCTCTCCTACTCTTTCCTTGTAGCTCCGCAGAATTTCATTTTCAAGTATTTATCCAATTCCCTTTGGAAAATGATTGCTGAATCTGCCTCCAGCAGCCTTTTACAGTGACATTGCATTCCAAATCATAACAACTCACGGCATTAAAACATTCTCATCTTCCTTCTTGTTCTTGTGCCATATATCTTAAGTCTGTGACCTTTGCTTACCAACTCATCTGCCACTTTCTCCTTATTTACCCTATTAAAACCCTTCATAAACTTTCATGCTACTAGAAAAATCTTCCATTCACCGCGTCAGCTCCGTGGGGAATAATCCAGCTTCACCTGCCTCTCCACATAACTTAGCATTGTTCTGGTAAATGCCCATCGTGCCTTCTCCAATGCCTTGACATTCTTCCTGAATCTGATGCCTAGTATTGGGCACATGTTATGGGTCAGGTTAGAAACTCCAAAGCACTTTATAGAGACCGCCCAGACTGTAAATTTTGCATCTTGAATTTGACTAGGATGAATATGATACGTTTCACTTCAGGTATGATTCAAATGACCCACTAGGGAGCTTTTATCAAACAAAGTTTATTTAAGAATATTGTTAACATGTATAGAAAGAAAATTAGCAATAACTTTTATCAATTACAAACAAAAAAACAGAAAGAAAACAACCACAATAATATATTAACCCTTAATTGAATATTAAAGCTGCTCCAACAAACAAAACCTTTTCATAGACAAAACCTTTTTCACAGGCTTAACACAGCATAGATTAAAATCTCATTTGACTGGAATTGAGTCTTTTCGAAGGCTGCACTTTCCGTCCTGAAGGCACAATGTTGCCTTGGGATAACCAGCAGAATTTCCAAATAGAACAGGGAGACAGAGAGAGAGACTTCAGCTTCTTTCTTGCTTGATGCCCCTGCTAAAACAAAAAACGAAACTGCAACCTAAGAACTTTCCAAACTGAAAGCTTAAACTCTCTGGAAAGATAAAAAAAACTATCCGAAAGCACATGACTGTTTCTCCTAACAATGCAGGATTGTAAAACCAATCCCAGAGTAAACATAAACAACCCACCATTTAAGCTATTGAAGTAGCAATAAAAGGACTCATCGTAGTCAGCCCGGCAACAATGATGACATGGCTGAAGCTGTGAGCAAAGAAACCACTGAAATTGTGAGAGCTGCAGAGATCGTGATTTTAAAAAAAACTTTTCTTAAAGGTACACTAACGTCACACACAATACACGTTCTGAGGCCAAGCCAGTAACTTATGAAGAGTTGAGCATAACTTTTTGTTTTAGTGCTCTATACCTCTATTTATAAAGGCGAGATTAGTGTGGATTAGGGAGATTAGTGGAGTAAATACATAGGATTATGGGGATAGGGATGTTCTGTCGGAAGGCCGATGCAGACTCAATGGGTCGAATGCACTGTAGGGATTCTATCCCATTCATGCATTAAACAACATTATCAATTTGTCCTGCGGTTTCTCTGTTCCCAGATCCCCTTTAAAATTTTACCAAATTGTCTCTTCTTCCCACTCTGGCTCCTAAAATACATTACTTCAATGGCCCACTGAACACAATCCTGTGAATTGGGTAGCCGACTATATTACTGATCAGTCAGACAAGAGATGCAAGTGTTGGGGCTGCTGAACAATGTGCCAGTCACCTGCTGATACATTAGTAGTGGCTGGATCAAAGGTATTCAGTGCCTGATTGAGGGAAGGTGGTTGCTGGTGAAACTCACTCACCTGCCCTTGCTGCCAACTCCCCCTGTTTCCCTTCCCACCCCACACACCCCTAAATGACTGAACTGTGGCCTGGGTCACTCTGTGATCCTGGGACGCTGGTTCCTGCCCACCCGACAGCAGCCATGGCCACCCCAGTGGTGATGCTGAGCACAAGAGCAGGCGGCCTCAGATTGGCCAGCAGCTCTCCTGCGGTCCTGATTCCAGGTGAAAGCCCACGACACAGTCTGTTTGGCGTGTGGTTCAGCGGATCTTCCTGAAAAGAGGCTGCACGGATATCTGTCCAGCTCTCCAGCCAGCAGGCAAGACCCCGGCATCCTTCATAAGATGCCGCCCACCTTCTTTGTCCTCTTGTGTGAAATTCTGTGGACAAAAGCAATGGAAGCAATTCCCCAAATATTGCAAAGGATAAATAAAAACTTAAGGGATCCCTTTCCAACATGTGACACCAAGGCAGGCTTGTACCAGCCATTCAGCAATGGGGGAGAAAGGGGGATGAGATTTCCAAGGCCGCTTCATTATTAACCATGAGAGTTAGAAGCTGGTGGGTTTAACTCCCACTCTGGAGTCTTAAGCACAAAATCGGGGCAGACACTGCAGTATGCTACTGAGGGAGTGCAGCACTGTCAGATGGACTGACTTTTGGATGAGATATGAAACGTAGGCCTCATTTGTTCTCTCAGCAGGACGTAAATGATATGCAGTGTTTCAGCCTGAACATTCAAGGAAACTGCATCTTTGATTTAACAATAGATTGACTACTGATTACTTCATTTTTATGCATGTGCGAAGATAAATTCAGCATCCAATAAGTCCATTACCTAACTGGTATGACAATGTATTCAACTTGACTTGTTCTGCGTGATTTGATTCAATATGATAATTATATATGCATCCCTTCTCAATTTGGCGGTCGCTATTACTTGCTGACAAGATATTCTACTTCAGGACAAAGTCATTTAAGGTTTTACTTAACAGCCTATATCAGCGCACAGCACTTATCTCGGCAAACAATCAAATGACTGCACAATGTCGAGCAGCAAGATTGTCTAATGATTGCTTCACGTGTGTCACATCATATCTGACCTTATCCAACTAAAGCTGCATCCAACAAAGCTCGTGCCAGAGGCGCAGGGCTGATGTGAATTCAGCTGAGATTAGATGAGATGAGACATGAAGCCACATGCATGGAAATAACCTGATTATTCCACATTCTGTCTATAATGCAAACCAGTGAATGTGCAACATAACCACTCAAATGCATTCAATGACTCAGGAACTCAGGCAGAGAGCAAGTTATCTGATGCGATTCGCTCATTAACAGTTCCCGTGGACAGATCGGGGACACGAGGGAGCATACCTAATGATACCTTTTGATAGTGAAAGCTATCAGCATCTTTCTTTTGTTGGAGATGGTCAAATATTGTGCAATCCGTGTTTCAAACGCCGGCGGCTTTGGAAAATATTTATGAGCATTTTCCCTTGCTGCTCTTGTATTATTAATGAGGCAGTTTAACGACTGGCCAGATTTAAAAGGTCATCAGCAAAATTGACAGATACACATACACAAGATAAGTCAGTTACACACAGAGGGATTTATCAGTAAGTATTTTACTCAAAGGCAATAGCTGGAATTAATTGCAAGGAAGAGTCATAGAATCCCTACAGTGCAGAAGACGGCCATTCGGCCCATTGAGCCTGACAACAATCCCATCCAGCCCCTATCCCCATAACCCTATTACCTTGCTAGCACCCCCTGACACCAAGGGTCAATTTAATATGGCCTACCAAACCTAACCTGCAAATCTTTGGACTGTGGGAGGAAATTGGAACACTCGGAGAAAACCCATTCAGACATGGGGAGAATGTGTAAACTCCACACAGTCACCCAATGCCAGAATTGAACCCAGGCCCCTGGTGCTGTGAGGCAGCAGTGCTAACCACTGTGCCACCATGCTGCCCTCCCCATCGAAGGTAAAACATTAGACCCAATTATAATACAGGTATGCACTGTAATTATTTAATACAGAAGTCCACTTGGCCCAACATATCAATACAAACTCTTTGTTGGAATAACCCAAAACGAGTTACTCTATACATTCTCTCCCCATAGCTCTTTATCTTCCTTTTCAAATATTTATCCAATCTTCCTCAAAGAGTCGCAATTGTCTCTGCTTTAACCAGTCCCCGAGGTATACAACTCCACACTCCCACAACCTTGTGTGTACAAAGATTTCTTTGAAGCTAATCTCTCAGTGAGAATTTTAAGTTAATGATTCTCTCGTCACGAGTTCCAACTGGAGGAAATAGCTTTTTCATGTTCACCCAATTAAAATGCTTAAGCCTACATAAAATATCATGTCAGCCAACGCGACTCCCAGTGGAAATATTCCCAGTATCTGATGACTCTCCTCACAGATTTTCATCCCTTACATCATTCTGGTGTATCAACGCTAAGTTCTTTGTGATTTTAATCTTCCTTCTATAAGGGATGCTCAAACCTGTACACAGGGCTTCAATTGTGGCCTGATTGTCCTGTGCAACTTTACTCTTCAAATTGTCTCTCTCTTTCTAAAATTCAAAACGCCATTGACAGTGTCTATCTGCATTCTCATGGGTTTTGTATTTGAACCCATCAATCTTTATTTATTTACACCCTTCAGCACCTTCCCATTGAATCTGCACTCCCATACTTCATTCTTTTCTTCCAAAATCCGGCACCTCACATTTCTCCACATTAAATTGTTTCAACAAACATTCTGCCAACCTGTCCATGCCCCAGCGAAGTCTCTCAGGGTCCTCATTATTGTGAAAACTGAAACCTTTATCTTGGGTCTGCACCACAGACCATTCCCTCGCGACCGATCCTATCCCTCTACCTGATCATGGTCTCTGGCTGTAGCAGACTGTTTATAATCTCAACGTCCTAGTTGGTTGCAAGCTGGACTTCTGACCCCATATGTCCTCCATTACAAAGACTGCCTATCTCTGTAATGTAGCCCACGTTGGTCTAGTCAGCTACACCTGAAACTATTATCCATGTCTTTGTCACCTCTATGCTATGACTACAACTTCCATTATGACTCTCACCAACTTTTACAGATGCACCATAGAAAACATTCTTCCTGGTTGTATCACAGCTTGGTCTGGCTCCTGCTCTGCCCAAGACCGCAAGAAACTACAAAGGGCCGTGAACGATGTCCAGTCCATCACTCAAACCAGCCTCAGACTCAAACCAACTTATTTTGGATCTCTGTTCATTTGTACAATGCAGACAAATTGTTACAGAGATTTCTTAATACTGTAGCTGAATGGAGCTTCGAGATGCTTTCATTGATCGCATAAGAATCCATGGCACTAAATTGATGATAATACCCTCACTCAGCTTTCTTGTTATTGTTTTGTTTAGCTTCACCACCTTCACTACAAAGGGTCGTGAATGTAGCCCAATCCATCACTCAAACCAGCCTCCCATCCATTGACTCTGACGACACTTCCTGCAGCCTCAGAAAAGCAGCCAGCATAATCAAGGACCCCACGTACCCCGGACATTCCCTCTTCAACCTTCTTCTGTCGGGAAAAAGGTACAAAAGTTTGAGATCACGTACCAACTGACTCAAGAACAGCTTCTTCCCTGCTGCCATCAGACTTTTGAATGGACCTACCTCACATTAAGTTGATCTTTCTCTACACTCTAATAGTGTAACACTACATTCTGCACCCTCTCCTTTCCTTACTTATGTACAGTATGCTTTGTCTGTATAGCGTGCAAGAAATGATACTTTTCACTGTATACTAATACATGTGACAATAATAAATCAAATCAAATGTTGAACTATTTCAAAACTCTTCTGGTTGGTTTTCCACCCACATAAACCTCAGCTTATCAACAACTCTGCTGTTCATACCTTATCCTACAACTGTACCTGCTCATCCATCACCCCTGTCTTTGCTATGCTAATTTGTTCTTGACTTTGTACCTCTGTCAAACACCACCAATTTAAAATCAGTTCATGTTCTTACCCCTCCCATTCCAGTATCCCCCTTCAGCGCCACAGCTAATGCCCACGCTCCCACATTCCCCAGTGCTCTCAATCTGTCTTATGTGTGCACCAGTCTTCTTTTTTCCTGGGCAATGCTCAGAAGGCAAGAGAATAGTTTCATCTGAAAATAACCTTACGGATCAACAGAACTGGTAGCTTCCAGTTCAAATCACTCCAATTGCAAACTCACTGAATCTCTTAATTAAGTTTGTTTAAAAGAATATATTCCTCTTGAGCTATAGGAGACTTACTCAGGATTGCAGTGAAGCATATTGTTTCTTGTCCTGAGATTAACCATGGAGTTCATAACGAGTTGAGATTGAATTTGTTGTTCCATCAGTAATATTCAGCTAGTTCCCAACACAGTTAGATCATTCTTTGGAAAGAATAATTAATTTTAAAGGACTCTATTTTGCTTCATGTGAATCCTGCTGAAATAAATTAGAACTGCGTTGTCAAGATGCCAGGAAGAGGATTTCTGTGTAACAGCAATGTATAGGATTGGCACAGTCACAGAGCAATCCAGAGGCCACTATTTAAAATCTGTTTATCAGCTGTTGATTAATAGAACATTCCAGAGCTGTTATTAAATTAACTTGATGTTGATTCAAACCAATTCAAAGTTGCTATTTAAAGAAATTGATGGGCGGCACGGTAGCACAGTGTTTAGCACTGCTGCCTCACAGCGCCAGGGACCTGGGTTCAATTCCAGGCTTGGGTCACTGTCTGTGTGGAGTTTGCACATTCTCCCCGTGTCTGCATGGGTTTCCTCCGGGTGCTCCGGTTTCCTCCCACAGTCCAAAGATGTGTGGGTTAGGTTGATTGGCCATGCCAAGTTGATCCTAGCGTCAGGGGGATTAGCAGGGTAAATGTGTGAGGTTACGGGGATAGGGCCCGGGTGGGATTGTGGTCAGTGCAGACTCGATGGGCCGAATGGCCTCCTTCTGTACTGTAGGGATTCTATGATCCAAGATGGCAAAAAGGATGGAATTCCACAACACAGGAAAGGTCAACTGAAAACAGTTACAGCTAATTTAAATCTGTGATTTAAACCAGACCGCAGAAACTCCAAGGACAAATTTCTCCCACTGCCTTTGCTTTATTTCCAAGAGAGTTACATTTGGATCAATTTGCCCACACAGCAGCAGGTGTGATGCAATTACAGTTGCCAATTGGCATCAAGAATGGTTGGAAAATTCCAGACTTGGATCATGTTTTGAAAATGTCCATCCTAAATCAGGAGACCACTCTCTAGTCGGTCATCTCCATAAGTCTTTGAGCAGGGTACAGATGAATGTGATCACAGGGAGAGAGAGAAGCTCATAGTTTTGCAAAAAAACTAATCCAATGTTCACAATAGTATTACATTCCGAACGGATATACACAACACTGAAATTAAACTTGGAAAAAGAAATGTCATTCAGAACTCAAGGAATCGTAAAATAGATTAGATTATAGAATTCCTACAGTGCAGAAGGAGGCTATTTGGCCTATTGAGACTGCATTGACAACAATCCCACCCTGGCCCTATCCCTGTAACTCCATGTATTTACGCTGCTAGTGCCTGACACTAAGGGGTAATTTAGCATGGCCAACCTGGACATCGTTGGAGTGTGGGAGGAAACCGGAGCACCCGGAGGAAACCCACGTAGACACGAGGAGAACGTGCAAACTCCACACAGACAGTGATCCGAGGCCGGAATTGAACCCAGGTCCCTGGCGCTGTGAGGCAGCAGTGCTAACCAGTGTGCCACCGTGCCACCCATTGTGCAATTTCTTCTGTCATTTTCCCTGGCAAGTAGAAAACCTAACCTACTATATGGGTTGATGGTATCAGCCAATGAAAAACTACCTGTACCTGATCTACTTAATTACCAATCATAAAGGGTTAAAAAATCCCACTTTCTGGTGTGTGTTGGTGTGTTATTTAAGGAAGGATTGTCACATGGGAGAGAAGCCATTTTATGTTTGTTTTGGCGAACAACACTCTTAACTGATGAAAATGTTATTGCTGGAACAATAAATACTTTGTGAATTTCTAAGCATGATATTGCTTCAGTAAATTTCTTTATTTTGTAGGCAGGTTTTGAGGTATAGACAATTGGGATATAGAACATAGAACAGTACAGCACAGTACAGGCCCTTCGGCCCTCGATGTTGTGCCGAGCTTTGTCCGAAACCAAGATCAAGCTTTCCCACTCCCTATCATTCTGGTGTGCTCCATGTGCCTATCCAATAACCGCTTGAAAGTTCCTAAAGTGTCCGACTCCACTATCACAGCAGGCAGTCCATTTCACACTCCAACCACTCTCTAAGTAAAGAACCTACCTCGGACATCCCTCCTATATCTCCCACCATGAACCTTATAGTTATGCCCCCTAGTAATAGCTACATCCACCCGAGGAAATAGTCTCTGAACATCCACTCAACCTATCCCCCTCATCATCTTATAAACCTCTATCAAGTCGCCTCTCATCCTCCTCCGCTCTAAAAAGAACAGCCCGAGCTCCCTCAGCCTTTCCTCATAAGACCTACCCTCCAAACCAGGCAGCATCCTGGTAAATCTCCTCTGCACTCTCTCCAATGCTTCCACATCCTTCTTATAGTGAGGTGACCAGAACTGCACACAATATTCCAAATGTGGTCTCACCAAGGTCCTGTACAGTTGCAGCATAACCCCACGGCTCTTAAACTCAAGCCCCCCGTTAATAAACGCTAACACACTATAGGCCTTCTTCACGGCTCTATCCACTTGAGTGGAAACCTTCAGAGATCTGTGGATATGAACCCCAAGATCTCTCTGTTCCTCCACATTCCTCAGAACCCTGCCGTTGACCCTGTAATCCGCATTCCAGAATGAATCACCTCGCATTTGTCAGGGTTAAACTCCATCTGCCATTTTTCGGCCCAGCTCTGCATCCTATCAATGTCTCTTTGCAGCCTACAACAGCCCTCCACCTCATCCACTACTCCATCAATCTTGGTGTCATCAGCAAATTTACTGACCCACCCTTCAACCCCCTCCTCCAAGTCATTGATAAAAATCACAAATAGCAAAGGTCCCAGCACTGATCTCTGTGGTACACCGCTGGTAACTGGTCTCCAGTCTGAAAATTTTCCATCCACCACCACCCTCTGTCTTCTATGAGATAGCCAGTTACTTATCCAATTGGCCAAATTTCCCTCTATCCCACACCTCCTTACTTTCTTCATGAGCCGACCATGGGGAACCTTATCAAACGCCTTACTAAAATCCATGTATATGACATCAACTGCTCTATCTTCATCTACACACTTAGTTACCTCCTCAAAGAATTCAATCAAATTTTTGAGGCAAGACTTAACCCTCACGAATCCATGTTGACTATCCCGCATTAAGCTGCATCTTTCCAAGTGGTCATAAACCCTATCCCTCAGGTCCTTTTCCATTAACTTACCGACCACCGAAGTAAGACTAACTGGCCTATAATTACCAGGCTCATTCCTATTTCCTTTCTTGAACAGAGGAACAACATTTGCCACTCTCCAGTCCTCTGGCACTATCCCCGTGGACAGTGAGGACCCAAAGATCAAAGCCAAAGGCTCTGCAATCTCATCCCTTGCCTCCCAAAGTATCCTAGGATATATCCCATCTGGCCCAGGTGACCTATCGACCCTCAGATTTTTCAAAATTGCGAATACATCTTCCCTCAGAACATCTACCTCCTCCAGCCTACCAGTCTGTATCACACTCTCATCCTCAAAAACATGGCCTCTCTCCTTGGTGAACACTGAAGAAAAGCATTCATCGCCTCTCCTATCTCTTCTGACTCCATGCACAAGTTCCCACTACTATCCTTGACGGCCCTAACCTCACCCTGGTCATTCTTTTATTTCTCACATAAGAGTAAAAAGCCTGGATCTGAAGAAACTCATATTGGAGTGGGGTTGTCCTGAAGTAGCATCTCTCCTACTACTCTGTTCAGGCAGCGAGCCCGTCCAAAATTGTAGGAATGGGGACATTTATCTAAGGCAGGGCTGGCAACCATAAGATCCCTAGAGTGCAGAAAGAGGCCAATTCAGTCCATCAGGTCTGCATCAACTCGCCAAAAGAGTATCTCACCAAGGCCCTCACCTCCGTCCTCTCCCTGTAACCCCACACATATACCATGGCTAATCCACCTAACTTAAATATCTGTGGACACTAAGGGACAATTTAGCATAGCCAATCGATCTAACCTGAACATCGTTGGACTGTGGGAGGAAACCTGAGCAGCTGGAGGAAACCCACGCAGACACGGGGAGAACGTGCAAACTCCACACAGACAGTAACCCAAGGCTGGAATTGAACCTGGGTCTCTGGCGTTGTGAAGCAGCAAAGCTAACCGCTGTGCCATCTTGCCAGTGTAATGTCTCAACTAAGGTTCTACACCGATGTGATGCCTGAAAAGCAAAGGGTACCCTGCTATTCCGAGCAACAAAATTCATGGCTCGTAAAATGCTGAAGCAATGAGAGAATAATAAGTTTTCTTTCCTCATGATCAGTCAGAAGGGCTACTGTCAGAAGGTAAATAAAATTGCCCGGGGATCCATTATCTTTCTTCCCTTACATGCTGGGCTCCCTTCGGGGGTATTGAATAGCTTGCCCTCAGAATGGCATCCACTGGGCAAGTGGGACAAGCTAATGTGGAACTCCTGGATGTGCCTGGGAATGATCCAAACAAACCTCCAAAATGCAACACCTCCACCATGAAATTGAGATTTATTTGGACACTGGCCACAAAGATCAGGAAACTGATGGAATCCAAATCCCAGTGGATGCCATTCTGATGTTAAAAAAAGTAATGCAAATAGATGATTGTGTAAAGTGCACCCTGAATTATTAACCCTTAGTACATTAGGAAATTCACAGCTAAATGCTGTTCATTGAGATAAATTAAAAGAATTCTCTTTCTAAGTCTCTCTGCTGCATCTCCCACAGCCTTCAGCAAACCTCTCACAATCAACACATTTAATGTCACCTTCACCGGCTCTTCTATCTTAGGGGTGGCATGATGGCACAGTGGTTCGTGCTGCTGCCTCACAGTGCCAAGGACCCGGGTTCAATTCCTGGCTTGGGTCACTGTCTGTGCGGAGTCTGCGTGTTTTGGCTGTTTGCTTAGGATCTCTGTTCATTTGTACAATGCAATCTCCCCGTGTCTGCGTGGGTTTCCTCTGGGTGCTCCGATTTCCTCCCACAGTCTGAAAGATGTGCTGGTTAGGTGTATTGGCCATGCTAAATTCACCCTCAGTGTATCCGAACAGGTGCTGGAGTGTGGCGACTAGGGGTTTTTCACAGTAACTTCATTGCAGTGTTAATGTAAGCTACTTGGTTGAATTTCCTACTTGGTAAGTTTAATAATAAACTTTAAAACGCAGGACACTCTTGACTTTGTAAGGCACCTTGTGATGTTTTCTGAATTAAAGTTGCTTTATAGATGCAAATTGTTGAAGGAATGTTTGAAGAAGTACAAATACTGTCATACTATTGTGACAATGGGTGGGATTTTGCAGTCTCGCTTGAGCGAGACCAGAAATTCCTGCCTGAGGTCAATGGACATTTCCGTTGCCCGCCCCTCGCCCGCTCCGATTCCATGGCGGGCAGGACGGCAAAATTCCGGCAAATGTCTTGATGTACAATACTGTCCTTTTCTGTCTTTAAACAGAAACAGATAAGGAAGAACTTGACTTAATAATTGCTTCACGGGCAGGATTAGGTTCTGAAGTGTGGTCACCGTTGCAATGAAATAAAGCACAATTTGCACACAGTAAACTCCCACAAAAAACAATGGGGTATATGATGAGATAATTCGCAACTTCCGAGATCCCTAGCATTATATTGGGGAGGCACCCCAACTTTGCACTGGGAAATCCCCTTCAGAAATTCAAAGACAATCGAGTGGCAATTGTCCAGAAATGCAAACTTCCTCTGGGGAATTTCACTGCACTGAGAAACATCTGAAAATGTGAACTAAATCGCAAACTTCAGATGGTTCCGACGAGGTTACACCAGTTGCTCAGAAAAGGTTAGAAGAATTAAAACCTCTTCTAACATTTGGGTAAATATTGCACAGACCCAAGGGACTCCCCTCACACACCCGAATACTCACCTGCCCACCGGATCCCCCCCCAATGGAACACAAACCCTGACAGGAACTCTCCAACCCACAAGTATTCTGCTACCCCCATGAAGGGTCTTCCACCTGCCCCCAACAGGCACAAATCTCCCTTTCCCCTGTCACTCCCCCACCCCTTCCCCCACCATCCAGCCCGGCCTCCAGCCCCACCCCTAATCTCCAACCCCCTCTGAAGGTAAGAAATTGGACATGGAGTG
Organism: Mustelus asterias; assembly: GCF_964213995.1. Taxonomy (NCBI): domain Eukaryota; kingdom Metazoa; phylum Chordata; class Chondrichthyes; order Carcharhiniformes; family Triakidae; genus Mustelus; species Mustelus asterias. The sequence goes on from NC_135813.1 coordinate 104,571,475, forward strand.
GCAATCTGATGCTGATTGCCACTTCGAGGAAGTTCAGGCCCAAATGTGTTTTACTGATTTGATTTGATTTGATTTATTATTGTCACATGTATTAGGATACAGTGAAAAGTATTGTTTCTTGCGTATTATACAGACAAAACATGCCATTCATAGAGTACATAGGGGAGAAGGCAAGAAAAGGGTGCAGAATGTAGTGTTGCAGTTACAGATAGAGTGAAAAGAAAGATCAGCTTAATTTACGATAGGTCCATTCAAAAGTCTGATGGCAGCAGGGAAGGAGCTGTTCTTGAGTTGGTTAGTACATGTTCTCAGATTTTTGTATTTTTCTCCTGATGGAAGAAGGTGGAAGAGAGTATGTCCGGGGTGCATGGGGTCCTTGATTATGCTGGCTGCTTTTCCAAGGTAGCAGGAAGTGTAGACGGAGTCAATAGACGGGAGGCTGGTTTGTGTGAGGGACTGGGCTACGTTCACAACACTTTGGAGTTTCTTGCGTCCTTGGACAGAGCAGGAGCCATACCAAGCTTTGATACGTCCAGAAAGGAGCACCATTGTGCTCCCTCAGGACTGCTCTGCTGTGTCAACCGCTTGACCAAGTCCTGGGGAAGGATTGAAGCCACATCACCTCAATGAACTGCCAGTGGGAGGAGGAAAGGAATACAAGGGAAACATGCAAAAATTTTAAAACTAAATGAAGAAGTTCCATAGTGGCCCAGATGCTGAATGTCAGCAGCAATACAGCGATGCTCATCGCAGATCTCAAATAAAGCTGCCTACGAAGATCTAGTGATTCCTGTGGTGCCGGTTTCCCCTTTCCCGAGAGCTGTTTAAATCGCAGGGATCTCCAGGGACACAGCATCAGTGACGTTATCAAGCAGGGTAAATAGCCAATCACACTTAAGTATTCCCACAGACAACTAACCAGGAATTTACAAGCACTTAGTCTCTTTACTTTAAATTTGAAGTTTCAGATAGCAAAATAAATGGTTATGATCGAATTAAATAAAGCTAAACAAAATTTTAAAAAAATATTATTTTGAAGATGAGAGGAACTAGAATGATTTGGGATAGAATTCTCCGGTCACTCACACCGACAGGATTCCCCGGTCCCGCTGGCAGCGCACGCCCGCCTGTGGGTTTCCCGTTGGCGTGGGGTGACATCAGTGGGAATTGACAGGAGAGGGACCAGGGAATCCCGCCGCTAGCAAACAACATGCCACTGCGCGCTGACGGGTAACACGCAGCTGGGAGGTCAGAGAATTCCAGCCTTGATGTTTCACAAATATAAAATTAGTTTCTCAGGGCCAGTGGGGGTGTTCAGCAGTAATTATGAAGTTTAGTTTTTTTTAAAGTTTATTTATTAGCGTCACATGTCGGCTTACATTAACACCGCAATGAAGTCACTGTGAAAATCCCCGAGTCGCCTCACTCCGGCGCCTGTTCGAGTACATTGAGGGAGAATTTAGCTTCCTCAATGCACCTAAGCTAAGTCAGTTTGGCGACACTTCATTCAGCAAGTAACCATTTCAAAAGTTTTTGCAATGAGACTAACAATGTAAGAGTGGAAACAGTGGTTAGCACTGCTGCCTCACAGCGCCAGGGAGCTGGGTTCGATTCCCAGCTTGGGTCACTATCTGCGTGGCTTTTGCACGTTCTCCCTGTGTCTTCGTGGGTTTCGTCCGGGTGCTCTGGTTTCCTCCCACAGTCTGAAATACATGCCAGTTAGGTGCATTGGCCATGCTAAATTCTCCCTCAGTGTATCGGTCCATAGATTTCTCAATGATTGCCGTCAGTAAGGAGGGAACATACCCTCTTCAGAAACATAGAATCATTGACAACAAGGCCTGGTTTCCCACATTGCTCTGTGCATGTGTGGACTTCCAAAGTTGCCATCAGTTTCAGTGGAATAATGATGGCGCATTCTGACAGTTTTGGCATCGTTACCACTGCATAATTTAGGTCGGCTATGTGTTCATAGAGGTGCTAACAGTGTATAAAAATGCCTGTGACAAGCTGAAGAGGCGACAAGCTGAACCCGAGGGAAGGATTATCTGCTTCGTGATCGGAGTTACCAATTTATGGACTAGTCTGCCACCTGGTGCAGTGGATGATGACTCCACTGAAACACTCAGCAAGGAAAGGAATCTATTCTCAGTGTGCTGCAGAACAGTGTAGAAGGCTTGTTACAAGTCAAGAAAGGAACGACAAACTGATATATAACTTAAAACATCTAAGCTACAAGGTGAGATTGAAGAGCTAAGATTGTTTACGCTGGTGGTTCAAAAACTCAATGACGACCATATTCAGACTGTTGAAAGGAACATACAAATTGGACCCTGATAATAGGGCGGCACGGTGGCACAATGCTTAGCACTGCTGCCTCACAGCACCAGGGACTCGGGTTCGATTCCTGGCTTGGATCACTGTCTGTGCGGAGTCTGCACGTTCTACCCGTGTCTGCGTGGGTTTCCTCCGGGTGCTCCAGTTTCCTCCCACACTCCGAAAGACGTGCCAGTTAGGTGCATTGGCCGTGTTAAATTCTCCCTCAGTGTACCCGAACAGGGACCGAAGTGTGGTGACTAGGGGATTTTTACAGTAACTACATTGCAGTGTTAATGTAAGCCTACTCGTGACACTAATAAATAAAGTAATATGTCGGTTAGCTTAAATTCTAAACCCAGGGCAGAGAGGCAAAATCTTCAAAGGAACATAGTTTAAATGTAACTACTTTATACAGAAGATTACACGGTGAACATTGGCTCAGTCAGGCAGATAATGTGGTAGCATTATAAGTCAGACTTCACCAGAACTCAGCACAGCAAAATACTGCGGATGCTGGAATGGACATTTTGCCAGACTCGACAGTCTCATCCAGCTACAGTTTAATATCCAACACATTCTCCCTCTCTTTAGTTCTGATGAAGAGTCAGACAGACTCAAAACGTAACCTCTTCCTAAAAGATCCTGGCAGACCTGCTGAGTATTTCAAGCTTTCTCTGTCCACTAGAAACCAATTGCCCAAAATGAACTGAATACAGAAGCTTACTGCCTGCCTGCACTGACTGAAGTAGAGAAAACGTCATGACTGGAATTCCCCAGCCATTCAATGCCTCTCCGCTGCTGCTAGCCAGAACGGAGAATGTGGTACACAGCCAAATCTTGCAATATGGAGGGAGTTCGGTCTCCTTCAGCTAAGAGCTAGGGCTTTCCTGTCGATTACTGGCACGTTGTATAATATTAACACATGATGAATGAAGTCCAGCGGGAAACCAAACAGGACAACAGCACAGGTCCTGACAAGCATGGACCTGGTGTCCTGGGCTCTGAGTGTTGGGGGGGGGGGGGGGGTGTGCATGTTGTTAAGTTCTGTGCCCATGAGCCCCACTGCCAGGCTGCAGAGGGATGGTCCCCCAATGAACCTGGGGATTCGGTGGGCACGGGTTGGGGGGAAAGGGTTTGACCTTAGAACTCTTCTCCAGGATGGGGGTTTCATGGCTGGACTGCCTTTTCTTACTTTGGCATGATGATCTCAGGCAGCTTTCTGTTCAAAATCTTCATACTTGTCTGTGTACTGTGAAACCTTTGAAGTGACCTGGTCACTTTAATATCCATTCCCCCAGACAACTCGAAACCTTCCTAATCACCGCAGCACTCCGTTCTACAGAAAAGATTCCTTGTTCTCTCTCTCTCCCTTTCTCTCAGTAGCCCCAGGTGTGAGTTTTTTTAATTCATTCATGGGACATGGGTGTCGCTGGCTGGCCGGCATTCATTACCCATCCCTAGTTGCCCTTGGAGGGCAGTTGAGAGTCAACCACATTTTTGTGGCTCTGGAGTCACATGTAGGCCAGACCAGGTAAGGACATCAGATTTCCTTCCCTAGAGGACATTAGTGAACCAGATGGGTTTTTCTGACAATCGGCAATGGTTTCACGGTCATTAGTAGATTCTTAATTCCAGATATTTTTTATTGAATTCAAGTTCTACCATCTGCCATGGCGGGATTCGAACCCAGGTCTCCAGAATGTTAGCTGAGTTTCTGGATTAATAGTCTAACAATAATACCATTAGGCCAAAGTGCACCCCCTTTGAAGTCCTCCAAATGACAGGAGATGTCTGTTTCACGAGGGGAATTCCATTTTTTGCCTGAATGAGCAGCAGGTGCACTGCTTTGCACTGCTCTGATTGACAACTCCAGGGCTGATCAAACAGTTCATTGTTGATACAATCCAGTAAGCCTAAAGAACGTCCTCTTCTCTCCACACCTGCTCACACAGTCCCATTCTTTTAAGCTCAAAGGCTTTGAATTGCTTTGTTTATCTTCCATTTTATGCTTCAGTACCTTTAACTAGCCTCTTGATGGATAGATTGAGGCAATTGCAAAGCAGGCAGGAGTGTTGTGATGATTATAATGCAATGTTTATAAACAGGCTTGAGATTGCAGAGCCTTTGGCTTTGATCTTTGGGTCCTCACTGTCCACGGGGATAGTGCCAGAGGACTGGAGAGTGGCGAATGTTGTTCCTTTGTTCAAGAAAGGAAATAGGAATGACCCTGGTAATTATAGGCCGGTTAGTCTTACTTCGGTGGTCGGTAAATTAATGGAAAAGGTCCTGAGGGATGGGATTTATGACCATTTGGAAAGATGCAGCTTAATCCGTGATAGTCAGCACGGATTCGTGAAGGGTAAGTCTTGCCTCACAAATTTGATTGAATTCTTTGAGGAGGTAACTAAGTGTGTAGATGAAGGTAGAGCAGTTGATGTCGTATACATGGATTTTAGTAAGGCGTTTGATAAGGTTCCCCATGGTCGGCTCATGAAGAAAGTAAGGAGGTGTGGGATAGAGGAAAATGTGGCCGATTGGATAAGTAACTGGCTATCTCATAGACAATACACATCTTTTTAGCCTGTCTTGATGCTCTCTCCACTCACGTTGTTTTGTTTCTTAAAGACTTGATTAGTTGTAAGTATTCGCATTCCAACCATTATTCATGTAAATTGAGTTTGTGTCTTTATATGCTCTGTTTGTGAACAGAATTCCCACTCACCTGAAGAAGGGGCTTGCAGCTCCAAAAGCTTGTGTGGCTTTTGCTACCAAATAAACCTGTTGGACTTTAACCTGGTGTTGTTAAACTTCTTACTATCTCATAGAAGACAGAGGGTGGTGGTGGATGGAAAATTTTCAGACTGGAGACCAGTTACCAGCGGTGTACCACAGGGATCAGTGCTGGGTCCTCTGCTATTTGTGATTTTTATCAATGACTTGGAGGAGGGGGCTGAAGGGTGGGTCAGTAAATTTGCTGATGACACCAAGATTGGTGGAGTAGTGGATGAGGTGGAGGGCTGTTGTAGGCTGCAAAGAGATATTGATAAGTATATCCACAAAGATAAGTGGAAAAGTGAATCGTGTGGAGGACGGAGAAGATCTGCAGAGAGATTTGGACAGGCTGAGTGAGTGGGCGAGGATATGGCAAATGGAGTATAACGTTGAGAAATGCGAGGTTATACACTTTGGAGGAAATAATAACAAATGGGATTACTATCTCAATGGAAACAAATTAAAACATGCTACCGTGCAAAGGGACCTGGGGGTCCTTGTGCATGAGACGCAAAAGCCCAGTCTGCAGGTACAACAGGTGATCAAGAAGGCAAATGGGATGTTGGCCTATATTGCGAGGGGGATAGAATATAAAAGCAGGGATGTCTTGATGCACCTGTACAGGGCATTGGTGAGGCCGCAGCTGGAATACTGTGTGCAGTATTGGTCCCCTTATATGAGGAAGGATATATTGGCATTGGAGGGAGTGCAGAGAAGGTTCACCAGGTTGATACCGGAGATGAGGGGTTTGGATTATGAGGAGAGGCTGAGGAGATTGGGTTTGTACTCGTTGGAGTTTAGAAGGATGAGGGGGGATCTTATGGAGACTTATAAGATAATGCGGGGGCTGGATAGGGTGGAGGCGGAGAGATTCTTTCCACTTAGTAAGGAAGTTAAAACTAGAGGACACAGCCTCAAAATAAAGGGGGGTCGGTTTAAGACAGAGTTGAGGAGGAACTTCTTCTCCCAGAGGGTGGTGAATCTCTGGAATTCTCTGCCCACTGAGGTGGTGGAGGCTACCTCGCTGAATATGTTTAAAGCGCGGATGGATGGATTCCTGATCGGTAAGGGAATTAAGGGTTATGGGGATCAGGCGGGTAAGTGGTACTGATCCACGTCAGATCAGCCATGATCTTATTGAATGGCGGGGCAGGCTCGAGGGGCTAGATGGCCTACTCCTGCTCCTATTTCTTATGTTCTTATGTTCTTATGATAGGATGCAGAGCTGGGCCGAAAAATGGCAGATGGATTTTAACACTGATAAGTGCGAGGTGATTCATTTTGGTAGGACAAATTTGAATGCGGATTACAGGGTTCTGAGGAATGTGGAGGAACAGAGAGATCTTGGGGTTCATATCCACAGATCTCTGAAGGTTGCCACTCAAGTGGATAGAGCCGTGAAGAAGGCCTATAGTGTGTTAGCGTTTATTAACAGGGGGTTTGAGTTTAAGAGCCGTGGGGTTATGCTGCAACTGTACAGGACCTTGGTGGGACCACATTTGGAATATTGTGTGCAGTTCTGGTCACCTCACTATAAGAAGTATGTGGAAGCATTGGAGAGAGCGCAAAGGAGATTTACCAGGATGCTACCTGGTTTGGAGGATAGGTCTTATGAGGAAAGGTTGAGGGAGCTAGGGCTTTTCTCTTTGGAGCGGAGGAGGATGAGAGGCGACTTAATAGAGGTTTATAAGATGATGAGGGGGATAGATAGAGTGGACGTTCAGAGACTATTTCCTCGGGTGAATGTAGCCGTTACTAGGGGGCATAACTGTAAGGTTCATGGTGGGAGATATAGGAGGGATGTCCGAGGTAGGTTCTTTACTCAGAGAGTGGTTGCGGTGTGGAATGGACTGCCTGCTGTGATAGTGGAGTCAGACACTTTAGGAACTTTCAAGCGGTTATTGGATAGGCACATGGAGCACACCAGAATGATAGGGAATGGGATAGCTTGATCTTGGTTTCGGACAAAGCTCGGCACAACATCGAGGGCCGAAGGGCCTGTACTGTCCTGTACTGTTCTATTCTATAGGCTTGTTCGTTGATCTGAAAACCTTGGCTGACCAATTTTCTTCTGTATTAAATCTTTCACAACTACACATGCTGGAATTGTAATCCTAGACTGGAGGTGGCTTTCAGTCATGGAAGAGCCTGGCACCACTGCCCCTGACACCCTGGCAGTGACAGCCAGGCAGTGACACCGTGGCAGTGACAGCCAGGCAGTGACACCCTGACATTGACACTGATATCTCCCTTCAAGTGGCCTATTCACACCTGGTGCTTCTGAGAGAAAGCAAGAGAATCCACCCAGTGAAACTGACAACTCCTGTCAGTCAGAGGACATCAAAGGGGTCCTTGCTGTCTCTGTGTGAGCAACCCGTCAGACTGTCAATCTGGGTTGCAGAGAAGGAAACGGAGGAAAATATGTTAATGAAGTTCAAGAGTTAAATGTGGAAGGGCATAAGTATGTGTCATTGCTGGCTTCGCCAGCTGTTTCTGGTATCCTTACATCCTTCCCACAACTCTATAAATCCCAGGGCCTTTATATTTTACTGAGAATTCTGCCAGAATTCCTCCGACACCAGTCTGGCAGATGATGGATTTCTAGCCAGCAGTGCATGTGCGCTTGTTATCTGCCATTTTGGCATCTTAGTAGGCTGCTTAGTGCCTGGATGTCTCTGACAAAGCCCCCTATAATTATACACCTCCAATTTAGTCAAATGGGCTTGGGGAAATGCCCTTCCATCTGCCTGCTTCGACTCTTAAAAGAAAATGAGAAAATAGCCACATAGATACTGAAAATTAATCCCATCTCAAAAAATCCAGTAAAAAAAAATGGAATATGTGGCAATGCAAAGATTCCTATTGGCTCTCGAATGCCCTAACTGCTTAATTATTGTGCTGGGTCCATGAATCTGTTCTATTCATTCATTCTCTAGTTGCCCTCGAGAAGGATGTAGAGGGCCTTCCTTTGAATTGCTGCTGTCCACAAGGCGAAAGTGTATTCATTTGTGATTCCAGCTGCCTTTGCAGGTTAGATTTTCACCCTGGCCTGATTTTGAGAGCTGTAATCACCACCACCACCTCCCTCCCCATGCGCCCCCCTCCCCCGCCCTGCCCCCACTCCCCCCCCCCCCCACCCCCCCCACCCCAATCCCCAACCTCGTGCTTCCTTTTCCTAATGTTGAACAGGATGATTTATTTTTGCTTCTAAGTATCATTAAGTTGGAGCAATGGTCTGGTTTATTATGGAAGGTGCTTCTGTCATAAACAGTAAAGGGAGCGGTGAGCTCAGCGCTCTGCTGGAAACAGTTTCATTTTACTGGCGACAGATGTGTTGAGTCCTGCTAGACTCATTTTAAACATGAATAACAATAGGTTCTTTCAAATTCATTCCTCTGTTGAGACCGTCCTCAGTGTAAACTTTCGAGTCAGCCATTGCTATTAAAAGGCTGCTGTCTGGATGGGCAAATGCATTGGAGGATGTTAAGAAAGAAGGAAATTGTGTTTATGCAGCACCTTTCATGACCTCACGGTATCCTAATGTTCTTTACAGCTAAGGAAGTACTTTCGAAGTGCAGTTGCTGTTGGATTGTAGGGATCACCATGGCAACCGATTTACATGATGTGGAGATGCTGGCGTTGGACTGGGGTAAACACAGTAAGAAGTTTACAACACCAGGTTAAAGTCCAACAGGTTTATTTGGTAGCAAAAACCGCAAGCTTTCGGAGCCTTAAGCTCCTTCTTCAGGTGAGTGGGAATTCTGTTCGCAAACAGGGCAAACAGTTGCCCTGTTTGTGAACAGAATTCCCACTCACCTGAAGAAGGAGCTTAAGGCTCCGAAAGCTTGTGGCTTTTGCTACCAAATAAACCTGTTGGACTTTAACCTGGTGTTGTTAAACGTTTAACCAATTTACACACAGCAATCTCCCACAAACAACAATGTTGGTGGGGGAGTCCAGAACTAGGGGTCATAGTTGAGGATAAGGGGTAAACCTTGTGGAACTGAGCAGCAGCACGATGGCACAGTGGTTAGCACTGCTGCCTCACAGCGTCAGGGACCCAGGTTCGATTCCTGACTTGGGTGACAGTCTGTGTGGGGTTTGCATGTTCTCCCCATGTCTGTGTGGGTTTCCTCCGGGTGCCTCAGTTTCCTCCTACAGTCCGAAAGACATGCTAGTTAGGTGGATTGACCATGCTAAATTAGCTGTTATTATCAGCGGACGAACTAGGGTAAGTGCATGGGGTTATGGGGATAGGGGCTGGGTGGGATTGTGGTCGGTGCAGACTCGATGGGCTGAATGGCCTCCTTCTGCACTGTAGGGATTCTGTAATTCGGTCTGAGATGAGGTGAAATTTCTTCACCCAGAGGGTGGTGAATGTGTGGAATTCACTACCACAGAAAGTAGTTGAGGCCAAAATGGTGATTGATTTCAAGAAGAAATTAGATATCGCTCTTGGGGCTCAAGGAATCAAGGGATATGGGGGAAAGGCAAGACCAGGATATTGAATCTGATGATCAGCCATGATCATAATGAATGGCGGAACAGGTTCAAAGGGCTGAATGGCCTACTCCTGCTTCTAGTTTCTATGTTTCTAATTAGCAAATAATCAGCTGCATTACTAAATAAATATTGGCCAGGAGATCAGGGCGTTCTCCCCTGCTTTTCTTCAAATAGTGTCATGGGATCTTTTACGTCCACCCTAAAAAGAAGAGGGGATCGTTTAGTTTATTTTTCAAAAAGCTTTGTCACACAATGACTGCACATCCTGTTTGGGTCATTATGTAAATGCCACTGAGACCTGGGAATCCCTGGCCCAAGACTTCCCCAAGTAGAGAAAAGCACCCGGGAAGGAGCTGAACAACACGAGTTTCATCGTTGACAGCACCTGAAGCCAAGCGCTGACAGTGAAAGGAGCGTGTGGCGACCCGGCACCCCACCCACCCCCTCCTCCTGCCCCACCTGTGACAGAGATTGTTGCCGGATTTTTACCGCCGCGCAGAACGGAATTCTCCGGTGGCCTCGGGCAGGATTTTACGAGCCTCGCTCGAGCGTGGTGATAAAATGCCAGCCTGTAGGTCCCACATTGGGTTTATTTATTGTGTGGAAGCCAGCCATCCTCGATTTTGAAGGACTAGAATCATAGAATCCTATAGTGAGAAGGAGGCCATTCGGCCCATCGAGTCTGCACCAACCACGATTCCACCCAGGCCCTATCCCCATAACCCCATGCATTTACCCTAGCTAGTCCCCCTGACACTGAGGGGCAATTTAGCATGGCCAATCCACCTAACCTGCACACCTTTGGACTGTGGGAGGAAACCGGAGCACCCGGAGGAAACCCACGCAGACACGGAGAGAATGTGCAAAGTCCACACAGACAGTGACCTGAGCCGGGAATTGAACCCAGGTCCCTGGCGCTGTGAGGCAGCAGTGCTAACCACTGTACCACCGTGATGCCCCACTGCTTAAGGAAAGAGATGCAATGATTAAGCAGTACCATTGCATTGTGTGTTAATAAACAAACAATTTATGTTTGCTAAATAGCTTGCCCTAAAACCGTGCTGTCTTAATATTTAGCTTAACACCTATGGCTGAATGTCTCATCAGGGCAGAAATAAGAAGGTCAATTTTCAGATTCTGCGCTGCTTTAGGGACAGCTCACCCATTGGGTGCACATATTGGGAAATGCATATTCACAAAATCATCTCTTTTGAATCAAAAAATGACTACTGGCAATGTTAGTGTGCCATCTCCCAATAAAATTTCTGCTATTACAGTGGAGGTGCCAATCTGTTTAAAATGAACTTTGTTCTCCAGAAGCTGTCAGAGGAGTGAAAAGAAAGATTTGTGTATTCTCATAATCCCCTTCACAACTTCAAACATTTGCCAAAGATTTTACATGATGTGGAGATGCCGGCATTGGACTGGGGTAAGCACAGTAAGAAGTCTCACAACACTTCTTCACTCACCTAAAGAAGGAGCGACACTCCGAAACCTTGTGCTACCAAATAAACCTGTTGGACTTTAACCTGGTGTTGTGAGGCTTCTTACAAAGATTTTATAGCCAGGGAAGTATTTTTGAAGTGTTGTCAGCGTTGCCACAAATCGGGAGACTTTCTGGAACACTTTGGAGCACTTACTCAAGCAACATTTATTCTGGAAATTTTCTGAGAACTTCCCTTAATAGGAGTAAGTACTCTGCTACCCCACCCTACAGGATACCCTATAGAATCGCCAGGAGAAAGAGTGTGGTTGGCCATCAGCATTTTACCCAGATTCCCCCTTCGCCCTGCTAATGAATGGGAAGAGGACATGAATAGTTGTTGCAGAAGAGAGGTATAGGAGGGCAAGGAGAGCGGCGGGTGAGGACGGAGAGTTGGGTGTTATTTATTTAAGTCGTTGCATGATTGCTTTCAGACCCAGTCACATGTTTTGATCGTGATGTCCCCGGGGTGTTTCACAGGCTCCTGTCTTAGTTTCATTTTCTGTTCTGTGCAAAGAACACGTCTTTCAATAAACCTGTTATGTGCTACTTTGAATCTACATGTGAAACCACATCTTTTTCATTTTAGAACATAGAACATAGAACATTACAGCGCAGTACAGGCCCTTTGGCCCTCGATGTTGCACCAACCAGTGAAACCAATCTAAAGCCCATCTAACCTACACTATTCCAATATCATTCATATGTTTATCCAATGACCATTCAAATGCCCTTAATGTTGGCGAGTCCACTACTGTTGCAGGCAGGGCATTCCACGCCCTTACTATCTGAGTAAAGAACCTACCTCTGACATCTGTCCTATATCTATCACCCCTCAATTTAAAGCTATGTCCCCTCGTACTAGCCATCACCATCTGAGGAAAAAGGCTCTCACTAGACACCCTATCTAATCCTCTGATCATCTTGTATGCCTCTATTAAGTCACCTCTTAACCTTCTTCTCTCTAACGAAAACAACCTCAAGTCCCTCAGCCTTTCCTCATAAGGCCTTCCCACCATACCAGGCAACATCCTGGTAAATCTCCTCTGCACCCTTTCCAAAGCTTCCACATCCATCCTATAATGCGGCGACCAGAACTGTACGCAATACTCCAAGTCCGGCCGCACCAGAATTTTGTACAGCTGCAACATGACCTCCTGGCTCCGAAACTCAATCCCTCTACCAATAAAAGCTAACCCTCCGTACGCCTTCTTAACAACCCTATCAACCTGGGTGCCAACTTTCAGGGATCTATGCACATGGACACCGAGATCTCTCTGTTCATCCAAAACAGTTAAGGATTTGTTAAAGCCCACGATCCTTAACAGCGTTAGGACATTACAAACAGAAAACTGGCGATGAGTCAGGATTTTGTTTCATCGGGAACATCGAGAAAAGATCCAAAGTGGAAAAAGAAGCATTAAGGGATCTCGCACTTTGAATATTAGAAGGCTGGGAAAAAGCAACAACAGGATTAAAGATTGAAGGCCAGTGAAGGAATCCCAAGCCAGAAAAAAAATGAAAAGATAAATGTCACATTTCTTACCTGAGGAAAAAAAAGCGTAGATTCCTTTAAGCTGCAGGGTCCACGTGCGCCAGTGTCGCAGTGTATAGCGGCAGAGTGGGAGACTCACCACGCAGTTGGAAAAGGGTGGAAGCTCTCTGTGTGATTTTAAAAGAAGGTTTTTTTCTGATCAGAGAAGGGTGAGATTCCAGGCAGTATCTGGTACATTTGAAAAGGGATGCTCTGCTGCACAGCTGGGGCCGTTTAAAAAAAAATACATCAAGTCAACCATCTCCAGGGTAAGAAAGGGGAGTACTGGGAAGACAGTAAAAAAAATACCAAGCAGCCTCAAATTGCTAGTGTCTGCAAGAGGAATGACGGGCCAAATCAGGATCCATGGGTCCATTCAATGAAGAAAATAAATCATGGAGTTCCGATACAGTGCATTTTCAATACTTTGTACAAACGAATTAAATTGCAAATCAGTTACTCGCACCAGCTTTTCTCAGTACAATAGGAAGCAAAGCCTTCAATTTGCTCCAGAGCTTGATTCTTCCGGCAAATCCAGGAACCAAAACTTACGATGACTTGACAAATGTCCTTGAACGGCATTGCTTTCCAAAGCCACTGATCATCGTGAACTGGCCCAGGTTCCACTGGAATCGAGTGGAGGGCGAAAGCATTGCTCAATCTGTGGCAAAATTAAAAGGGCTGGCACGACATTGTGAGTTCGGTGAATCACTAGAAGATACTCTTCAAGATCGTCTTGTTTATGTTCCATAAAGTGAGGCTATCCAGAGAAGATTGCTTACTGAACATGCTTTGACTTTGAAGACAGCAGTAGAAATTGCAGTGTCGAGAGAACTGGCTGCTAAAGAGGCTTCAAAATTTGGTGCAGGAATGAAGATCCACAAGTTGGGAACTGCCCATATGAAGTCAAAACAGCAACAAATATGTTACAGGTGTGCTAAAATAGGCCATTCAGCGAGTGAATGCTGGAGCAAGGATAGTCAATGCAAGAATTGTGGCAAAATGGGTCATATGCCACAAATATACTAGACCAGCTTCCCCTGAGAAGAATATTCAGAAGGAGAATATGGGTACCTTCAAAAAAGAACTTACAACAATCAGTTAAAGTGCCCCACTAGAGTTATCTGCTGCAACCTTCTTTATCTAAACGTAGATGACGACATATGTTGCTTGTTGTGTAAACACCACCCTAATGACCATTATACTCGAGACAGAGTTCCCAGATAGGGGTGTGGTGCCCTGCAATTTATCCTATTTATATTTCAGATCTGCCTCTTGTAATGGCTTTCCAATATTGCCTGAAGCTCCTCCACCACTATGAGGCCCATCCGGTTTATATTTTGAGATAGATTCCCACTGCACTGGGAAAACAAGAAGAACACTCACAAGCTTGTACACGCTTGGTCGGTTTAAAGTCACGGCTCACAGTTCTGATCACTCGACGTTGCTTGATGGCTCCAGAAGGTCTGTACAGGTCAGCGAGCAAAACAAAAATCACAGCCTGGTTGTGACAGCGAGAAAAGAAACATTTGGAATTGATTTGTATTTCCTCCAGGCGTGAGGGAGGAGGGTGGGGCAACAGGGGTGTCTAAAAGCACCCAGTAACAGAAAGCACTTCCTTTGCCACACAGTCACTCAATACAAAGCTTCCAGTAACATTTAGAATGCAAATTTGATGTAGAGAAATCTCTCAGCATCAAAACAATGGACATTGAGCCAAAGGACAAGATATTAGAGAATTGGCTTTGAATCACCCCTCCATGTTGAAACCAGACTGAAACCCTGGGGTAGAAAATTTGTGATGGAGAGTGCTTCATGCTTGCCAATGAAGAGTCAGCGCAAAACATGCTACTGCCGACCCTTGGAAACCCATTGCCGTTTAACATTCACTTGAGCATTGATTGGCAGTGGGCAAATCTTCCTTCTGCTCTTGGAAGCTGTCAACCAATCAGATTGGCATCAGCTCTCCAACCTATCCAGGCACAGCACTGCAGTGGCCAGAAGAGGTACTGCAGCACCGTGCCTGGAACTAAGTCCCGGCACCGTTCTCAAGTAGAACAGGAGGGTAGGGGATTACCTTGGGGATCGGGAGGGGGGCAGTTGCAGCATCGGGGTGTAGGCCGGGGGGAGGAGGGAGGGCCAGAACGCCAAGGTCCTTCAGGAAGTGGCCTTCGGATTGAGGAACTGTCCTGTTCCCGCCCAAGATGGCGAAATGTTTCATTCTCTGTTTCCCACCTACCCGCACACATGCCCATTCCCACCATCTTAAAAATTGAGGCTAGGTGGGAAAAAGCCCTTAAGTAGCCATTAACTAGTCACTTTAGGACCTTAAAAGGTGAAAGGGTGGGTTTCCCACCTGGAGCACTGCCTGCCCAACAGTGAAATTGCATCTGGGATGGAACAGTGAATCCCGGGGGAATCCCGTCCATGCAATTTAATGTAACACCCCACCATCTCAGAACCTGCCTTGGGGAGAGCGTAAAATTCTGCCTCTGGAATTAAAATGTAGTGGAGGACTCATCCACTCGCTTCCCACCCTGATTTGATGTACTGCCTCAAGACAATGGGTTCCTAGAATATGCCAATGATGCCTGGCCTTTATTCCAGGCCTCCACTGAGACGGCCTCCCGAACCAACCGGAAACAGGAACCAGGGCCTGACAAGGCTGAACTATTTGGACTTCACCTTTTTGGTTTTGTTTGTTTTGTTTTCCTTCAGGGCCAGACGGAGCTGCTCAGCTTTCTGCCAACTATCCCGGCCCAATAGTGAGGAAGTTAGCAGACAGTATGAATAAGACTGGCCTTTGAAACCCAGCCAAACCAATTAACTACCACCCTCAACAGGCTCTTGGCTCACTTTGGTGCATTCCAGGAGTTAAAATCGAGAGCTAAAAGGAGAAGCTTGGCCAGTAATGAATCAGGCTTTAAGAAAAGGCAAGAGACAGAGGGCTTTAGCAAGGCAATCCCAATGCGTCGAACGTTGGTGGTTGAAATCAGAGTCACCTCTGTGAGGGTGATGGGAGAGACAGGAGAAATCAAAATGAGGAGGGAGGCAGTGGCAGAGTGGTATTATCACTAAAACTACTAATCTAATATCTCAGCTAATATTCTGAGGACTTGGGTTCGAATCCTGCCACAGCAGATGGTGGAATTTGAATTAAATTTTGAGTGGCACGGTAACACAGTGGTTAGCACTGCTGCTTCACAGCTCCAGGGACCTGGGTTCGATTCCCGGTTTGGGTCACTGTCTGTGTGGAGTTTGCACATTCTCCTCGTGTCTGTGTGAGTTTCCTCCGGGTGCTCCGGTTTCCTCCCACAGTCCAAAGATGTGCGGGTTAGGTTGATTGGCCATGCTAAAATTGCCCCTTAGTGTCCTGAGTGCGTAGGTTAGAGGGATTAGCGGGTAAATATGTAGGAATATGGGGGTAGGGCCTGGGTGGGATTGTGGTCGGTGCAGACTCGATGGGCGTAGAACGTACAGGGTAAATGGTAGGACTCTGAAGAGTGCAGTTGAACAGAGGGATCTGGGAATACAGGTACAGAATTCCCTAAAAGTGAGGTCACAGGTGGATAGGGTCGTAAAGAGTGCCTTTGGTACATTGGCCTTTATAAATCGGAGTATCGAGTATAAAAGTTGGAGTGTTATGGTAAGGTTATATAAGGCATTGGTGAGGCCGAATTTGGAGTATTGTGTACAGTTTTGGTCACCTAGTTATAGGAAGGATGTAAATAAGATTGAAAGAGTGCAGAGAAGGTTCACAAGGATGTTGCCGGGACTTGAGAAGCTGAGTTACAGAGAGAGTTTGAATAGGTTGGGACTTTATTCCCTGGAGCGTAGAAGATTGAGGGGAGATTTGATAGAGGTGTATAAGATTTTGATGGGTATAGGTAGAGTGAATGCAAGCAGGCTTTTTCCACTGAGGCTAGGGGAGAAAAAAACCAGAGGGCATGGGTTAAGGGTGAAAGGAGAAAAGTTTAAAGGGAATATTAGGGAGGCTTCTTCACGCAGAGAGTGGTGGGAGTGTGGAATGAGCTGCCGGATAAAGTGGTAAATGCGAGGTCACTTTTTAACATTTAAGAAAAACTTGGATGGGTTCATGGATGAGAGGGGTGTGGAGGGATATGGTCCAAGTGCAGGTCAGTGGGACTAGGCAAAAAATGGTTCGGCACAGACAAGAAGGGCCAAAAGGCCTGTTTCTGAGCTATAATTTTCTATGGTTCTATGGGCCGAATGGCCTTTCTACACTGTAGGGATTCTATGATTCTATGAAAAGGCCAGAACCGAAAGATCAGAGAAATCAGCGGGTGGTTGGGGAGATGGGGGCAGGGTGGCATTTGAATTGGTGACAATTATAGGGATAGAGAGGGACAAGCCCAAGAAATGTTTTAAGTACAAGAGTGAGAATTTGAGGCGGTTAAAATGTGTTTGAGCCTCAGGATTGTTTGGTCTTCCCGTTGGTTACAGTGCCCTCATGCACCAATGGGCTAGGCTGTGGTGTGTTGTGGTATTGTCACTGGACTAGAATCCAGAGACCGAGAATTGGAATCCCACCGTGGTTGATGGTGAAATTTGAATTCAGTAAAAATCTGGAACTGAAAAGTCTAATAATGACCATGGAATATTTGTTGATTGTTGTAAAAACCCATCTGGTTCACTGATGCTCTTTAGGGAGTCTGCTGCCCTTACCTGCCCTGGCTTACAGGTGACCCAAGTGCCCTTTCCCACTAAGTTCAAAGGATGGGCGTTATACGCTAGTCCAGCTAGTGATGCCCATATGCCATGATAGAATTTTAAAAAATTCATCTCAAGTTAAAAATCCTTCTCGGTTAAGTGAATCGTATCAAGACAGCGTAATAAACAGTTCAGTGGTCAGTGGGGATTAGCAACTGGTTCAGTCAGCTGCAGGGTTGCTGTGAAAAGGAGAAATGTGCCAAAGGAAACCAAGAATATTGTGGCGATGGATTATTGTTGGAAGAAGTAGTAAGAAGGATAGGAAATTAAGTTTTTCAGGAAATCCTAAGGATGAACAGATGTGGGGCAGTATCCAATAATCTAGAATGAAGCCAGATGATGAAAGAAGAGGCACTTCTGAAAGCAGGAGTCTTAGCTGGGGCGAAGTTGCGGACAGTAAGGCACAGGGAGATTGTAGTCATAGGAGATGTTTTGCTCAGGAAAGTGACGCCACTTGATCCACTTTGATACTACAGTAATCCATTTTCGTGAACTGTCCTCCAGTCATTAGAACATCAGACAATGAGGGAAGGTTAGAAAGGACAGCTAAGGGGATGGGAAGGTAGCCTGTGCTAGTAGCTCAGATAGGAGGAAACTGCATAAGGCCACTCAAGTTACATAAAGCTTTCAGCACTGAAACAAACCATTCAACTCTATATCAGTGCTCATGCTCCTCGCGAAGCCTCCTCCCACCCCATCAGTGTAACCTTCTCTTCCTTTCCCTTTAAATCCAGCTTTCTCTTTGGATTTGAATTAGGCCAAAGCCAGTGAACGTTCTCTGGTGCATTTTTGCTGTTAAGTGAAGAAAGGAGTTATCCACAATAGTTTAGGATTTAAATAAGTAATCAGAGCTGATCCATGGATGTTAATACAAAAGGCAGAGTGCAGTCAGCCTTTCCTTTTTATTCTATAAATTAAGGAGATCCGCAGTTTGCAAGGTACTGTAATTATACGTATCCTGAAACCTTCAGAATTGTGCATCCTTTTACTAATTTATACTTGATTTTTATTTTAATGATTTTCTACAACTATGTAATAAATTATGATTACTTGTTTTATTTGTTTCATCGTCACAATTCAACACCTGTTCCATAGTGGTTTTTCAATAAGCCAATTATCTATCTATCTATCTATCTATCCATCCCCCATGTGTCTGTCCTATTTCCGTATCCACTATCCCTCTTTTCTTCAACCACCTATTTAATCCTCTCTTATATGTTGACATTCTACTGCATTCAACAGCCTCACAATCTGTTAGGTACTTCATTGGCTGAAATATCTGGTGGTTATGAGAAGTGTGATATAAATGCAAGAACATGGGGGTGATTTTAGGCCTGCACTTTGTGTCTGCGGGAATGGTGGTGCACACTCAAAATCCGATCTTCCAGATGCCTCGCCGGGAGAGTTCTGTGAAACACGCCACGGGATTGTAGGAAGCTCATTTTTATACATTAGCATGTGGTTAATGTGCACTCGTTCCAGGAGGTCCCCACTGACCAGATATTCAGGGGGTGCCAACATGACGTTACACCGGCATCAGACATGAACATGTTGTGAGAGTCTCCTGGGGGTGTAAAGGTGAGTATAGCCCCTGGGGGGAGAGGGACATGGCCAGGCAGTGTCCTGGCAATGCCCCCTGCTACTGCCCTTGGCACAGGTTGGCACTTCCAGGCACTTCCATGCTCATGCTAACCTGCCAATACCAGCTGGGAAGGGCCCATCTGTGCCCAGGGGCAGGCCCCACTGGGGGCCTTATGGGTGTGGGAAGAATTAATTCGGAATTGGTTGTGGGCTGGGAGCAGACGGAGGAGAGGTGGGTGTTGTGATGGCCATTGGGAGGGGGAGGGGGGGCCGTTGGGTGGATGCCAGCTCCAACTGTGTGGGCGGGAGGGAAGGGGCCAATGATCAGGGGGAAGGGGAGAGAGAAATGCTGATACCGATTGGGGATGGGAGGTGGGGTGTGGTGCCCCTGAGACCTCTGTGGTGGACTGGAGGAGAGGTTTATTCGGGTTATGATTGGGCACCCTTTAAAGATGGCTCCCCAATCTCAGTGCAGCCGGGTTTTGCTGTTGTATGGAGGCCCCCACACCACCCCCCCCCCCCCACTCCCCCACACCCCCTACATGATGGCGTGAAACTTACTCCCTTGATTTTTTTAGGCAGAATTTCGTAAGATCTGTCGAGACAACAGGAGAGATACATGCCAGTTTTCTCCCCGGAAACAACACTGCCATTTTTTGGTAAGATTCCTTCCTTCCTTCTTTCCTTCCTTCCTTCTTTCCTTTCTTCCCTCCCTCCATCTCTCCCTCCCCCTTCCTCCCTCCTTCCCTTCCTTCCTTCCTTCCTTCCTTCCTTTCTCTCTCTCTTTCTTTCTTTCTCTCTTTCTCTCTTTCTCTGTTTGTAATTTTAAACTTTTCCTGCTCTCTATCCAAAGTATCTTGCATTTAATCTTACACAGAAACCAGATGGCAGATACTGGGAGGCCAAGAAAGGAGACAAATATATAATGAAATGTATTGAATGCTCAAAGCATTCAGAATAAAACTATGGCAGTAGAAAACAGCGATATGGTAGAGGTAACTAAAACAAGCCATGTCCCAGAGGATGGTAATGAATACTATGTGTATAACTGGGGTCTAGAGTGTTTAGGAAAACCAGTGTAGGCAGAAGAATCAGCTGTTGTAGCCTCATGCATCAAAGAAATCTGAGACATTAGCTAAGTTGCTCACATGGAGGTGAAAGGTTGTTTAAAGAACTCTTTAAAGTGACAATTAATGAAGCTGCAACTCTGACAATGCTACAAACCCAGTAAGAAGTCTCACAACACCAGGTTAAAGTCCAACCAAGTCTCACAACACCAGGTTAAAGTCCAACCTGGTGTTGTGAGACTTCTTACTGTGTTTACCCCAGTCCAACGCCGGCATCTCCACATCATGAATGCTACAAACCATCAGGATGACTTATGGCCAAAGGATAGCATTGTTTTTTAATGAAGAGATAAGAAGTGTATGAGAAGACAAGAAAATTAAATTAATGGATCAATTCAATCAACCAAAAATGAGAAGGAATACCTAGATAATTTGGAGTCTGAGGTAATATATGCGATACATTACTGATTCACGACCCAGTGTTGAGAGAAACATCAAGAGGCAGTGCACATCTTGATCTGCTAATGGTAGGTGTTACGATCCCTTTTGGAAAAAATATTTGAATTTCCAATGAGTAATTTGAAGGATCACACAACAAGATATCAAGTTTTAAGACTTTTACTGTTACAAACAAACTAAAAACAATATTGTCTAAACACTATTCAGTAGGCAATATATTCTCTAAACTAGAGAAAAGATCCCTCCATTTAACTTTTAAGCAACCAACAATCATACTCAATAGTTATACCTTACTCTGCCCTTAAAGTAGACACTTAATTCTCCAAGAATCAGTACAAAGCTATCCTCAGCCCCAGGTAACTTCTAATCCTCAAAATGATTTCTATCACTGTTACTAATTGATATAATCAGAAATTCAATACAAATTGGTTAAATCTCTAGATGATATCAAATTTGAGATGGTGGTTGATTCTGAAGCAGCAGCCCAAGAAACACAAAATAAATGGGATAGAATATGTAGAGTGAGGTGCAATGGCAGATAAAACCTAATAAAAGAAAACGTAACAATGGGTGGGATTTTACGGCCTTGCTCGTCCCGAAACTGTAAGATCCCGCCTGAAGTCAACGGATCGTCCCATTGTCCGCCCCTCGCACACTCTGATTCCCATGGCAGGCGGGACAGTAAAATTCCGGCTTATATCTCATTCAGCAAAGGGGATGGAAGAATTCATTCCAGGTTGGTCTTTTAGTTAAGTTGCTATTTCCGATGTTATTTACTGGGAGGAATTTTGTGGTTGTAATTACATTGAAACTGTCACCGTTCACTGCCATTACTCTGTGCCATTACTCTGTGAAGCTGACAGTTCTGGCATCCGCACATCCACAGTTGAATGCAGAAACCAAGAGGTTTCTGTCAGTGGTTCTCTGCTCTTCCACAGGATACACTGTTGACGTTTGCATCAATGGAATTCAATTAGATCTGATGTTAACTTCCACTTTTTACACAATTAACCTACCTTTAAAAATCCCTTTAAAAAGTTATTCCTTGTTGAATGAGGTGTAACCAGGCTTTCGCCAGTGTAAAATGTCATGATCACTGCTGAACAGCTTCACTGGCCCAGAAAAACTAATTTTATATTTGTGGAATACCAAAGTTCTCCATTCCATGATGAATGTTGGACAGATTTTTAAAATATTATTTTTGATAAAGTTGGTTTATGGTATTTCAGCTCCTCCCTTGATCCCATGTGTGTGCCCCACGCTCTGTTTTTGTATCTGTAAAATTATTTTAAATAGTGAAAGATCAAACCTGCTTAACAGTTCTTTGGTTGCTTCGCCTGCGCGATGACAAGACTGTTGCTGGATGCTGGCGATCACCAATAGTGCGATCACCAAGAGTGGGGCCAGAAGCTTCACAACATCCAAGACAAAGCAGCTCGCTTAATTGGCACCATATCTACAAATATCCAATTCCCTCCACCACCGACGCTCAATAGCAGCAGTGTGTACTATCTACAAGGTGCACTACAGCTATTCACCAAAGATCCTTAGACAAGCACCTTCCAAACCCATGACCATTTCCATTTGGAAGGACAGGGGCAGCAGATACATGGGAACGCCACCACCTACCTGTTCCCCCCCAAGCCACTCACCATCCTGACTTGGAAATATATCGCCATTCCTTGCAGTCGCTGGGTCAAAATCCTGGAATTCCCTCCCTAACGGCATTGTGGGTCAACCCACAGCACGTGGACTACAGAGCTTCAAGAAGGCAGCTCACCACCACCTTCTCAAGGGCAACTAGGGATGGGCAATAAATGCTGGCCAGCCAGTGACGCCCATGTCCCACGAATGAATTAAAAACAATGAAAGGGGAAATTCATACCACAGAGATGGCTCAATCTTAGTGGGCAGCTGTCTGCAAGCTAATTAGTGAGCAGCAACATTTCACCCTTGACTGAAAAATCTTGGCTGATGCATTCATTTTAGTTAACAATAGTTATCTTATGTCTTTCGGTGATCAGTTGATACAATAATTTCAAGACTTTTAGTCTTTCTCTGAGCAGTTAATTCAAGTTTGCTATGCAAAAAGATCGTCGCAATGCTGACTGCATTGCTTAGAATCAATTTGATGGGCTGGCCACTTTGCTGAGATGGCGGGAAACCCTCTCCCCACCAGGTCCTGTTTTCCCAACTCTCAATCTTCCGGGAAGGATTAAGAAAATGCTTTAAAGAGACTCTGAAGCTCTCCACAAGGCATGGTAGCATTGACATTAATGACCGGGAAGAGTGTGCTGATTCCTGGGATGGCAGGTCTGTCATATGAGGAGAGACTAAGTCGGTTAGGATTATATTCACTGGGGTTTAGAAGAGTGAAAGAGAATCTCATAGAAACTTCTTACAGGGTTAGAGAGGGTAGATTCAGAAAGAATGTTCCCAATGGTGGGGGAGTCCAGAACTAGGGGTCATAGTTTGAGGATAAGGGGTAAACCTTTTAGAGCTGAGGTGAGGAGAAATTTCTTCACCCAGAGGGTGGTGAATGTGTGGAATTCACTATCACAAAATGTAATTGAGGCCAAAACCTTGCATGATTTCAAGAAGAAATTAGATATAGCTCTTGGGGCTAAAGGGATCAAGGGATATGGGAGGAAGGGGGGGATCAGGATGTTGAATTCGATGATCAGGCATGATCGAAATGAATGGTGGAGCAGGCTCGAAGGGCTGAATGGCCTACTCCTGCTTCTAGTTTCTTTCTTTCTGTGTTTATCGTGCAGAATGCAGACACCTTGTCCATCAAGCTGCATCATGCTCCGGGTCACAGCATCTTAACGATGAGGCAGGGCAGCAGCAGAGGAGGGAGGAAAAGGAGGCAAATCTGACACTCCGGATCCCACTACCTCACGGGACGTCCTGTGGGTTGAGAATCGGCCTGTTCAGTCACGTCAAACCCATGCTGGAAAACCCACAATCCTGAGTAGGCGTCAGCCACAAATCGAGGGACAGCCAAAGACAATGGCTTAGAATCACCCACAAAGATCTTTATTTCAGTTCTGACAAAGGGTTAGCTCAAAATGTTAGCTCTATTCTCTCTCCACAGAGGCTGTCAGACCTGCTGAGATTTTCCAGCATTTTTCTGTTTTTGTTTCAGATTCCAGCATTTGCAGTATTTTGCGTTTATATTTTAAAAAATTATTTGTTGTTATGGAAAAAACCCACAGGTTTTTCCTTCTTTCTGAAATCTGAGTAAAAATGCTCCATCTAAAATAACTTCTACGCATCAGCAGCAATCCTTCCAATGAAATGCAAGTATGGTGGCACAATGGTTAGCACTGCTGCCTCACAGCGCCAGGGACCTGGGTTTGATTCCCGGCCTTGGGGTCACTGTCTGTGTGGAGTTTGCACGTTCTCCCCGTGTCTGCGTGTGTTTCCTCTGGGTGCTCTGGTTTCCTCCCACAGTCCAAAAGATGTGCTGGTTAGGGTGCATTGGCCATGCTAAATTCTCCCTCAGTGTACCAGAGTGTGCGACTAGGGGATTTTCACAGTAACTTCATTGCAGTGTTAATGAAGCCTACTTGTGACAATAAATAAATTAAATTAAATTTTTTAAAGTATGATTGTTTTAGGTAACAGATAGGTAAACAAGATGGTACAACTTATAGCAATTTGTTTTATTGTTTTATTGGATTACTGTTTTAAACCCTTGCAATTTTTCAGATTTCTGGAAGAATAATTAATAATTTAGGTAATACTTCTAAACTTTTGTGTTAAATTATGTTTCTCAAATAGCAATATTACATTCATGATGGTCATTTTTTTAAATGGAACATGGCCGTGCAAGTTAATAATGTAAAAAAACACAGTTGGTCGTACAGAGATATAGTTGGACAGCTGGCTAGCGATGTAGAGCAAAGCCAAACTGCACAGGTTCAATTCCCGTACCGGCTGAGGTTACTCATGAAGGCCCCGCCTTCTCAATCTTGTCCCCTCGCCTGAGGTGTGGCCCTCCTCAGGTTAAGTCACTGCCAGTCAGCTCTCCCCCTCAAAGGGCAGAGCAGCCTACCGTCAAATGGGACTATGGTGTCATTGCCTGGACTTTCTCATTAGCTCCATCAGCTTTCATCCCTAAACCATGTTGACCCAAAAGAAAACTGGAACAGAATTTTATCATAGCGGATATCTGCCCATTTTATATCCTACAAAATTTCCCATCAGCAGACAGCCCCAACAATGGAAATGTTCCCTTCAAATAAGCACAAGCTTCGATTAATTATCAGTTTGGGATGGGGCTTCCTGAATGGTATTCATTTACCTCCTGGTGGGATTCCAAAAGCTGCTTATGTGAAAAAATGTTTTGAGGGCATCAGGTATAATCAGTAACAAGTCCGCAAACCCGAGGAATCGCACCCTATCTTCTGATTAGGTATTTTACAGCCATCTGGACTTAACATTGAGTTCAACAACTTCACATTGGGAACTCTACCCTCCACCTTCAGCCCTTGACCATCAATTTTTGTCTTCATTTCTTCCACTGATTCATTTTCCCATTCCCCTTTTTTTAAAATGCCATTTTCTATCTTTTTTCCTTTAGCACTGTCTCCCCTCTCCCCCCACCCTACCCCACTAGGGCCATCTGTTACCTGTTCCAGGTTGTCCTTTGACGGCATGGTGGCACAGTGGCTAGCATTGCTGCCTCACAGAGCTAGGGACCCGGGTTCAATTCTAGCCTCAGGTGACTATCTGTGTGGAGTTTGCACATTCTCCCCATGTCTGCGTGGGTTTCCTCCAGGTGCTCCGGTTTCCTCCCACACTCTAGTCCAAAGATGTGCGGGTTAGGTTGATTGGCCATGATAAATTGCCCCTTAATGTCAGAGGGATTAGGAGGGTAAATATATGGGGTTACAGGGATAGGACAGGACCTGGGTGGGAATGTTGTCGGTGCAGGCTCGATGGGCCAAATGGCCTCCTTCTGCACTGTAGATTCTATGATTCACTGCTCACCTTTGTTCTGCCATTAACACACTCTGATCTCTTAAAGTGCTGCCATTAGCACCCTTCTTATCCTCGATCACCACCATTTACATTCTCTTTGTTCTTTTGTCCATGACATCCTTGTCAAACTCTCCCTTGCCTCCACCTATCGTTGGTCCCCTATCCTGTCCCCACAGACTCCTCTCCCTGCAACAGTTTTCTTTAGCTCTGACAAAGTGTCATCCAGTCTCAAAACGTTGGCTCTGTTCTCTCTCCACAGATGCTGTCAGACCTGTTGAGATTTTCTAACATCTTCTGTTTTTCTTGCAGATTCCAGCACCTGCAATAATTTGCTATTATCTAGGTACAATCAGTAGTTGATTAGACCAGCCCGTGAGTATTTAGAATGTGAAAACTCACTGCCTCATGAGGAAGAAATCAGATAAATTTGTGATGTCAAAAGTATTGAAGGAAATGTGGGATGGGTTTTTTATTCTTTTTTTTATGGGATGTGGGCATCACTGGTTGGGCCCAGCATTTATTGCCCATCCCTTTCAGAGGGCATTTGAGAGTTAACCACATTGCTGTGGGTCTGAAGTCACATGTAGGCCAGACCAGGTAAGGCTGGCAGATTTCCTTCCCTAAAGGACATTAGTGAACCAGATGGGTTTTTCCCCCAACAATTGACAATGATTTCATGGTCATCAGTAAATTCTTAATTCCAGATTTTTATTGGATTCAAATTTCACTATCTGCAGTGGTGGGATTCAAACCCAGGTCCCCAGAACATTACCCTGAGTCTCTGGATTACAAGTCCAGTGATAATTCTACTGTGCCATTGCCTCCCCTTATTGGATGAAGTAAGGCTGGAAGAGATGTGCATGGTGCATAGCTGCCAGTATAGAGCTGTGGAGTTGAATTCCCCTTCCTGTCCTGCAAATAACAGTGTAGTATTATGTAAATTGATTCTACAAATTGAAAACTTCTTTCAAAGGCCATTTGTTTTCTTTTTATGCTGGCAACACTGGCAACAATGGCACCTCATGCCAATTTTCCTTTTACTTTTTGTCTACCAGACGCCCTATTCCTGGTGATGATCCTAGTCCTCACTGGGGGTTTGACTGCCTGATACATTTGGAACAACAAAGGTACCAATGAAGAAATACCAGGCAGGTCTGAGTGCCCAACAGTTGCTCTGTGCCCAACCATCAGTACTTGTACAGCCTTAGCTGCGGACTGAGATTGCCAGGTACCTGCCCAAGCTCCTGCGGGAGCTGTGACTGTGCCTTCTAATTTTCTAATCTAAACCCTTCAGAAGCATCAGCATCATAGCCGGGCTTTCAATGGCAGCTTATCAAAGAGGGATTGCCAGGATGATCCACAGATGGGCGGCACGGTGGCATAGTGATGCACTATCAATCAAGCAAAAACTAGTTTGTATGCAAGAACAAATAGGCTTTTATTCGCAAAAGACTTGGAGCACACCCATGCTGATGAACTGGTCCGGCGACTGAGGCAGGGGGGTTGGGAGCAGTCACCAGTGGGGGAGGAGTCTCAGGCAGGGCCGGCAGGGGCATGCCCAGGCATGTCACACACACACACAGGCAATAAGCTTAACAGTGGTTTAGCACACACAGTGCTTAGCACTTCTGGGTTTGATTCCCAGCTTGGGTCACTGTCTGTACGGAGTCTGTATGTTCTCCCCGTGTCTGCGTGGGTTTCCTCTGGGTGCTCCGGTTTCTTCCCATAGTTTGAAAGACATGCTGGTTAGGTGCATTGGCTATGCTAAATTCTCCCTCAGTGTACCCGAACAGGCACCGGAGTGTGGTGACTAGGGGATTTTCACAGTAACTTCATTGCAGTGTTAATGTGAGCCTACTTGTGACAATAATAAATAAATAAGCAAACTAATATAGCCTGATTATCATGTCCGCCAATGTGCTGCCAGCCATATCTGCAGGCCTGGTGCACCTCCCTGGCAAATAACACGGGGAAACCGTCTTCACCATCTGTGCCGTCTGCATCAAGGACAACTACCCTGCAACACAGGACTGCCACATGCAAATACATTCAACCTCAGTTACTGCCTGGAACTTGACTCTGCTTCTTTGCAGACCTGCTGCACTGTTAATCCACAGGAGGCTAAAATTTGGAAGCAGAAGCTTTATCCGTGACTGACACTCATTTCCATTTATTTACCTTCCAGTGTTGAGAATAGGGTTGACAGATTGGCTAACCTCAACTTAAGAAAGCGGCAGCACTGATACCTAACCACATGCAGATTCAGATTTGTAGGGGCCAATATTTGCTTCCTCTCTGAATATAAAGCTGATATACTTGGCTGCTATTAAGGATTCTGCCTGATTTTCCTTTGCAGTGGCCTTTTGCACCCTCTCCTTTCCTTCTCTAAGTACAGTATGTTTTGTCCATATAGCGCCCAAGAAACAATGACCGCGATTCCCCCAACTTCGCAACCCGCAACTTTTCTGTTGGGTTGTGGTGGGAGATGCGTGTCTGCGGCCTTGAACAGGGATCTGCGCATGCGCAGGGAACGCATGCGCATCTCCCAGAGCCGGAGAACAGTCACCGGTCAGACCACGCTGGAAACCGGCGGGAAGGCAGGTAAGTCATTTAAATCTTTAAATCTTTTCTGCATGTATTTGAAATATGTATATTTGTTCATTATCGGGATCTTTCAGGTCCCGATTGAATCTCCCACCCCACCAGGAGTACTTCATTCTGGCGGGATTCAGGCTAGTTCCCAATGTTCGGCGAATTAGCAGGATACCCCGCCGGAATGAAAGGGGGGGGCAATCGGAGTCCCCCAGAGAGGGGGGGGTGGTGCCCCCAGGGCATGGGCACCCTGACAGTGCCAGCCTGTGCCCCCTCGCACTACCCAAGGGGCAAAGTTCCCATGCCCAGGGGACACCTTGGCACTGTCCACCAGGGATCGGGCAGTGCCAAGGGGGCAGGTCCTACTGTGGATGGGGCCTAGGGTGATCGGTGGGGTGGGGAGTCCCCTACCACTCTGCAGACAGGATCGGTCTGGGCTGGAGGGAGGGCAGCGATTGGGGCGGGCTGGGGTGGGATGGAGGGAGTAGTCTACCGGGGGGGGGGCTGGGCTGCCCCGGGGTGGGGGGGGGGGGGGGGGGGGGGTCAGAGGGGGGTGGGGGGGGAGGGGTCTGCTGGGGTGAGGGGGGTGGGGGGGCTCACCACTGCAGGGGAGGTTGTGTGGGCTGAACATCGGGGCGCTCCAGTGGGGGGGGGGAATCGGGGCTGGCCTGGGAATTGTGGTGGGGGCCGCGATTGAGCCGTGGTGGGGGCTGGAGGGGCAGCACTGTGGGGGTCCCGGGGCTGGTCAGCGATCGAGCTGGCTAGCAAATGGGGAGTCTGACAGATGGGGACCACTGCGCATGCACAGAGTTCCAGAACTGTCAAACTCCGGCCCTCCTGGGTTTTCAATCGTATTCACGACTGGGACCTCTGCAGTGCACAGAGTGCGGAGATTCGGGTGAGAAGCTGAAGTGACAAAACAGTTGGGGTCTCGAACAGTTTTCCCTCCAATTCAGCACTTTTGGGAGAATCACAGCCAATATTCTCACTGTAGACTAATACATGGGGCAAAATTAAATCAAACCAGATCAAATCAAATTCATTCAGAAGACAGTCAGAGCGGGTTCACCTTGAGCACCCGATTGATAGCTGCTGGTTTCCTGCCTTTAACGGAAGCATGCATTAATCCTCAAAAAGAAATGTTATTTTCCATCATGCTAAGACTTCTGCCAAAGAATTCCAATGGAGATCATTCAAAAAGCAGGTAGTTTAACCTTACCTGCGCTATGAAACTTACCTTCAGGTTGTGGTGGCGGGACAAGTTATTCGGAACCTGTTTGTCACCTTTCCTTAAGAGAACTGGGCAGAATGTAAAATGAGCAGTGAATTCACGACTGGAATCCTAGTTTGCCCTATGGCTGAACACCAATTTCATCCCCATTATTCATTATATTCCATTCTCCAATGTTATGCTGACACTAAAAATAATATGAATCACTCTGTCATGTTTTCCTGCTTCACATCGGAATCGGACTATTCAGAAATGATGCTGACAAAGGGTAATTGACCAATTACTGTCTGCACTGGATGCATGTATGTTGATGTCTATCTAACACCACTCATATTTGCCAAGTCTATATGTGCTATAATTCAATTCTGAATATTTACCATCCTGTCCGAGTAAAACCTGATCTGTGAAAGAAAGATTTGCATCTGTCTAGCACCTATCATCTCCCCAGCACAGTCCCAAATCTCTCTGCAGGAAATGAATGAGGGTTTTGAAGTGTTGTCGCTGGTGTGATGTGTAGGAGCCACAGCTATCAGTTTGTGAGCAGTAAAATCCCACAAACAGCAAAGTGCTGCCGGATGTTGGGGGAAGGAGGATTTCTCACCCTTCCGCAGAAGGAGATTTGGCCGGCAGCCAACAAACCGGAAAGGAGCGTGGCCCTCAGCCATTACACACTGGAGTTAAATAAAAACATGGAAGATAGGAGCAGGAGGAGGTCATTCGGCCCCTCGAGCCTGCTCCACCATTCATTACCATCATGGCTGATCATCCAATTCCATTGCCTGATCCCACCTCCTCCCAGATCCTACCGAATCCAAAACAGCTTCTTCCCTGCTGCCATCAGACTTTTGAATGAACTTACCTTATATTGAATTGATCTTTCTCTGCACCCTAGCTATGACTGTAACACTACATTCTGCACTCTCTCCTTTCCTTCTCCCCTATGGACTCTATGTGTGGTATGCTTTGTCTGTACAGCGTGCAAGAAGCAATACTTTTCACTGTATGTGATAAATCAAATCAAGTCAAATCCTTTGATCTCCTTTGCCTCAAGTACTATATCTAACAGCATTCAATGTTTTAGCCCCAACTACTTTCCGTGGTAGCGAATTCCACAGGCTGATCACTCTCTGGGTGAAGAATAAGGTAAGAGTGGGACTCCCTCGAGTGGGATTTGAAGCTAAACTTACTTTCTGACTCAGGGATGAGAGTGTGACCGACTGAGATGTAACTGATACAATGAATGAATGGATAAAGATAGAATAATCCTTATAATTGAGTCATGTAACTCTGTGAAGGGCAAACTATTGGTATTATATTCAAACAGGAACCAAGGAACTGTTACAAATCTGTTGAGAGATAACAAGGCCTATCATTGTAAAGTTTTTGTGTAGCTTTTCAAAATACATGGTATCGGAGCTTTTGATGGCATGTTGGTGTGAAGACGGAGAGGGCAGTGTTAATGTAGCTTATTGCACTCATTAATTTTATTGATTTTTCCACTGTATGTTTATATCATTTCTGCACTGGAGCCATATCCGCACTGCACAGAACGCAGCATTGGCAATGATGTAAAATGCAGAAAAATATGAACATACAGCCCACTAACCCAGAGAGGATCAGTGGGGGCGAAATGCTCAGATACCATTCTGTTTAATGCTCTGCATCTAAAGGGTAAAACAGTCCTATTGAACTATCTATGCTGCAACAGGCACTTTCTCACCAGCATTCATGTCAAATGGTGATCATCGTTAATGGAATTATATTAAGTCAACAATATTTTGTCCCAGCCAAGGGACAGGAAGAAATAAATGACTACTTTATAAAATTATTTTTTTTCTGCTTTTCAAATAGGCAACTACTGAGCTGATATCATGGCTCCAGGTAATCACAGCCAATTTTGGACAACTGTTCGTGACCCCTAATCCCCAATGTAATGCCAATGGCCCCATTGTTACCTGTTCCAAAATGCAATGGGTTTCAACCAGGGGCCTTGTTGGCTGAATAGCTCAAATTGAAACCACCCAAGGCTTGAGCTGTTGGAATTCATTTAATTATACAACTTTCAGATCTTATCTTCAGTCACTGTTTGACCTCATAAGAGAAGAAGGACTCCAGGTAAGTAGTCTGTTGCTGCCTACCATTTACCATCTCACAGGTAGCAGAAGAAAGAGCCCATGTCCAGGTTTAGAATTGTCTGGTCCTCATCTGCACTATAAATTGCTGGAACATTGGAACTTCCATGTCTGTGCCTTCAAGACTAATTCATCGCTACATGCCTTCTCCCATCATGAAAGTCCTCGCTTCCAGAAATGCAGATCATACTGCAACAGTCAGATTACTACCCTCTGAAGGAAAAGCCCTTTGGACTTTTGATTCCGGACCCTGGACTCAAAAACCATAACTCTTATTTTTATTTTGGTCTTGTACTCCTTCCTTTCCTTTATTCCTGTTTTATTGTATTGGTGTAAAAGGGACAGACATTGCAAAGCGTCCCGTTTGTGTGTGAAATAAACTAATCCTCTTATTTCACCTCATCTCAAGTTTGCCGTCGGGTTATTATTAGAGGATTGGATCACTCCAAATGTAAGGATTGGTAAAACATATACAGGGGGACATCAGAAACACCTTTCTGTTTACAGAGTGAGAGGAGAAATCAGTGCTGTTTAAATTAATCCCACTCCAATTTCTTTACTGACGTTAAGATGTAAAGCCTGGTAGCGAGAAGGGATATGCTTATCAATGTCCAACACCATTCCTCATTTTGACTTCAATGATCTTTGGAAGCAACCCAAGAGAAACACTTGGTGTAAACAGCAACATGTGGAACCAGCCAGTAACAGCAACCCATCAGTTACTGCTCATGATGGAATGGTTAGGTTGGCGGTGAATACTTTTTGTGCGTGACTCACACAAATTCTTATTTTCACAGTTAATTAAATAAGGATCTAATGCACCATCATCGTGACTAAACCAGCAATTAAACCAATTATTAACTAAAATAGACCAACCTACAGTCCCCTGAAACTTTTTTCTGTGTTAATCCGTGTTTTGTGAGTCACAGGTTTGCCAAGCATGCAAATACGATGAGTATTAACAATTGGGATTCTTTTGCAATTCACAAAATAGCTGCAACATACTATTCCTGCTTTTTAAAAGAAATAATGGCCAAACTTTCCCGGCCATTCCTGCCGGTGGGATCTTGCCATCCCACTGGCTGTGAAGGATGAGAACAGCGGGGAAATCTGTTGACAGCAGCGGGAGTGGAAGATCCCACCATCAGCCAATGACTGGCCACCTCTGCCACCACAAAACACGCCACGAGGCTGGGTGGAAAATCCCACTCAACATTCCCCAGGTCCAGTATCTCTTCTTCATTTCCATTTCCAAATTACAACACCTCAAATGCCCTTCATCAGCCCCTTGGGCTATCTTGAAATAGTGAAAGGCACAATATAAGATTAATTTATTCTTTTTCCCTGATTAATGTGAAGTTAGATCTATAAACCAATCTCATTCATACATGAAACATGTTAGAGTGTGGGGAGTGGGGGCAAGGAATTGTTAAGAGTGAGATTGGAAAAGGACATCAAAGCCAATCCTAGCTGACTTATCAATATGCCTGCCCCATCGGGAGGGCAGAATGAGCTCCATTAGTGAGCCATATCACTGACTTGTGGAGCTGACGTAGTTAATCATAGTGAATCATAACAATTCCTCTCACCCTGACATCAACAATGAGTGAGAATTGAATAGGAAGGGGGTGAGGGGAGCATTTTTTTCTGATCCCACGCACGCACCACCCCCAGACTTCATCAGCATGAGTTCCTGGGTGATTTTGAGACATGGGCCTCATTCGTCCACTGCTGGTCAGCTGCCTGGGGAGGTGGGTGCAGAATAGCGGCCAGCACTGTGAGAATACTTGATGCCAGCGAGATAATGGGAACAGAGTTCTAGAAGGTTCTCTGATTTTGATTTGATTTGATTTATTATCATCAGATGTATTGAGATACAGTGAAAAGTATTGTTTCTTGCGGGCTATACAGACAAAGCATATTGTTTATAGAGAAGGAAAGGAGAGAGTGCAGAATGTAGTGTTACAGTCATAGCTAGGGTGTAGAGAAAGATCAACTTAGTGCGAGGTAGGTCCAATCAAAAGTCTGATGGCAGCAGGGAAGAAGCTGTTCTTGAGTCGGTTGGTACGTGACCTCAGGCTTTTGTGTCTTTTTCCCGATGGAAGAAGGTGGAAGAGAGAATGTCCGGGGTGCATGGGGTCCTTGATTACGCTGGCTGCTTTTTCGAGACAGTGGGAAGTGTAGATAGTGTCAATGGATGGAAAGCTGGTTTGCGTGATGGACTGGGCTTCGTTCACGACCCTTCGTAGTTTCTTGTGGTCTTGGGCAGAGCTTGAGACATACCAAGCTGTGATACAACCAGAAAGAACTCTTCCTACGGTACATCTGTAAAAGTCCTCCTGGTTCCATGAGGAAAGTTGAAACAAAAAAGTTTTCAAAGGTTTACCCCCTGCCAGATCCTTTTCCCCACTCTTTTCACATGGCAGGCAAATAACAGCAGCCTCCTTACTGAGGCTTCAGTTAAAATTGCAGTCAGGGTTCAATGTTATCGTCGGACTCTGATCTACAGATGAACATTGTCTGCTTCAGACAGAGGTTTACACCTCCAACTTGGAGAAGCAGGTTAAAATTGCAGACAATGCAAACTGTGTGGGACGCCAATGGGTAAGGCAGCCATTTTAACTGCCTCTGATATCATGACAACATTTCACATTCAGCAAAGGTAATGTGGAAGATGTATCATGAAACATTAGTCAAACAGAGTAGGAAATGTTAAACTCTGTTAAGTATGCCCTACAGCACAAATGCTTAACCCACGCAAAGCAAGAAATAGGAGCTTCATTTCTTTTAGTCAGGTCCTTCCCTTCATCAGCAGTTTGGTTATTGTGCACATATTTATTATAACTGCTTCAATTGCTGAGGAAAATGCAGATTGGGGTTAATTACATTTGGCAGAAGAATCAATAACACACATAGGGTGACGTATATCATCAAATAGGTGATGATACCAGCCTATCAGATTATCAAACAGACTTTGTCGCTCACTGGAAAATGTTTCTGTGACTAAGAGCGGAAACCGATCTTGTTTAATTAGATTAGTTTACAAGGAGAACTAAAGTTACAATAAAGTAAGTCAACGACTTTCTTTCAGACGTGAATGTGGAATTTCTTTCTAAGTATATAAAGCAGCTATTCTGAAGGTTGAGGTCGCCCCTCAACCTCTGTTGTTCCAGTGAGAACAAACCAAGTTTCTTCAGCCTCTCCTCATAACTAATGCCCTCCACATACCAGGCTACATCCTGGTAAATCTTTTCTGTACCCTCTCAAAGCCTCCTCATCCTTCTGGTAGTGTGGCGACCAGAATTGCACACTGTATTCCAAGCGCGGCCTAACTAAGGTTCTATACAGCTACAACATGACTTGCCAATTTTTAAACTCAATGCCCCGGCCGATGAAGGCAAGCATGCCGTATGCCTTCTTGACTATCTTCTCCACCTGCATTGCCACTTTCAGTGACCTGTGTACCTGTACACCCAGATCCCTTGGCCTATCAATACTCTTGAGGGTTATTTACTGCATATTTCCTATCTGTATTAGGCCTTCCAAACTGCATTATCTCACATTTGTCCGGATTAAACTGCATCTGCCATCTCTCCGCCCAAGTCTCCAACTGATCTATATCCTGCTTAAATTGAGGGGTGAGAGATATAGGACAGATGTTAGAGGTAGGTTCTTTACTCAGAGAGTAGTAAGGGCGTGGAATGCCCTGCCTGCAGCAGTGGTGGACTCGTCAACCTTGAGAGCGTTCAAGTGGTTATTAGATAAACATATGGATGATATTGGAATAGTGTAGATTAGAGGGGCTTTAGATTGGTACCACTGGTCGGCGCAACATTGAGGGCCGAAGGGCCTGTACTGAGCTGTAATGTTCTATGTTCTATGAAGGATGCTTTCGGTTTCTGATGGGTGGAAATTGTTGCCCTTTAAATTCTTTGATTCAGCTGTGACTGTGGGACAAAATGCCAGCCAGCCATTCCTCAGCTCCTGTAGAGAGCTATACAGTGGCTATACTATGCTGCCCACAGTGAATGCACTGTACAATTGCATATATGTACAACTGGGGGCGGCATGGTGGCACAGTTGTTGGCACTGCTGCCTCACAGCGCCAGGGACCCGGGTTCGATTCCCGGCTTGGGTCACTGTCTGTGTGGAGTTTGCACGTTCTCCCCGTGTCTGAGTGGGTTTCCTCCGGGTGCTCCGGTTTCCTCCCACAGTCTAAAAGACCAGCTGGTTAGATGCTTTGGCCATGCTAAATTCTCCCTCAGTGTACCCGAACAGGCGCCGGAGTGTGGCGACTAAGGGATTTTCACAGGAACTTAATTGCAGTGTTAATGTAAGCCTACTTGTGATACTAATAAATAAAGAACCATAGAATCCATTCAGCCAATCTTTGTCTGTGCCTGTTTTTAGCTGGGGCAACTCTAAACTAATCCCACTGTTTGATGTTCTCCCCATAGCCCTGTACTTTTCATTATTTTGAATACTTCTTCATTCTTTCTTTCAAAGATGCAATGGTCTTCACCTTAACCACTCTGGAAGTCTTTACCGTGACAACTACTCTACAAACAAAATTTTTCAGACTTTACAAGAAGATCTGGAGTCCCCTCACAACCTTCTTTGTGATGATGATAATGAAGGTGTCGGTGAACAGACTTGAACCACATGTCTTGCTGAAACAATTTAACTATTTATTACTCGGAGACATTCCCAGCATGTCAGTCCTCTCCTTGCTTCCCATCCCTGATATTATTCTGGATTGCAGTGAATGTCATGTTGCTAATGTTCAGCTTTTCGACACTCTGCACCATCAACAATACGGCATGGCGACAGCTCCCTCTACATTTCGAGTCCAGAACATTTGAAATATTGATTGGCATTAGTTGCACTGAGATCAGCTGCCCAAGCACCGCGCAGGGATGGACAATCCGACCACAACAAATACCAACCTTTGCAAATGGGATTGACTTTGTCACTTCCTTCATGTAATAGGTTGATACCAAAAGGGTTTTTTCGAAGCTGAATCTGACAAGAATGTGAAAATATTTATTCTCACGCAATGAGAGCAGGTCAGGTCATTTTCATCATCGGGAATTGTGTGAAATTGACATTGGAACAGATGCTCAAGGTACTTCCCATGCCGCCCCTCCCCCTCCCTACAATATATATATAAATAATATATACTCAATTTACTCCGACCCAAACGTCCTTCCCATGGAAAGAGGTGGAAGGTGGGTGAGATGTAGAGAGGATGTAGGGCACAGAGGGCGGGGTGTATAGTGGGGTACATAGAGGATGGAGTATATAGTGAGTGAGGTATATAATGGATATGGTATATAATGAGTGGGGTATATTGTTTTCACGCCCAATCTTATGGACTTAGACATTGAAAATATGGGTTAGTCTGTTTCCAGCTGCTGCAGGCAGGGCTGGGCTGGGCTGGGCCTAATTCCTTAGCCAGCCTGCAGAAGGAGCTCTTGCGCATGTGCAGCCCTCTGATTCTACACATGCGCAATTCCAACAGCAGGAGTCTGACAGACAGAGAGAGAGCTGTCAGGCGCCTGCTCTTGCCTCAGAAACTATTCCCCTCCCCCATAGTCACGGGGCCTATAGCTGATCACGAGCCCCACACTGCACAGAATTGTAGAAACCCGCCACTCCCCTGCCACCAAGACCAATCATGCCCCCCTCCCCAATCCAATCACAATGCAAACTGTGAAGCAACCTCCCTCCCCCTGATCTGATCATGATGCAGAGTGCGCAGCGGCCCCCCCCTTCCCCCAATCTGATCATGATGCAGAGTGCGCAGCGGGCTCCCCTCCCTCAATGATCGGGCTGACCCTTCAGGCCCCGCCCCTTCAGGTCATGCCCCTTCAGGCCCTGCCCCTTTCAGGCCCTGTCCCTTCAGGCCCCACCCCATAGGCCCTGCTCCTGACACAGCCCAGTAGGCAGTGCCAAGGTACCTGGTGGGCATTACCAAGGTTTCAGGCTGGCAGTACCAAGGTGCCGGGGGTGGCACTCCCCATTTATGGGGAGCAGGAGTTCTCCTCGCTGGATAGAACATCTCCCGGCGAGGCCATAAAGGCAAGTGATCCCGGACGATTGAATGCCGAACTCACTAAGCAGATGTAAATGAAGATTATAATAAATTTGAATAATTTATTCGGCCTCTCGCCCAGTTCTGGCGAGATGCTGTCTGCGCTGGAAATCTGGAGGTTGTCAGATCACGGGAGCCGAGAAATCGGGGGTGATCTGGATTTCTCGGCTCTTGGGCAATTTTACCGGTTTGCTCCGCCCATTCATCGGTGAGGTGAGCCGGTAAAATCCCGTCCCATATCCAGTGTGCTTCTCTCCCTGTCCTCAAAGCTGAGAGTTGAACCTGATTCGAAGGTGGGGCTGAGTAGCAGTGGTACGCACTGCCTGTTTGATATTTGCAGCAGTGATTCCTGCAGTTTCCCTCCGGGTGCTCCGATCTTTGTCATCAGCGGCCATGTTTAGTGTTACAAAATGGCCTCAAGTCCTGCCAGGCTTTTCTAGCGCTGTACTGCCACTTATTTATTTGCTGCGAGATTGCTGTCAGTGGTCTAATTTGTTGCAATAGTTTGGAAACCCTCGGCTGCGATCAGTCCAAATAAACACCATTTAAAATTCAGTTACTCCAGGACTATAATTCAAGTTGACTGCTTCCAGTGAGATGAAATGTGGTGTCTGGAGATCCCTGACTAATGAGAACATTACGTCCGGTATCAGCTGCCTTTATTCCGTGGCTAATCCCCTTTGAGCACTAAAGGTGGCCCCACTTTATTCAGTGGGATCTGCTAAATTTAGTCAGTGCTGAAACACGAGCCTAGATTTTGATGTAAGTGGTGAAGGAGCGGCTTTCACTGTTCACCTTGTGTCCAGTCACCCTCAGATTTTTAGCAGACTTGCCAGTGGAGATTTATACTTCATCTGCATCAGTTTATATTATATTGTTATATTATTTACAGGGAGGCAGTTGCATAGTCGTATTGTCGCTGGACTTGCAATCCAGAGACCCAGGGTAATGGTTTGGGCACCTGGATTCGAATCCCACCACAACAGATGGTGAAATTTAAATTCAATACTAAATCTGGAATTAAAAGTCCAATGGTGACCATGAAACCATTGTTGATTGTCGTTAAAACCCATCTGATTCATTAATGTCCTTTATGGAATGAAATTTGCCATCCTTAACCGGTCTGGCGTATTCCAGACCGGATGTGGAGATGCCGGCGTTGGACTGGGGTAAACACAGTAAGAGTTTTAACAACACCAGGTTAAAGTCCAACAGGTTTATTTGGTAGCAAATACCATTAGCTTTCGGAGCGCTGCTCCTTCGTCAGATAGAGTGGAAATGTGCTCTCAAACAGGGCACAGAGACACAAAATCAAGTTACAGAATACTAATTAGAATGCGAATCCCGACAGCCAACCAGGTCTTAAAGATACAGATAATGTGAGTGGAGGAAGCATTAAGCACACGTTAAAGAGATGTGTACTGTCTCCAGACAGGACAGTTGGTGAGATTCTGCAAGTCCAGGAGGCAAGCTGTGGGGGTCACTGATAGTGTGTTCTTGATTTTATGTCTCTGTGCCCTGTTTGAGAGCAGATTTCCACTCCATCTGACGAAGGAGCAGCGCTCCGAAAACTAATGGTATTTGGTACCAAATAAACCTGTTGGACTTTAACCTGGTGTTGTTAAAACTCTTACTGTGTACTCCAGACCCACAGCAATGTGGTTGACTGTTATCTCTCCTCTGAAATGGGCAATTAATGATGGGAAACAAATGCTGGCTCAGCCAGCGACGCCCACATCCTATGAAAGAATTTTAAAAATACATAAATAAGAATGATAAGGAGCAGTGAAGCTTGTTCAACCAATCAAATTGAAGAATCCTCAATGAGGTACTCAGGCAACTAAACAGGTAGCACGGTGGCACAGTGGTTAGCATTGCTGTCTCACAGGTCCATAAAATCCCTAATGCTGAAGGAGGCCATTCGGCCCATCAAGTCTGCACTGACCACAATCCCACCCAGGTCCTATTCCCGTAACCCCACATATTTACCCTGCTAGTCCCCCTGACACTAGGGTCAATTTATCATGGCCAATCAACCTAACCCGCACATCTTTGGACTGCGGGATGAAACTGGAGCACATGGAGGAAACCCACGCAGACACGGGGAGAATGTGCAAACTCCACACAGACAGTGACCCAAGGCCGGAATTGAACCCGGGTCCCTGGCGCTGTGAGACAGCAGTGCTATGCTAACTGCTGTGCCACTGTGCTGCCCCAGGGTTAGGTTGATTGGCCATGCTAAATTACCCATTAGTGTAAGGGGAACCTGCAGGGTAAATATGTGGAGTTAACGGGGAAAGAGCCTGGACGGGATTGTTGTCGGTACAGGCTCGATGGGCCAAATGGCCTCTTTCTGCACTGAAGGGATTCTATGAAAAAAAAGGAAATATAAATTATACTTAAGTTAATGCCTTGGAATCAAAATAAAGATTGGGGTATATACAGTGATGACAGAAATACAAAAAAACTTTAAAAAAATTATTTAGATTTTTAGTTTGCTGAAGAAACCTGAAACATGAATTTTCCTCTGAAGACATTGGACTCGACACTTGCAAAATTAAATTTTCAAAGCCAAAGATGTTCTTCAGCAGTATATATAATTATTTATGTTGTTACATCAGCTGCTCAAATAAAGCATTAAAAGACACTGACCTAAGATGGCTGCCACCTGTTGCCTGATGTCTGGTCTGACAAATTGACCATTTCTGGAAAGTTCCAATGTGAAGTCTAATTAAGACACGCTGAGACATCCTCCCATGAGATATAACACCTGCTGATGTCAAGCAGTACTTCGAAGTATGAAACTGTGGGGGTCTTACCATTTGTATTTCTATAAATCTACCTTTCATGGGGAAACAGAAGATCCACTGGGACAAAGCTACATGGTAGCTGTGCTTCTCATCTCATCAAGCTGCAGCATGGATTACTCAGAAGTTAATGGCTGGGGCATTACAGAATTGAATCATTTAGTCCATAGAACAATAGCCATTGTCCAGAAATAATCTAATCAGTAACCTTCTGAATTCATTACGAGCAGGGAGGTCATGTGACTAGAATAACCATTTTCAAATGCCTTTTATTAGAACATCTAAGCTGGTAAGCGAGAGTCTGGAAGAAATCTACCTGTGGAGCAGTACTCTCCCCTTCCTCTCTCTCAAGAACAAGACCACATATCTTTTACAGTTTGAAATCTAGGACAGAGATAGGGAATTCCCATTGAAAGGAACTCCAGGTGCAAAAAGATAATCAAATTTTGGAAAATATGGATTATATCTCCAGAAATTGCAGTTTATATCAGCTTCAACTCCACTGAAATAGATAAACTGCTGTTAGAGAAGTTTGCTT
Source organism: Mustelus asterias (assembly GCF_964213995.1). NCBI lineage: Eukaryota > Metazoa > Chordata > Chondrichthyes > Carcharhiniformes > Triakidae > Mustelus > Mustelus asterias. The sequence continues at coordinate 104,612,307 of NC_135813.1, forward strand.
CACCCACAAGTACTTGTGAAGGACTCATAAACGGTGAACTCTCTTTTGAAAAATCTTTTACTGCTGAATTTCAATTTTAATCGGCCAAAAAGTAACCTCAGACTGTGTAACCTGTTAGAGAATGTGTGTGTACACACGTGTGTGTGTGTACATGTGTGTGTGTACACATGTGTGTATGTGTGTGTGTGCGTGTACACATATGTGTGTGTACATGCATGTGTATGTGTGTGTGTACACGTGTGTGTGAGTACATATGTGTGTGTATGTGTGTGTGTACACATGTGTGTGTGTGTGTATGTGTGTGTGTACACATGTGTGTGTACATATGTGTGTGTGTATATGTGTGTGTGTGTGTGTGTATGTGTGTTTGTACACATGTGTGTATGTGTGTGTGTGTGTACACATGTGTGTACGTGTGTGTGTGTGTACACATGTGTGTATGTGTGTGTGTACACATGTGTGTATGTGTGTGTGTGTGTGTGTGTGTGAGACAGCCTGACCATCATTTGAACAGCAAAATCCAGGCCATTTTCTCATGTATGCGCAGAATGAATAAACTTGTAATGAACCTCAATTTAAATAACATTCTTCTCTGTGAATGATGTTGCAACTTCAGGCACTGAGTCCAAGTTTGCTTTACATCCATCGTTTTAAACTCCAGATGACTGTTGTCGCCACTTAGAGATCGACATAAACTTTGCCCTAGAATATCTAGACTGCTAAATACTTCCTTGTGAAATAAATACTTGATGATGACGTTACAAATAACAAAGAAATGCCAGATTCTTTTAGAAAGCTTGGTTATTTAACCCATTATTTGGGGAAACCTACTGCTGTAAAAGAAACCAAAAACTTGTAAAGAAATATCTCTGAAATTTCCTGTGGTCACTTCATTGTCGACTGCATCACCCTCTCAGGCACTTTGTAAACTGGCACACAACGGCCGACAAGCAAATGTCTGTCCATATTTCTCTCCTCACCTACATCTGACTAAGCCCCAATTTTAAAATTCTCTTACTTGTTCTCAAATCTCTCCCTGGTCTTGTCGCTCCCTATCTCTATGACCTCGTCCATCCCTCCAAACACCCACCAATTCTGGCCTTTTGTGCATCCTGGAATTTAATCTCAGAATTCCTATAGTGCAGAAAGAGGCCATTTGGCCCATCATGCTTGCACTGACAACAATCCCTCCCCGTCTTTCTCCCCGTAACCTCACATATTTATCCTGCGAGTCCCCCTGATACTAAGGGGCAATTTAGCATGGCCAATCGGTCATTGGCAAGATTTTAGAGTCTATTATTAAAGGTGAGATCGCGGAGTACTTGGAAGTGCATGATAACGTAGGACTGAGTCAGCACGGCTTTGTCAAAGGGAGGTCATGTCTGACAAATCTGTTAGAGTTCTTTGAGGAGGTAACAAGAAAGTTAGATAAAGGAGAACCAGCGGACGTGATTTATTTAGATTTCCAAAAGGCCTTTGACAAGGTGCCGCATAGGAGACTGTTAAATAAGTTAAGTGCCCATGGTGTTAAGAGTAAGATCCTGGCATGGATAGAGGATAGGCTGACTGGCAGAAGGCAAAGAGTGGGGATAAAGGGGTCTTTTTCAGGATGGCAGCCGGTGACTAGTGGTGTGCCTCAGGGGTCGGTGCTGGGACCACAACTTTTCACAATATACATTAACGGTCTGGAAGAAGGAACTGAAGGCACTGTTGCTAAGTTTGCAAATGATACAAAGATATGTAGAGGGACAGGTAGAACTGAGGAAGCAGGGGTGGGCGGGGTCGCTGCAGAAGGACTTGGACAGGTTAGGAGAATGGACAAAGAAGTGGCAGATGGAATACAATGTGGAAAAGTGTGAGGTTCTGCACTTTGGAAGGAGGAATGGAGGCATAGACTATTTTCTAAATGGGGAAATGCTTAGGAAATCAGAAACACAAAGGGACTTGGGAGTCCTTGTTCAAGATTCTCTTAAAGTTAACGTGCAGGTTCAGTCGGCAGTTAGGAAGGCAAATGCAATGTTCGCATTCATGTTGAGAGGACTAGAATACAAGAGCAGGGATGTACTTCTGTATAAGGCTCTGATCAGACCCCGTTTGGAGTATTGTGAGCAGTTTTGGGCCCCATATCTAAGGAAGGATGTGCTGGCCTTGGAAAGAGTCCAGAGGAGGTTCACAAGAATGATCCTTGGAATGAAGAGCTTGTCATATGAGGAACGGTTGAGGACTCTGGGTCTGTACTCATTGGAGTTTAGAAGGACGAGGGGGAATCTTATTGAAACTTATAGGATACTGCGAGGCCTGGATAGAGTGGACGTGAGGAGGATGCTTCCACTAGTAGGAAAAACTAGAACCAGAGGGCACAACCTCAGACTAAAGGGACGACCCTTTAAAACAGAGATGAGGAGGAATTTCTTCAGCCAGAGAGTGGTGAATCTGTGGAACTCTTTGCCACAGAAGGCTGTGGAGGCCAGGTCATTGAGTGTCTTTAAGACAGAGATAGATAGGTTCTTGATTAATAAGGGGATCAGGGGTTATGGGGAAAAGGCAGGAGGATGGGGATGAGAAAAATATCAGCCATGATTGAATGGCGGAGCAGACTCGATGGGCCGAGTGGCCTAATTCTGCTCCTACATCTTATTGTCTAACCTGCACATCTTTGGAAGCGTGGGAAGAAGCTGGAGCACCCGGAGGAAATCCACGCAGCCACAGGGAGAATGTACAAACTCCACACAGACAGTCACCCAAGGCCGGAATTGAACCCAGGTCCCTGGTGCTGCGAGGCAGCAGTGCTAACCACTGTGCCACCGTGCAACAATCACACCACCATGAGTGGCAGTGCCTTCAGCTGCCTATGCCCTAAGCTCTGGTCTTCCCTCCCTCGATGTCTCTGACATTCTGGGTGGGATTTTACGGCCACGCTCCCCCCAAAACCGGAAAATCCTGCCTGAGGCCAATGGATCTTTGCCTGGTCCCCCTGCCCCCCCCCCCCTCCCCCCACCGCCCACTCCAATGGTGGACGGACAGCAAAACTCCCATCTCTATATCTTTGTTCTCCTTAAGAAGCTCCTTAAAACCTATTCCTTTCACCAAGATTTTGCTCGCCTGCACTAATGTCTCCTACATGTGGTTCAGCATCAAATTGTGTTAATGCTCCTCTGAAGTATCTTGTGTTGTTTTAATAAGAATGAAGGCACTACACAAATACAAAGTTATTGTTGTTTTTTGCACCTGTCATGGAGGTTTTCTCATGCTCCATGGAGTCTGTCTTCATAGAGTGCATTTATCAGGTGGATGGTGGCCAGGGCTTGATTTCTATCTGCCCACAGGAGCCAGAATGGTGCCAGAATTATTTCATGAAGTAAAATAAAGTAAAATATATTTATTCGTCACAAGTAAGGCTTACATTAACACTGCAATGAAGTTACTGTGAAATTCCCCCCCGTCGCCACACTCCGGCACCTGTAACCAACACGTCTTTCAGTGTGGGAGGAAACCGGAGGAAACCCATGCAGACATGGGGAGAATGTGCAAACTCCACACAGACAGTGACCCAAGCCAGGAATCGAACCCAGGTCCCCGGCACTGTGAGGCAGCAGTGCTAACCACTGTGCCACTGTGCCACCGTTAAAGGAACCTGGTTAGTGATCAGAATGAGATACATTCTTTATATGTAACTCACCAATCTAGCTGGACAGAAATTCTCTCCCACCCCCATTGTCTGCTTCAGGTTAAGGTTTATTTATTAGTCACAAGTAAGACTTACATTAACACTGCAATGAAGTTACTGTGAAATTTCCCAAGTCGCCACACTCCGGCGCCTGTTTGGCTCACCTCACCAACGTGTCTTTCAGAATGTGGGAGGAAACCGGAGCACCCAGAGGAAACCCACGCAGACACGAGGAGAACGTGCAAACTCCACACAGACAGTGACCCAAGCCGGGAATCGAACCCAGGTCCCTGGTGCTGTGAAGCAGCAGTGCCCACTGTGCCACCGTGCCGCCCTGTGCTAACCCCTGTGCCACCGTGCTGCCCAGAAAACACCAGCAAAAATAATCAACATGGGGAGATGGACATAGTGATGGACATGCAAGGGCTATCAGCTGGATTAGTGCCAGAATGCCTCCCCATTGACTGGACCCACAATAGGCAGAGGCATCGCATTACTGAGGAATCCTTTACAACCTTACGCATGATAGGTTGTGTCGGTAACACGGGGTTGTCCAACAACAACCACCATCTCGTACAGGTCAATCAAGAACCGCTGTCTGCCTGTGTTCTCTTACTGAACACTGGATTACACCAATGTTATCCAAGATCAGTCACAGCTGTCTGGACTTTGTTTGGAAAATGGTAACAAGCAATCGTGAGGGAAGGAACCAGTGAACTCTCACTGCCCTGGCCAAACAGATCAGTGGGCACTGTGTGGAGATGCTCTGGAGCAGTGCCATGCCTGGTGCAGTAGAGTGGCAGCTGCTTGCCACTTTCGCCAATGGCCGTTCTGAGCCATCACACAAGCTACACAAGTGGCAATAGATGATAGCAGCCACTACATCGGGAAAAAAAGCCCACATACATAGGATGCTGCCTGGTTTGGAGGGTAGGTCTTATGTGGAAAGGTTGAGGAAGCTAGGGCTGTTCTCTCTGGAGTGGAGGAGGTTGAGGGGAGACTTAATAGAGGTTTATAAAATGATGAAGGGGATAGATAGAGTGAACGTTCAAAGACTATTTCCTCAGGTGGATGGAGCTATTACAAGGGGGCATAACTATAGGGTTCATGGTGGGAGATATAGGAAGGATGTCCAAGGTAGGTTCTTTACTCAGAGAGTGGTTGGGGTGTGGAATGGACCGCCTGCAGTGATAGTGGAGTCAGACACTTTAGGAATATTTAAGCGGTTATTGGATAGGCACATGGAGCACACCAGGATGATAGGGAGTGGTTTAGCTTGATATTGGTTTCAGATAAAGCTTCGCACAACATTGTGGGCTGAAGGGCCTGTTCTGTGCTGTACTGTTCTATGTTCTATGTTCTATATACTCCACATGGAAGAGACTCTAGTAGATACATCAGTGTATGTGTCTACCAGTACATATGTTGGGCCTTCTGTACCTCCTGTAGTTAGCTGGGTGACAATGCAGCGGCCCACACATGCTACTCCCTCAACCAGAGCAGAGCTTAGCTGTAGAGTGCGTAACCACAAACCAGAGAAGCTGATAACACACAAGGAACAAACACAAAAGCAAAACATGTCGAACATACACATCACATGCAATGGAAAATGTAAACACATTCTAATGTCTCATTTAGTGTTACATCTAGTTGAAATGTGGAACATTCACAGCAGTGCTAAAATTGAGAAAGGTCTTTGCACCAGCAAGGCCAACCTTTGTTTTTTCATCCCTAACTGCCCTTGAGAAGATCGTGGTGAGGCGTCGCCTTGAACTGCTGCAGTCCATGTGATATTTATTCACCCAAGGTGCTGTTAAGAAGAATGTTCCAGGATTTTGACCCAGCGATAATGATGGAACAATGATATAGTTCAAAGCCAGAGTGGTGTGTGGCTAGAAGGGGACTTGCAGGAGGTGGTACTCCCATGAGACTGCTGCCCTTGTCCCTCTAGGTGGTAGAGGTTGCAGGCATGTAAGGTGTTGTCAAAGGAGCCTTGGTGGGTTGCTGCAGAGCATCTTGAACACAGTACACACTGCTGTCACTGTGCGCTGCTGGTGTAGGGGGTAAATGTTTAAGGTAGTGGACAAATGGGTTGCTTTGTCCTGGACCGTGTTCTGTTTCTTGAGTGTTGTTGGAGCTGCACTCATCCAGACAAATGGAAAGTTTTCCATTGAACTTCTGACTTGTGCCTTGGAAATGGTGGACAGGCTTTGGGGAGCCGGAGTGGGGAGTTGCTTGGGGAGTGGCCTGGGCCAGGAGGTGGGTTGGGTCGGGCACACAGGATTTGGAGAGGGGGGGGGGAGGGTTACTTGCAGCTGGGGGTCGGGCATGCGGTGAATTCCACAGGGTTGGGGATGGGGGATTGGGAATTCCCTGCAGGGTGATTAGTTGGAGGGTTGGGGCTCTGCAATGTGGACGTTCCCTATATGGACTCTCAGGGGCTAGAGGTAACTGTTTAAAATAATTACAGTGAACTTTGAAGTGGCTTTGCTTCTTCTGACTCTTTCAGAGTAACTATCAGGGTAAAACTGGCAGGACCATCCGAAGTTAGTGATTTAAATTACTTTGTTGGATGGTTCCCAATGCAGAGTGGATTGTCCACTTCTGATTGTTACCAGGCAATGTCTCCAAATGATAACATGCATAAATAGGAGAAAACTAGCAAGCTTATGCTGCCCCATATCTGGTTCAACACCAGATCAGTAACAGTACTGTGTGTGGACTCTGAACTGACAATTATCATGGGAGCGATCTTACCAAAAATATTCGAAGCCCGAACAAACGTGAAAACAGGAGAGTTTCAGATCCATTATTTCAGCAAGGCAACAAGTCCAATCTTATATTACTCTGTGCAAAAGACATGCACAATCTGTTTCCTGCCAGTATGTGCAGTTGCCAGCGTTGGCTGATGAAGGAGCAGCGTTCCGAAAGCTCGTGCTACCAAATAAACCTATTGGACTCTAACCTGGTGTTGTGAGACTACTTACTGTGCTTACTCCTGCCAGTAGGGGGAGGGGGCAGGGCCTAAGCTTATCAGAAAGCTGGCAGCTCACAGTAGAAGATGCAATCGTGCATGCGCAGATCTGTGAGTTATCTCTAGCCCCTGAAAATCACCTGCCTCTACCCGTGTGATCGTTGGCCTTCCCGGCTGGTCAATCCCCCCACCCACCCCTGGCCAATTGTGCCAGCCCAGCCTGGATGATCAACAATCGCGTCCCCCACGCAGCCCAGCCCAGCCAATCGCAGCCCTCCCCGCCGTCCCCCCGTCCCCCCGGCCTGGTTGATCGGTGCACCTCCCCGTTGATCATCAGTTGCAGAGTGCACAGCTTCCCCCTGCCTGCCTTCCCATATGTCCCACTCTCATTCAAACCTCACCCCATTCCCTTAGGCCTCTCCCCTCAGACCTCGCCCTTCCCCTTAGGCCCTGTCCCCTCAGACTCTGTCCCCTTGTCACTGCCCTGTGCTCAGTGGGCACTGCAGTGTGCTCAGTGGGCAATGCCAGCGTGCCAGGCTGGCACTGCCAGGGCACCAGGCTGGCATTGCCAAAGGGCCTCTATCCCCCCCACCCCCAACCGCCTTAAAGGCCTCCGGTCCTACCAGCAATGCCATCACGACAGGTCCCCACGTGCTTTCAACAGGAACCCTATTTGATCTTTTCACCCTTACATCAGGTTTTTATTGCACTTCCTCACAACTACCCTACCTGAGACCAGCTACTTCCACTCAAACATGGCTCTTCCTCATCAATCCCATAACAGTTGCATTGTGGGTGGAAGGGCAGCCTGGTCTGGTTTGTTCTAAGTCTTCAATCTGAGCGAGTATATATACACCGGCCTCTGTTCAATGCTTTTCCTGGCAGAATGCTCATGATCAAATCACAATCTGCATTTACAAAGGGCCTTCAACGTATTAAAACATCCAAAGATGCTTTACAGGCGTGTGATCAAACCAAGTTTGACACTAAGCCACATAAAGAGATAGTAGGGCAGGCAACCAAAAAGTCAACACAAGTAAGTTTCCAATGGAGGGTCTTAAAGGGAGGAGAGAGAGGTTGAAAGGTGGAGAGATTTGGGTTGGGAATTCAGAACTTTGGGCCTCAGCAACTAAAACTATGGCTGGAGGGAAGAAAATCAGGAATGCATAAAAGTTGGTAGGAGGTTACAGGGATAGGGAGGGTCAAGGCCATGGAGGGATTGGAAAAGCAAATTTGCTGTGAGGGAAACTGGGGGAGCCAATCCATCCTGACAACTCCACGGCCCAGCGTAGCTCACGGCAACCCGACTGCGCACGGCTGCTCTGTGGGAAATATCTAAAATGGTAACTCCAGACTTAGGGTGAGATTTCCCAATCACAAGTGTGAAAAGTAATAAATCTCCACTGTAAATGTTGTTTCTTACCATTGACTTCACTGAGGCAGCAACTGAAGGCCAGCCCTGCAGCATAAACATTGAAATTCAGTCACTCAATTCCTTCCAGTGAGAATATATCTAGAAGGGTTTTAATTTGGAGGAATATGATTGTGAAATCTATCAAGAGAGCCATGTATCAGCTATATTGCTTTGCACTGTTATTTTATGTGCTTATATTATTTAAAAATATTTTTTGATTTGTGGTTCCATTTCCATATACTGCTGAAAAAAAGATAGATCATTCTCCCTTAACTGACGATTCCAGTGACCTTACTAATTGTGCATGCAGGTAGCCTGCATGTTTTTTCATGTTTATCGTGCTGCCAGGCATAGAATCATAGAATCCCTACAGTGCAGAAGGAGGCCATTCGGCCCATTGAGTCTGCACCAACCACAATCCCACCCAGGCCCTATCCCCGTAACCCCACATATTTACTCCGCTAATCCCCCTTACACTAGGATTTATTTAGCATGGTCAATCAATCTAATCCGCACATCTTTGGAGCGTGAGAGGAAACCGGAGCACCCGGATGAAATCCACGCAGACACGGGGAGAACGTGCAAACTCCACACAGTGAGCCAAGGCCGAAATTGAACCCGGGTCCCTGGCGCTATGAGGCAGCAGTGCTAATCACTGTGCCGCCTTGTTGTAGATGGAGAATAAATTGAGAGCGCCACATCCAAGGAGTTGTACGACATAACGGAGAGACTGAATCAGCAGAGACATGGACTGGAATTTTACCGTCCTGCCGCCACAGGAATACCCACGCAGGCGGGATACGGACCACACAAAGGTCGCTTGACCTTGGGTGGGATTTTTCGTCTTTGGGGTGAGCGCGGCTGCAAAATCCCGCCCGTGGACTGGATTCACCTCCATGACACTACCAGAAAGGGGAAAAGATAGCAGTGGAAAATCAGCCAATACTAGACATGAGACCTCCTACATCACTGCCCTGGCTTCAATTTCTCTCCCCCACACACACAATATGCAGGCATTAGAGAGGGGAAATAAAATAAATTTATTAAAAGGGGCTGAGGACTAACATTCCTGACTTGGAGTAAAGAACCCATGCTGGTTAAATGCTTGTCGTCCAATGAACCTCACACACCCTAAGGGCCCATATGAGCAGAACTCCCCAGTAAGGCCTTGGGAAACAACTCCTTACTTATATGGGGACAGGGGTTAATAAAAAACATGCTCTGGCAGAAGACAAATAGTATCTAGCTTGGAGGAGATAACAAACCTGCTCAGGTGAAGTAATATAAACCTATATCTGGATTGGAATTTATACAATATTCTGTGGACGTGAGTAACAAGGTATAAATAAAGTGAACATTTGTGATTTGGCAGAATGCTATTGTAGGGATCTCTTAAGGCAGTGCTGTCCCTGAATGCTGGAATAAACGATTGTACCTGAGTCTCCTGTGATCAGTTCATAGAACTCCACCTCAACAGAGGGAAAAGATTCATGAGAATGGCTCCAGGGATATGGGAAATTCAATTACGTCAATAGATTGGAGAAGTTGGGACAGTTTTCCTTGGAGAAGACATGTTAAGAGAAGATTTAAAAGACATGTTCAAAATTATGAGGGGTTTGGACAGGGAAGGTAGCAAAAATCTGTACCTATTGGTGGAAGGATCAAGAACAAAAGGGCATATATTTAAGGCAATTAGGAAAAAAAGCAATGGAGACATGAGAAGGGAATTTTTCATGCAGTCTGGTTAAAGTTTTAAAGTTTATTTACTCGTGTCACGAGTAGGCTTACATTAACACCGCAATGAAGTTACTGTGAAAATCCCCGAGTCGCCACACTCCAGCGCCTGTTCGGGTACACTGAGGGAGAATTTAGCACGGCCAATGCACTTAACCAGCACATTTTCCGGACTGTGGGAGGAAACCAGAGCACCTGGAGGAAACCCACGCAGACACAGGGAGAACGTGCAGACTCCGCACAGACAGTGACCCAAGGCCAGAATGGAACCCGGGTCCCCAGCGCTGTGAGGCAGCAGTGCTAACCATTGTGCATCCCCGTAATAATAATAATCCCAAACTTAGGGGTGTGACAAGCAATGAGGATGATAGAAATCAACAGCAACAGGGCATAGATAGGTGAACAGAGTAGGCAGACAAGAGGTGGATGGAATTTAATATCGAGAAATGTCTTTTGGAAGAGGAAACAGGGAGAGGCAATGTACAGTTAATGGCACAGCTCTAAAGAGCATCCAGGGACAGAGGGAGTTGGGGTGCTTCTGCCTGGATCTTCAATGGTAGTAGGACATAATGAGAGAATTGGTGGCAAAGCATATTGGATCTTGAGCTTCAGTTTATAAAGGAACTGAAAATCCCTGAGAGGATGGAGAGGAGATTTACCAGAGTGGTTCCAGGAACGGGGGATTTTAGCTACAAGGTTAGCTTGGATAAGCAATATCATGCTAACTGCAGGTTATAAATGTTATTGATTTCAAGGGGAGAGGAAAGACACAACGGGCCTGCTTTGCACCATCAACCAAAGTGTGAAGCCACACAGGAATAACGAGTTATTAACACAGTTCAAATGCAAGCCTTATCTATTGGAAATGCAGAGCAGGTTGGGCAGTCTCAGAAAACAAGACATCAGCATTTTGGATGAGACCTTTAATTACCGTTCAACAGAAATATTAACCTATCTTTCTCTTTCAGAAGCTGCTGCGTTCGCTGTTCACTTCCAGCGTTGGCAGTTTTTCTTTATATTCCTTTTAATAATATGAACTAAATCGCCTGGGGACTGCTCCAAACACAAACAACAGTGATCCCCTGAGGGAGAATGCAAAAACAATGAATGGTAGTTCAGTCTGAGCTGTATTTATTTGTACCTAATGTGTGGTCAAAGAGTGGCACAGGGATAGCCACGGTAACAGCCACTCGCTTACTGGTGCAGATGGAAATTTCAAGAGTGTCTAAGTGAGCAGGAAGAAATAACTTCCAAAGAAAAAGGTTCAAAGTGCAGAGAGCAATTAAGTTCAACAAGGATGAGTGCGTATATAAATCATGGAATTCTAGATTGATACAGCACAGAAAGAGGCCATTTGACCCATCAGGTGGGATTTTCCAGCTGCACTCGCCCCAAGATGGAAAATTCCTCCTGAGGTCAATGGACCTTTGCAAGGTCCGTGTCCCGCCCACTACCATTCCTGGGGTGGGCGGGGTGGGAAAATTCAGCCCATTGAGTCTAAGCTGGTCCTTTTGAAGAGAAACCCAGTTAGTTCCACTCCCTCACTCTTTCCTTGCAATTTGTTTGCCGTCAATCATTTATCCAATTCCCTTTTGAAAGCGACTGTATCCACCATCCTGTGAGACACTTCATTCCAAATCCTAATCACCTGTTGCGAAAAAATATTCAACCTCATACTGGCCACTGTTTCTTTTGATAATCACCTTAAACCTGTGCGAGACAGCCATTAGAAAAAGTTTCTCTCGATACTTATTGGCCAGAATTCTTTCAAAAAAATTCTAAATATCAGCTTCACACGAAAACTGGAGTAATTCACGCTGTTTTTTTCAGTGGGGGTTCAGAGAAGAATCTCCCCCACACTCTGTGCACTGCAGAGGCCGCCAGCGTGAATATCATTACATTTCAGTGGGCGGGGCCTATCCCCGCTGGAGAGGCTGAAAGCAGTGCGCTGAGCGGGTTACTGCACATGCGCCAATCTGTCAGTGCCGGGATCGGCGCATGCGCAGTGGCCCCACACTGCCGGCCTCCTGATTGTGAGCCAGCTCGATCGTTGGCCAGCTCCACAACCCCCGCATCGCCGGCTCTCTCTCAACCACCCCACCGTCCCGACTCCCCTTGCCCCACAGTGCCTACACCCCAGCAGGCTGACTGACCCCCCCCCCCTCCCTGGCTGAACCCCCACCCACCAGCCCGCCCCGATCGCTGCACTCCCTCCTTCCCCCACCGATCCCTGTCCATAGTGGCAGTAGGAACCCACACCCCCACCAATCGCCCGCCTAGGCCCCATCCCCCATATGCCCCACCCCTTGGCACTGCCCGAGGGCTAATGGGCTGTGCCAAGGTGTTCCCTTGGCATTGGCACTTTGTCCCTTGGGCAATGCCAGGGGCACAGGCTGGCACTGCCCAGGTGCCAATGCCTGGGGGCACCACACCCCCCACCGCCTGACCTCCCTTGGATGTCCCAATTGCCCCCCTCCACTCCAGCGGAGTTGGGCCAGTAGTTCCCCATAAGTGGGGGGCTACTCTAAACCCCGCTGGAGTGAAATACTCCTGGCGGGGGGGCAGATGCTAGTCCCAGGCTGCTAATAGCATTTAACTGATATTAAAATTATGATTTCTATTTAGCCCGGCTCCCCGCCGATTTCCGACGCAGAGCAGATGCCGCTGGAAATCTGATGCTGGGAGATGCTATCGAGGCGGGAACGCATGCGCGAATCCCGCGCATTGCCCGCTGCAGGATTCTTCCAGCCCACCGCACTAAAGAATTAGCGCTGTGGGATGGGCGAATCGCCCCCTACGTGTCTAAACCCTTTGTTATTTTAAACACCTCAACTGAATCTACTCTTAACCATCTCCACTCTTTAGCAAGTATCCTGCATCTCCAGTCTATCCACGTAGCTGTAATCCTTCATCCCTGCAAATCTCCTCAATCTTTTGCTGTACCAACGCAAAGCTTTTATGGCCTTCTTAGAGTGCAGTGCTCAAAATTTGACACAATACCCCTACTGGAGCTGAACTCTTGTTTTATACAGGATTACACAGTAAGAGTTTTAACAACACCAGGTTAAAGTCCAACAGGTTTATTTGGTAGCAAATGCCATTAGCTTTTGGACCCCTGCTCCTTCGTCAGATGGAGTGGATATCTGCAGATTTCCACTCCATCTGACGAAGGAGCAGCGCTCCGAAAGCTAATGGCATTTGCTACCAAATAAACCTGTTGGACTTTAACCTGGTGTTGTTAAAACTCTTACTGTGTTTACCCCAGTCCAATGCCGGCATCTCCACATCATTATACAGGATTGGCAGAGCTTCCTTGTTTTTGTGCTCGATGACCCAACATGTAAGGCCTAGGAAACAAATGTTTCAACTGTGTTGTTAATGTGTCATCTTCAAAGATTTGTACACAAGCCCCTTCAGAATTCTCTCTATTCATGCAACCTCCTTCAAAATTGAACCGATTACAATGTATTGTCACTGCTCATTCTTCCTACTACTTTACACTTTACTGTGCTAAATTTCATCCACTATGTACATCCACTCATTCCATCAATCGGTCCATGTCTTCTTGAAGTCTTTTACTGTCTTTCTCACTGTGTACACTTACATTGGGCGGCACAGTGGCTAGCACTGCTGCCTCACAGCTTTGATTCCCAGCTTGGGTGACTGTCTGCACGGAGTCTGCACGTTCTCCCCGTATCTGCGTGGGTATCTTCCGGATGCTCCGGTTTCTTCCGAAAGACATGCTCGTTAGGTGCATTGGCCATGCTACATTCTCCCTCAGTGTATCCAAACAGGTGCCAGAGTGTGGCAACTAGGGGATTTTCACAGTAACTTCACTGCAGTGTTAATGTAAGCTTACTTGTGACACTAATAAATAATCTAATACATCGGTTAGCTTAAATTCTAAACCCAGAGAGAGAGGCAAAATCTTAGAAGAAAGATACTAATAAATAAACTTTAAACTTTCCAAGTTTCATGAGCACTCTGAGTTTCCAAACTCTGCCCTACAATCCCAAACCCAATTAATCATTGAATGCCAAGAGCAACAGTGATCCTAGCACTGAACTGTGGATCTCCATCCCAGCTGTCTGAAGAACAGCCATTCACACATCTCTTGTTATCTATGCTTAGCAAATTTTGTAGCATGCTGCCACTCCTCCTCAAGGGCTTCCGTTTTACTAACTAGCCTAATATGTGGTATGTTATCAAAAACCTTTTGAAGTCCGTATACACCACATCAACTGCACTGCCCTCATTTATCCTTTCTGGACCTCATCAAGAAAGCCATTTCAGTCAAGCATGATGTTCCCCAAGCAAATCTGTCTTGGCTCCCATGATTTAATTCCTGCTTGCTGCTAACTTTCTCCAAAAAGCTTCAATCACCACACTGGACGTTAAACTCACTGATTTGGTTTTTGCCAGGTTTCCCCTTTTCCCCTATTTTGAACCCAGGATGGAGCGTTTGCAATTCCCCAGCCTCTTGGCATCAACTAATCATAACTGATCATGCTCTCCAAATGTCCTAAAGTGCATCACGTACAACAGTTCATGTTTAACAGTAATAATGTTCAGGTGTAGTTGCTGCTATGAATGCAAAAATGGCAGTCAGGTTGCACAAATCAAGGTCCCACGACCAGCAAATAATACCAATGCAAATTTAATCATGTTTTGATGGAATTGACCGAGGGTGAAATGTTAGGTGTGGTATGAGGGAATACCCTGTTCTTCCTAAAGCAGTACTAGAGAATATTTTATGTGCAACTGCACAAGTGCACATAAAGCCTCACTTTAATAGCTGTTCCTAAACAGATCAAATGGAAAGAGTTGACATTAGTCCAAGGCACAACATTTGAAGTCAGCTAAGGGGTTAAACAGAGAAAGCAATCAGATGAAATCCTTTGAAAGGTTCCTTGCAATACTTGGAGCAAACAAACACGGTGATGTAATTTGGTTCCTTAGCAAAGTAACAGAGCACAGATGTAATGACCTCAATGAGGCCCAGGAGATGGGCCTCTTGGAGTATGAGTTCCCTGACTGAGGTAGTGATTACCTGCCCAATCAGGGAACCTCACCTGTGTATATTATGAGGAGTGTCAGAGCTACTGACAGTCTGGATTCTGACTTTGTACCTGAAGCACTCGGAGGAGTGGAGACAAGTTTGTAAATAAAGGGGATCTGGTGAAAGGATATCGGCCTCTGAGGAACTATTTCAACAGCCTTCCCAGGATGTGGATAGGTGGTTGCTAATAGAGCTGTCTTTCATCCTCTGCTCCACGACCAGAAAGAACATATATATTACTGATCTATACAATGTCCAGGCACTGGCAACATGTGGTGTTTAAATTGAAATTTAAATGCACAACATCTGTGTCTTGAGATACTAATACAATCTAATGCGACCTGAATGAAGGCGAGTAGCCTTCCCGATTGGATTAGTGATAGTTTCTCGTGATGCATTCACATTCATAGAACCATAGAATCCCTACAGTGCAGAAGGAGACCATTCGGCCCATCAAGTTTGCACCGACCACAATCCCACCCAGGCACCTATTCCTGTAACCCCTCATAATTACCCTGCTAATCCCCCTGACACTAGAGTTAATTTAGCCTGGCCAATCAACCTAACCCGCACACCTTTGGCGCGTGAGAGGAAATTCACACAGACACGGAGAGAACGTGCAAACTCCACCCAGACAGTGACCTGAGGCCAGAATTGAACCCCGGTCCCTGGTGCTGTGAGGCAGCAATGCTAACCACTGTGCCACCGTGCCACATTGATGACTTTGCAAGCATAAGAATTGCATATTAAGGATATTTTGTTCCAAACACAGTTCCTACGCACATTTCAGGTGCAATTATCCAAATTCATGATGGTAGCGGGGCACACTGCACGCAGGCAGCTCATGTAGGAACATTGGGCACACAATGTACATATTTCCCAACTATTTGCATAAATGATCAGGCATCATGTGCTGTGTGCGTTTCAATGTCCAAAGTGTGCACCCGGTAGGTGAGGATCCCTGCTGAGAGTGCAAAGTCTAAATTTGATCTTCCAAGCTCTCAAACCAATATGTTGTTTTTTTTACATGGATATGTAACCAGGTGTGTGCCTGTGTGAGGTTGCAGGAAGTAAGCATTTCATACAACCCATGAAACCCTTTTGTCACAGCGCCAGAAAAAAGATGAAAATGTATTTAAATGTATTCTGACCAGCAGGGATCTTCCTCAATGCTACAGTAACAGATAATGTTCTGACTTCATTCTATTAATGAAGAGCTTGGTCCATTGGGAACATGTATTAGCAATTCAGCTGCATCTTTCTGCATAACTTTCCAAACATTTAAATGAATGGTCTGAAAATCGTGGATGCCTAACTTTCCTCATTTGTGCTCCTGTAGAGTTGGAAAACTAGCTGCGTGAATTCAGCAGAGTATCTTGTCCAAAGTGATTTTAATAGAACTATACCGTTGGAGTATCTGTTATAGATTCACTACCTGAACCACTCATTCAACCAAATTAGTTCAATTCATTTCAGATATGCAACATTAAATAGTTAGGCAGGAATAAAGGAGCTGTGGATAACCAGGGAAATTGAGGATCTGATCAAAAAGAAAGGAGAGGCGTATGTTAGGCCCGGGCAACTGAAAACAGATGCAGCTCTGGAGGAATACAGAGAGAGTAGGAAATAACTCAAACAGGGAGTTAGAAGGGCAAAAAGAGGTCACGAAATGTTCTTGGCAGACAGGATTAAGGAGAATCCTAAGGCATTTTATTCATATGTCAGGAACAAAAGAGTTGTCAGGGAAAAAGTTGGACCTCTCAGGGACAAAGGAGGGGAATTATGCTTAGAACCCAAGGGAATAGGGGAGATCCTAAATGAATACTTTGCATCGGTATTCACAAAGGAGAGGGACTTGTTGACTGGGAGTGTCTCAGAGGGAGGTGTTGACCCGTTAGAGAGAATCTCCATTACAAGGGAGGAAGTGTTAGGTTTTTTAGGTAACATTAAAACTGACAAATCCCCAGGGCCTGATGGCATCTATCCTAGACTGCTCAGGGAGACAAGAGATGTAATTGCTGGGCCTCTGACGGATATCTTTGTCTCTTCATTGGACACAGGTGAGGTCCCTGAGGATTGGAGGATAGCGAATGTGGTACCATTATTTAAGAAGGGTAGCAGGGATAACCCGGGTAATTATAGGCCAGTGAGCTTGACGTCCATGGTAGGGAAGTTGTTGGAGAGGATTCTTAGAGACAGGATGTATGCGCATTTAGAACGGAACAATCTCATTAGTGACAGACAGCATGGTTTTGTAAGAGGGAGGTGGTCGTGCCCTACAAATTTGGTGGAGTTTTTTGAGGAAGTGACAAAAACGGTTGACGAAGGAAGGGCCGTGGATGTCGTCTATATGGATTTCAGTAGGGCATTTGACAAAGTCCCTCATGGCAGGTTGGTTCAGAAGGTTAAGGCTCATGGGATACAAGGAGAGGTGGCTAGATGGGTAGAGAACTGGCTTGGCCACAGGAAACAGAGGGTAGCAGTCGAAGGGTCTTTTTCCGGCTGGAGGTCTGTGACCTGTGGTGTTCCGCAGGGCTCTGTACTGGGACCTCTGCTATTTGTGATATATATAAATGATTTGGAAGAAGTTGTAACTGGTGTTATTAGTAAGTTTGCGGATGACATGAAGTTGGCTGAACTTGCGGATAGCAATGAGCATTGTCGGACAATACAGTAGGCTCGAAAATTGGGCGGAGAAATGGCAGATGGAATTTAATCCAGATAAATGCAAAGTTTTGCATTTTGGAAGAACTAATGTAGGGGGGAGTTCTACAATAAATGGCAGAGCCATCAAGAGTATAGAAACACAGAGGGACCTAGATGCGCAAGTCCACAAATCCTTGAAGGTGGCAGCACAGGTGGAGAAGGTGGTGAAGAAGGCATATGGTATGCTTGCCTTTATAGGACGGGGTATAGAGTATAAAAGCTGGAGTCTGATGTTGCAGCTGTATAGAACGCTGGTTAGGCCACATTTGGAGTACTGCGTCCAGTTCTGGTCGCCGCACTACCAGAAGGATGTGGAGGCTTTAGAGAGAGTGCAGAGAAGGTTTACCAGGATGTTGCCTGGTATGGAGGGTCTTAGCTATGAGGAGAGATTGGGTAGACTGGGCTTGTTCTCCCTGGAAAGACGGAGAATGAGGGGAGACCTAATAGAGGTGTACAAAATTATGAAGGGTATAGGTAGGGTGAACAGTGGGAAGCTTTTTCCCAGGTAGAGGTGACGATCACGAGGGGTCACGGGCTCAAGGTGAGAGGGGCGAGGTATAACTCAGATATCAGAGGGACGTTTTTTACACAGAGAGTGGTGGGGGCCTGGAATGCGCTGCCAAGTAGGGTGGTGGAGGCAGGCACATTGGCATCGTTTAAGACTTACCTGGATAGTCACATGACCATTCTGGGAATGGAGGGATACAAACGAATGGTCTAGTTGGACCAATGAGCGACACAGCCTTGGAGGGCCAAGGGGCCTGTTTCCTGTGCTGTACTGTTCTTTGAATTCCAATTGATGAGGCTACCTACGTATTCAAGAGGCGGCTGGATATAGCACTTGGGGCAAATGGGATCAACGGTTATGGGGAGAAAGCAGGATTAGGCTATTGAGTTGGGCAATCAGCCATGATCGTGATGAATAGCGGAGCAGACCCGAAGGGCCAAATGGCCTCCTCCTGTTCCTAGCTTCTGTGTTTCTATGTTTACATGAGATGTGTAAAGATATTTAAACCTCCAGTTACATGATGTGTGCAATAATATATAAACATCCAAAATGGGTAAGTGACATGCAGTGTGATGACTTAGATTATTCACTGGTAAATGAATAGAATCACAGAATGGTATAGCACAGACAAAGGCCATCAGTCCATCAAGTTTGCACCAGTTCATTCAAAGAACAATCCAGTTAGCCCCACTCTCTGGCTATTTCTCCAAACCCCCATTATATGAAGGGTAATATATGAGAAAATATTTTACTATGTAATAAAATGTTGGGTTGCAATTCACAGAGGTAGACAAGTGGAATTGTGGCAGAGTTTCAGTCTAAGAAGCAGAATTGAATGATATTAACGTGCCTCGAGTTCTTAGTGATGCCTGGAGTGGTGCTTTTTCTGCAGGTATGTTTACGACCAGTCTCAGCTTGTTCAGTATATTCTAACCAATTAGGAGTTACACTATGGTGTCCATTTGCTTATGCACAGCACAAGGTTAAATGTTCGTCTCTGTCATTTGGTCCAATTCCGTCCCCTAGCTAACATTCACCATCCCTCCTCTCTCTGGCAATTGTCTGAGACTGAACCAGTCGTTTGCAACACTGGTGTAATATTTGAAATCAATCATATAATTCCTACAGTGCAGACGGAAGCCATTCAACCCATCGGTTCTGCACTGACTATCCGAAAGAGTATCCCACCAAGGCGCAAACCCCGCCCCTTCCCCATCCCCATAACTCTGTGCATTTACCATGGTTAATCCATCTAATCTCACATCTTTGTACACTAAATGGTAATTTAGACCATAAGACCATGAGATATAGGAGCAAAGTTAGGCCATTTGGCCCATCAAGTCTACTCTGCCATTCCATCTTGGCTGTTAAGTTTCTCAACCCCATTCTCCTGCATTTTCCCTGTAACCTATGATCCCCTTACCAATCAAGAACGTATCTATCTCTGTCTTAAATATACTCGATGTCCTGGTCTCCACTGCCATCTGTGGGAATGCTTCCATCTGCACTGTAGGAATAATAGATTCATGACCCTCTAGCTGAAGAAATTCCTCCTCATCTCAGTTCTAAAGGGCTGTCCCTTTACTCTGAGGCTGTGCCCTCGGATCCTCGTCTCTTCTACTAATGGAAACATCTTCCCCACGTTCACTCTATCCAGACCTTTCAGTATCCCGTAAGTTTCAATGAGATCTCCCCTTATCCTTCTAAACTCCATTGAGTACAGACCCAGAGTCCTCAGACACTCCTCATATGTTAAGTTTTTCATTCCTGGGATCATTCTCGTGAATCTCCTCTGGACACCTTCCAGGACCATCACATCCTTTCTTAGATACGGGGCCCAGAATTGCTCACAGTATTCCAAATGTGGTCTGACCAGAGCCTTATAAAGCCTCAGCAGTACATCCCTGCTATGTATTCTTGTCTTCCCAAAATGAATCCTAACATTGTATTTGCCTTCCAAAGGACCAACTCAACCTGCAAGTTAACCTTAAGAGAATCCTGAACATAGCAGTTCAGTGGTTCCAAAATCCTGAATTTAGCATGCCAACACTATAGTCAGGAAAGTCCACCAATGCTTCTACTTTCTCAGAAGAGTAAGGAGATTTGACATGTCAGCTACGACTCTCACCAACTTTTATAGATGCACCATAGAAAACATTCTTTCTGGTTGTATCACAGCTTGGTATGGCTCCTGCTCTGCCCAAGACCGCAAGGAACTACAAAAGATTGTGAATGTAGCCCAATCCATCACGTAAATCAGCCTCCCATCCATTGACTTTGTCTACACTTCCCGCTGCCTCGGCAAAGCAGCCAGCATAATTAAGGACCCCACGCACCCCGGACATTCTCTCTTCCACCTTCTTCCGTCAGGAAAAAGATATAAAAGTCTGAGGTCAAGTACCAATCGACTCAAGAACAGCTTCTTCCCTGCTGCTGTCAGACTTTTGAATGGACTTACCTTGCATTAAGTTGATCTTTCTCTACACCCTATCTATGACTGTAACACTACATTCTGCACTCTCTCGTTTCGTTCTCTATGAAAGGTATGCTTTGTATAGCATGCAAGAAACAATACTTTTCACTGTATGTTAATACATGTGACAATAATAACTCAAATCAAATCAAAATCTAACCCACATGTCTTTGGACTGTGGGAGGAAACTAGAGCACCCGGAGGAAACCCATGCAGACAACAGGAGAATGTGCAAACTCCACACAGACAGTCACCCAAGACCAGAATCGAATCATTGAACCTGGGTTCCTGGCACTGTGAGGCAGCTGTGCTAACCACTGTGCCACAACCCTAAGGTGAGCTTCCAACCTCATGGGCGGGATTCTCTGGCTGCGCTCGCCTGATGACCGGAGATTCCTGCCTGACTGCAATGGACCTTTACATGGTCCGTCCCCATCCCCCTGCCCCCTAGAATTCCAGTGGCGGGCAGGATGGGAGAATTCCATATTCGTGGCATCACTAAGCTCTCAGCTCTGACTAATCTTGTGCTTTAAAATGGGTGGATATTAGTTGCACCTTCGTAGACACTGCTTCCATTGGGGTAGTGGGAAGAAAATCTGAGGTTATGCCCATTCATTTACCCATTTTGCCAACGTCTATTTTCACCAAATTTCCTGCCAATCTCATTAAATGCATGCTATGTAAAGTTGGGCATATACAAGCAGAAATCAGCATTAAGAAAATGGGGGAGTGCAAGGAAAGCAGCAAACTCACACTCTGGGCAGGATTCCCCAGTCGCACCCGCCCCAAAACCGGAGAATCCCATCCAAGGTCAATGGACCTTTGCGTGGTCAGCCACCACCCTCCCCCCCCACCCCCCACTCCACCCCCCCCCCCCACCCCCCACCCCCCTGCCCGCTATGATTCCCGTGGTGAGCAGGATAGGAAAATTCCCCCTCTATATATCCCCGCTTAATAATTATTCATACACGTTAAGCACAATATGATTCAACATCTGCAATTCAGGAGCCTCCTGTACTGTATTGTAACTTGCACTGATGCCATAAAATCACATTCAAGGAAAGTGCACATCTCAGTGGGGATAATTTATAACATAAATTCCTCAAAAATTGCAATGAAGCATCAGCTGAATGGTTTTGTTCCCTGCTGTGCCCACAACACTGGCTTCAATTTTAATTTCAAGTTTGCTTCATGTTGAGTCAGTCTAATTGC
Source organism: Mustelus asterias (assembly GCF_964213995.1). Taxonomy (NCBI): domain Eukaryota; kingdom Metazoa; phylum Chordata; class Chondrichthyes; order Carcharhiniformes; family Triakidae; genus Mustelus; species Mustelus asterias. The sequence continues at coordinate 104,634,054 of NC_135813.1, forward strand.
ATGAAATTTGGCGATACATTTCTTTAGCCTGGGGTGGGGGACAGCCATTTTAATGAACTGAGATTGGTTTGGGTGCAAGGATTAATGGAACAGGGAAGCTTGGATGCAGCAAATGTGCATAACACAATAGAGCCTGAGATTCCTCAATCTCTTCCTCTGGATATTTGCTTTATGTCCTGATTTCACATGTCACTGGATGCAAATTTGAGGAAATTTCAGGGAATGTTTTCTCCTCGGTGAATGTCACAATTTCACACTCTATTACCTCCAACCAGCTTAAATTTTAAAAATTCGTTTGTGATATCGACATCACTGACAAGGCTTATATTTATCACCCTGAGGATTGAATGGATACCTGAACTTCTTGCTCAATGACATATTAGTATTGGACTGGAGTCACATGCAGGTGAAGTTGGGGTGGGGTGGGGTGGGAGGATGAGACTTTGATACATTTGAAACCCACCCAATTGCACAGAGTTAGAATCAGTCTCCTGAGGGGCAAACGTCGTTATGATATTCTGAAAGCAGCCATAGTCATTTTAACTCTCACAATCTCCTTTCATTTCAGTCAACACCCTTGGGGTTACCATTGACCAGAAACTCAACTGGACTCACAACATAAACACAGTGGCTACAAGTCAGAGGTTAGGAATATGCGATAAGTAACTCACCTCCTGGCTCCCCAAAGCCTGTCCATCAGTTACAATGATGTGGAGATGCCGGCATTGGACTGGGATAAGCACAGTAAGAAGTTTCACAACACCAGGTTAAAGTCCAACAGGTTTATTTGGCAGCACGAGCTTTCGGAGTCTCAAGCTCCTTCATCAGGTGAGTGAGGACTTGTGTTCACAAACAGGGCAATAAAAGACACAAACTCAATTTGCAAGATATCTTGATGAAGGAGCCTGATGAAGGAGCTTGAGACTCTGAAAGCTAGTGTTACATCATTTACAAGGCACAAGTCAGGAGTGTGATGGGATACTCTCCACTTGCCTGGATGAATGCAGCTCCAACAGCACTCAAGAAGCTTGACACCATCCAACACAAAGCAGCCCACTTGATTGGCACCACATCCACAAACAACCAGTCCCTCCACCACCGACACTCAGTAACTGTACTATTTACAAGATGATTTGCAGCAATTCACCAAAGAGCCTTAGACAACACCTTGCAAACCCACAACCACTTTCATTTAGAAGGACAAGGGCAGCAGATACATGGAAACACCGCCACCTGCAAGTTTCCTTCCAAGCCACTCATCATCCTGACTTGGAAATACTTCACCGTTCCTTTGCAGTCACTGGGTCAAAATCCTGGAATTCCCTCCCTAATGGCATTCTGAGTCAATCCACAGCACGTGAACTGCAGCGATTGAAGAAGGCAGCTCACCACCACCTTCTCAAGGGGCAACTAGGGATGGGCAATAAATGCTGGCCAGCCAGCGATGCCCATGTCCCATGAATAATAAAAAAATGTTTTTTTAAATCTGAATTCCAATTTTCAAACAGCAAGGGTGGAATTTGAACTCACGCCCTCTAGATTATTACCTACTGATTACTTTGTCCACTCACATAAGCACAATCCCTACAGGGCAAAAGGGGGGCATTCAGCCCATCGAGCCTGCGCCAATAACAATCCCACCCAGGCCCTATCCCCATAAACCCCTGTACTTAACCAGCTAATCTGACACTAAGGGGCATTTTAGCATGGTCAATCAGCCTAACCAGCACATCTTTGGAGTGTGGGAGGAAACTGGAGCACCCAGAGGAAACCCAGACAGACACGGGGAGAATGTGCAAACTCATCTAATATTTGGCATAAAACAGAAAATGCTGGAAAATCTCAGCAGGTCTGACAGCATCTGTGGGCAGAGAACAGAGTCAATGTTTCGAGACTAGATGACCTTTCATCAGAGCTCTGACAAAGGGTCATCCAGACTCGAAACATTGGCTCCATTCTCCCTCCACAGATGCTGTCAGACCTGCTGAGACTTTCCAGCATTTTCTGTTTTTGTTTCAGATTCCAGCAGCCACAGTATTTTGCTTTTATCTAATATTTGGCATTCTCGCTCTCATTGTTTTATTTCTATCGCCAACCATGAATTGCTTTGTGATTCAATAATGAGGTTCGGGGTGGTTTCTTTAAGCTAGACTTCAGCATTTTAACAAGCATTTAGTGATGGAATGATTCATTATCCCCTCTGGCATCTTGACTCTGACCAAATTTGGAAGATCAGATTGTGTGACCTTGTCTGCATCCTTGTGAATCCATGGTGGTTTCATGTTTTTCTCAGTATTCAGCCAATTCATCATTTGTTTAAACTGATAAATTAGATATTAAAAGTGTATGTTGGACAAGTCTCAGCCCCCAGGGTCTGTGGGAAAAGCTTGACAAACTTAGAGTCAGCAGTTTTTTCTTGGCCTCACCAAAATAGACTGTTCAAGGTTTAAATTGGTCTCCGAGAGGTGGGAGTGTTATCATTCCAAACAAGAAATTTTGCTTTTTAATAACATTTACCTTAAGTAATCTACCATGTCCCACAAGGAAGAGGACAATAAATCAGTTCGAATTTTGGCCAATGCCGAAACGTACAGGTAATGATCTGGATTCAAGCTACTGAACCAGATATAGAAAAGGGGAGTAGGTGGCATTAAAATTCCCTGATAATCCCAATTTGAATATTTTGTAGAGAATAGCGGTTTGTAAATACTGCAAATATACTGCTTGTACTGAATGCAGTTCATTAGTTTGTTTAAAGTTCAGTGAAGTTTACATTGAATTTGTATCCTGAGTCTCGGCTGTGACTCCGTTATTTTATTTAGTCATGAGATGTGAATCTCATTGGCTAGGCCAACATTTATTATTAGTCTTGTTGTTTCTCTTCCCGCACCTAGCGGTGCATTGTAACACTACATTCTGCACTCTCTCCTTTCCTTCTCTATGAATGGTATGCTTCGTCTGTATAGCACACAAGAAACAATACTTTTCACTGTATACTAATACATGTAGAAGATTAGGGCACACGGAGTTGGGGGTAGTGTGTTAAAGTGGATTGGGGACTGGCTATCCGACAGGAAGCAAAGAGTCGGAATAAATGGGTGTTTTTCCGGTTGGAGGAAGGTAACTAGTGGCGTGCCGCAGGGATCGGTACTCGGGCCGTAACTGTTTACCATTTATATAGATGATCTGGAGGAGGGGACGGAGTGTAGGGTAACGAAGTTTGCAGACGACACAAAGATAAGGGGAAAAGTGAATCGTGTGGAGGACGGAGAAGATCTGCAGAGAGATTTGGACAGGCTGAGTGAGTGGGCGAGGATATGGCAAATGGAGTATAACGTTGAGAAATGCGAGGTTATACACTTTGGAGGAAATAATAACAAATGGGATTATTATCTCAATGGAAACAAATTAAAACATGCTACCGTGCAAAGGGACCTGGGGGTCCTTGTGCATGAGACGCAAAAGCCCAGTCTGCAGGTACAACAGGTGATCAAGAAGGCAAATGGGATGTTGGCCTATATTGCGAAGGGGATAGAATATAAAAGCAGGGATGTCTTGATGCACCTGTACAGGGCATTGGTGAGGCCGCAGCTGGAATACTGTGCGCAGTATTGGTCCCCTTATATGAGGAAGGATATATTGGCATTGGAGGGAGTGCAGAGAAGGTTCACCAGGTTGATACCGGAGATGAGGGGTTTGGATTATGAGGAGAGGCTGAGGAGATTGGGTTTGTACTCGTTGGAGTTTAGAAGGATGAGGGGGGATCTTATGGAGACTTATAAGATAATGCGGGGGCTGGATAGGGTGGAGGCGGAGAGATTCTTTCCACTTAGTAAGGAGGATAAAACTAGAGGACACAGCCTCAAAATAAAGGGGGGTCGGTTTAAGACAGAGTTGAGGAGGAACTTCTTCTCCCAGAGGGTGGTGAATCTCTGGAATTCTCTGCCCACTGAGGTGGTGGAGGCTACCTCGCTGAATATGTTTAAAGCGCGGATGGATGGATTCCTGATCGGTAAGGGAATTAAGGGTTATGGGGATCAGGCGGGTAAGTGGTACTGATCCACGTCAGATCAGCCATGATCTTATTGAATGGCGGGGCAGGCTCGAGGGGCTAGATGGCCTACTCCTGCTCCTATTTCTTATGTTCTTATGTGACAATAATAAATCAAATCAAATCTAAGGCAGACTTTCATCTGTTCCATAGCTAGATTTGCTTAGAACATGTCTCTAGCCTGTCACCAGGGGCTTATAGTTTGAGGGGCGTCACTCACATCAAGCATGGCTGATCAGGAGCGTCACCCCTCTTACTGCCAGCCATTGGCGTGTTTGGAAGGATTTTGCGGGTGGACACTCAACCTATTTGACTGCATAATGAACACATCTTCCTTGGCCATCAAGTCCTGGGATGGGATTCGAACCCAGAACTTCTGGCTCAGAGGCAGAGACGCTCGCTACCCACTGTGCCGCAAGACCTCCCCAGCAATTATCATCCATCCCTAATTGGCCTTGAGAAAGTGGTGGTGAGCTGCCATGGAGTCATAGAGGTTTACAGCATGGAAATAGGCCCTTCGGCCCAACTTGTCCATGCTGCCCTTTTTTTTAATCACTAAGCTAGTTCCAATTGCCCACATTTGGCCCATATCCCTCTGTACCCATCTTATCCATGTAACTGTCTAAATGCCTCCTAAAAGACAGAATTTTATCCACGTCTACTATTACTTCTGCCAGCTTGTTCCAGCCACTCACCACCCACTGTGTGAAAGAAATGCTCCTCTGTAGTCCATGTGGTGTAGGTACACCCACTGTGCTGTTAGGGAGAGAATTCCAGGATATTCACCCAGCGACAAGTGAAGAGACGGTGATATATTTCCAAATCAGGATGGTGAGTGGCTTGAAGGAGAACTTGCAGGTGATGGTGTCCCCATGTACCTGCTGCCCTAGACCTTCTAGATGATAGACATCATGGGTTTGGAAGGTACAGTTGAAAGAGGTTGCACTCTCACCTCTGAAGCACAATGTCCTGCCTTCAAGACTATACTGTCTTGAGCACAAAAGAAAATGTCACTCCAACATGGCGACAACAAAGTGCTGCGTTATTTAAGGTGTTGCCTTCGGGGTTAGAGGTCTTGCCCTGACAGGTAGATGTAAGAAATCCCATAGAAAAGTACAACACAGGAACAGACCCTTCGGCCCTCCAAGCCTGTGCTGATCATGATGCCCTAACTAAACAAAAAAAACCTTCTGCCCTTACTCGGTCCATATCCCTCTATTCTCTCACTATTCATGTACCCATCCAGATGCCATTTAAATGTTGCTAATGTGTCTGCTTCCACCACCTTCTCTGACAGCACGTTCCAGGCACCCACCACTCTCTGCGTCACGAACTTCCCCCACACATCCCCCTTAAACATTCCCCCTCTCACCTTGAACCTGTGCCCCCTTGCAATTGACACTTCCACCCTTGGAAAAACCCTGTCTATGTCTCTGATAATTTTGTAGACTTCTATCAGATGTCCCCCTCAACTTCCGTCTTTCCAGTGAAAACAATCCTAGTTTATTCTACCTCTCCTCATAGCCAACACCCTCGAGACCCGGCAACATCCTGGTGAACCTTCTTTGCACTCTCTCCAAAGCTTCCACTTCCTTCTGGTAGTGTAGTGACCAGAACTGCACACAATACTCCAAATGCGGCCTAACCAAGGTTTTATACAGCTGCATATCCCATGGAACTAGTTCAAAGAGCAGGGGCGTTATCCCTGGTGTCCTGACCAAAAGTAATCCTTCCACAAATACTAAAAAAACAGGTGATCAGGTCATTATCACATCACTGATTGCTGTGCGCAAATTAGCTGCCATATTTCCAACATTACATACCTCAAAAATAGTATTTAATTGGCTGTAAAACACTTTGTGACATCCAATGAAAAGCGCTGTATGAATGCAAGCTTTTTTTTTGAAAGAATGTATGTTCAAAATGAAGGTGACCATGTAACAGCACAAAATATTCCAGCAAATTGACGTACAGCAGCAAGGTTCTCTGGCCTCCGGCTCACAACGCTATACACAAATGTTGGCCTGGTGAAGACACACTAAACTACACCAATGGAATATTGAACATTGATCAGGTCTTACAGTAAGTGGTGTCACTCCATAATTCAGAAACATTGCAAAGAGGCAATACATCCAGAGATTGTGGATGAAAAGGTTTCCTACCCAAAGGCATATTTAGTTGAATTGCTGGTGGAAAGAGTCTCCAGACAGAAATATCTCTCAGTTTCACAGCATTGGATAACAGAAGTTACTGGAGAAATGCAGGCAGCAAGACTCAACATTGTATCCAGTAAGGGTCAGATTTATCCTTGGAGGAATCACAGTATAGAATCAGAGGGGTGAATTTTACCATCCCGCCCGCCACAGGAATCGGAGCGGGCAAGGGGCGGACCATAGAAAGGTCCGTTGACCTCTGGTTAAATTTTCCAGTTTTGGGGCGAGCGAGACTGGAAAACTTCGCCCATAGAATCCCTACAGTGCAGAAGAGGCCATTCAGCCCATGCACCGACTCTCTGACAGAGTGTCCCACTGAGAACTTCTCCCCCACCCTATCCCCATAACCTTTCATATTTCCCATGGCCATTCCATCTAACCTACACATCTTGTGGTGCAAAGGGTCAATTTAGCATGCCCTATCCACCTAACCTGCACATTTATGGATTGCGGGAGGAAACCGGAGCACCCGGAGGAAACCCATGCAGACATGGGGAGAACGTGAAAACTCCACACAGACAGTCACCCAAGGTCAGAATCGAACCCTGGACCCTGGCGATGTGAGGCAGCAGTGCCACCGTGCCGCCCAAAGCTAATATCATAATCAGAGGAAAAGGTGAGCAGTTTTATTAATCCCAGCTATGATTGTTCTCAAAATCTCAGCAAATACGGCCATGGTTACAGATTGTGCTTGTTGTTACCCAGTGATCATCCAGAGTTCAGCGGAAGGTTACACTACTATCTGGCTTTTTAATTGATTGGTGACATAACAGTGGTGAAGCAGGCTAGTTATCAGTACTGCTCTGTTTTTAACACTGAGTAAGAGCACATAATTCTGGGCCATCCTGCACTGTAATGAAAGTTAATGCTTTGCTACAATTTAACAGTGTATGACAAATTCCTTGATTTTTGTAATGTATATGATGCATTATTTTACTCACGATCAGATTCACTATTTTTTAAAGTGTGTTTTTTTTGCTGAAGCTGTTTGTTAAAAATCTTTCAACACATCTGGTTGATGTATTGGCCGGAATTCTCCGACCTTGCCGGCAGCTGGGATTTTCCGGTCCCACTGCAGTGAATGGTGATTGGGCTGAACGCCAAATTTTCTGCTCTCACCGGCAGCAGCGGCAGGGCATGCGAGACCGAAAAATTCCGGCCAGTTATAACTGTTAAATTGTAAAAATGTAAATAAAACAATTGGGACTGTAGCATTCAATTGATATAATGCGGTACCCATGGTGCACTACAGCTGATATAGCGGCCAGTTAACATTGATACACTCAAATGCAATTCCTAATCAATCGATTTCTTTCAATAAGTAATATTTTGGGATACGTTATACAAGCAACTGGATGCATGACATGCATAGCATGTTTGGGAGGAGAAAGAAGACTTTGGCCTTGTGGTTCACAAAGCTCTCCTCCACTGACAATATATTTAACAACAATCCAATTGTTCGAGGATCATCTCACTTCCACTATTAGGTCCCAGTTGGTATTGTTCTCACCTCTGCATCAGAAAGGTTCTGGGTTCAGGTCCCACTCCAGGACGAGCATGAAATAAAAGCTGACATTGCAAGGGAGTGCTACACTCTTGGAGGCTTCATTTCGTGGACACAATACTGAACTGGGTCTCTGTTTGTCCTTGCAGGTGAATGTTAAAGATGTCATGGCCTAAAGTTGAAGAACAGGGAAGTTATCCCTGGTGTCCCAGCCAATATTTATCCCCCATTGATGTCACAGGAACAGATTGTCTGATCATTTATTACATTACTCTGCATGGGAGCTTGCTGTGTGCCAATTGGCTCCCACATTTTCTTCATTGCAACAGGACCTCCACTGCAGAAGGAGGCCACTTGGCCCATCATGCCCGCACCAACTCTCTGACAGAGCACCTTACCAAGGCCCAAAAGTACCTAATTGACTCTAAAGTGCTTTGTTGGTTGTAAAAGGGATTATATAAATGCAGTCTTTCATTCATCTACTGGGATGTGAGTGTGATGATACTGTGCCTTTAAGAAATGTACTTCTGTCATGTTTCTTAGGCAGGATCTGTTGTAGCAGTTTGTTTTATTATTGGTGCTGTTTTGACTGTAACTGCCAGCACTGTATTGTTACTGCAGCAGCATAGTTGTTCCTAATCATTGGAGTGTTTGTTTTAATCTGAACTAATGCTGTTCTGATATTTTTGTGATTTCCCCTGTAGATTTGCAGAGTAGGACTTGATTGGGTTGATTGAGTTAGGCTTACACAGAGAACTCAAACTTAGTTTCTGCTTGGAGTTGTTAGAGAGAAATGCTTCTCTTTCACTCTCTGAAGTCTGGAGACTGGGATCTGCCAGAGACTAGATTTATTCCTTTGAAGTTCTGCTGTTTGAGGATATATCTTTCTCTGAGAATCTACTGTGTGAGAGTCAGACGGCAGGTGTCTGTCTGGATCTCTGTCCAGAGGGGTTAAAAGGCTGGAAATATAGCATCCATTTGAACATATCTGCTTTTGGTGCTAACTGGTTTTGAAGAAGGGATTTATGTCTATGAAGATACAAAAATTATACTTTATCACGTTTAAGAATTTTAATTGGCAAAAGTTATGCTAATTCTTTTGGTTATATTCTAATTGTGTTCTTAAAAGTTTGTTTGATAAAAGCTTCCTAGTGGGTCAACCTGGAGCAAAACACCTTATGCTTGCCCTAATGTTAAAATCAAAAGGATAAGTTAGGGTCTAACTTCATAATATACCTTGGAGTTTCTGATTTGGTTCCTAACAGAAGGAACATTCACGGGTGTTGCTGGCTGGCCACCAATTTTTGCTCATCCTTAATTGCCCTTGAACTCATTTCAGAGGGCAGTCAACCACTTTGTTGTGGATCTGGAGTCACATGTAGACCAGGGCAGCAGATTTCCTTCCCTAAAGGACATTAGTGAACCAGATGGGTTTTTCCGACAATTGACAATGGTTTCATGGTCATCAGTAGATTCTTAATTCCAGATTTTTTAAATTGAATTCAAATTCCACCATCTGCCGTGGCGGGATTCGAACCCGGGTCCCCAGAACACTAGCTGAGTTTCTGGATTAATAACCTAGTGATAGTACCACTAGGCCACCATCTTCCCTGGTCCTTTTTAGTCCAGCAATTCCCATATTTCTAAAAAAGTGCAAACACCATCGCAAAGAAGCTGAGTGTGTTCTTTAGCATCAGACACCACTTCCGCTGGAGAGTGGAGCAATTAATGAGAACAAAGTGAGATTCTTGTGTGTTAAATAATGTTTATTTTTATTTCCGTTTTTGGAGACCCATGATAAAAACTGTGAATAGCAATTAATGTACATATAATAATTTAACGCTGTGCAAAAATACACAAATTCCATAACCTAATTTCTGACAAAAGTCGTCACATTTAAAGGCATACCTAGCCATCACGCGCTTAATTTGAAAATTCTCCGCAAAAAGCACAGCAGATGCTTTTAGAAAACTGGTATATAAATAAAAATCTGGCAAACATCATTTGGCAGTATATTATTCCACATGGATCGCTTACTGGCACTAACGGGGACTCAAGTTCAGCCAAAGAAAGACCACTTTATAGAATAAATACGAGTCATTGTACAGTCACAGGCTGCCCAATATATAACAGACGCATTTTTAAAAAAACTTCACATTAAAAAGGTTGTTCAGGTATGCTTACAATAGCAAAGTTAAGGCAGTGCTGAATACACGGGCCATTCCACCACCTCAGCATGTGTTCAGATAACATGTATGTACATATAGACAGAATCTTCACCTACATGATCACAGTATCATTGTGGTAAAATACATTGACCGCAATTAGAGATATATTACCTCGGACATCATGCACCAATATTTTGTTGTAAAACACTGCAGTACAACGTTGACTATAAACCTGGGCGCACTAACCATTGCGACATCTTCGCATTTAAATCACTTCAGCTCAGCTTTTAAATGCAGCATACGAATTGAAGCTAAAGCAATATCTGCATCACAACAATAAAGGCTTTGGTGCAAAGCTGGTATCAGTGAAATGGCAGTGGCTACCAGTGGGACCTTCTCACTCACAATAGATTCCCCTCTCCCCCACCCCTCCACTCCCCACCCCCGCGACAAACCCCACTCCTCCCCCCCACCCAACTTTTGCACTGACAACAGATTTAAGTCTGCAACTCACATAAGCACTGTTACAAAGGAAGAAGCACTGGTGAATGCGGGCCATCAGCATTCAGCCCGAAGGCTTTACAGGTTTGAGTTAAAAATAACTTGCAAAAAAAATACCAGTCACTAAATCATTTATAAACCGGAGGTTTAATCTGTATCAGCTAAGTCTCAGCTAACGCTAAATCCCAGGTCCTGCAACAGTGACAATTCTCCTCAGATTTATTTTTAAACGTCGACAAAGAAAAAAGAGCATTTTCTTGGAGATTTATCAATTTCTGCTCTGAAAAATATCCCATTCGCAGCAAATTCCGCTGACCGCACACCATTTGCAGCAGCTCTCATTTCATGCCATGACTCTTTCGGAGTTTAATAATCTGCTCTTGCCACTGAGATCGTTTTTAAGGCCAGAATAATGCTGCTAACACTTTTTAGAGGTGTTGCAAATTAGCGTTTTACCCCAAGCTCTTTCTTCCAATTAGCAGCAAAGCTGAATTTACTGCACTACAGAGGGTAGGACATGGAAATTTAAATTCATCTGATGCTGCAAATGCAGTCAGTTCAATTTCAAAGCAAGTGAGGCACCGCGGGAGCATCTGACTCACCCTGCCAAACAGTGCCAGACTGAGACACACTGAGGCTGGTACAATATCATCCATCTTTCTTATTGCTGACCCAACCAAAACATACATAAACATTGGCCTGACTCTGCAATGGAGGGTGTTCCAATGGCTCCTGGTGTCATTTTCGAACTTAAGAAAGGCATTTCTCTACCCACGAAGCTAGTGGAGGATATCACTGCTCAAACTTCCTGTGCTGTGCGAGGCAGTTCATTAAATACAGTGCGATTTAAATCTGGTGGCACAAAACATATATTGGAAATAAATGCAAAAAGCTGATTGTTTAGCTTGGGTGCAAACCTCCACAGCGTGCCGTCCAATACATTGCATGTTTTGACCATACGCTGAAGCAAAGGACATGTTTACACCCCAATTTTCTTTTTACAAAAGAGTTTCTTCCATAACAATGTTAGTAATTTGAAGAGGACACAAATTGCTGCGTTGTAGCTGAACTTTATGTCTGGGACAAAGTGGGGCCCACTTAAAAAATAAACAGCTACCAAACAACCAATCCTGCGGCATTATCATCTTTAGTAAAGGGGCATTGGACGTACTGAACAGGTTTACACAAAACCACGCGAGTTATTTTTGGTCTTAGGTTCTTTAATATTTTATGAAATTACAATTCTAAATTCTAATGGGTGTTTGCACTTTTATAGATAATAAATACATCAGTGTTCCCAATTACAGTAAGGATTTTCTTGAGGTGGGGGGAGTCCAGAACCAGGCGTCATCGTTTGAGGTTAAGAGGTGAGGAGAAATTTCTTCACCCAGAGGGTGGTGAATCTGTGGAATGCACTACCACAGAATGTAGTTGAGGCCAAAATGTTGTCTGATTTCAAGAAGGAATTGGATATAGCTCTTGGGGGGCTAAAGGGATCAAGGGATATGGTGGAGAGGGGGGGGAATCAGGATATTGAATTTGATGGTCAGCCATGATCATAATGAATGGTGGAGCAGGCTCGAAGGGCCGAATGGCCTCCTCCTGTTTCTATTTTCCACGTCTGTTTCCATATGGTGAAATGCAAGTACTTAGGTGGATACCCCATCAGAAATGAAGTTTCTAGCTTGTCAGCCCATCTATATCTGGAAACATATCAAACATGGAGGGATTTGCATGCAAGCTGATCTGTAAGATATGCACATTTGGTGACAGGATCTTTCAAATAAAATGGCAAAACATAAAATTTAAAAGCTTCTGACACATCTCATTTGTACAACCTTTCCTCCAAACCTAGCGGAAAATGTTATTTAACTGAGGAACTGCAGAAGCAAAAGGAGATATGCATTAAAGATTTTTAAAAATCTAGTCTGACACCTTTTTACTCAATAACACACCTGTAGCACGTATGAAATTGGCCAGCTTGGTTTATCTGATGGAATAGTAATTAACTCCAAAGAGCCTGCACCACCGTACTGCATGTTGCAACCAGTGCATTCTTACCAAAGGGGTTTTCATCTTGAAGCAAAGCACAATTTGATTAATTTGTTAACAGTCTGCCAGGAAGCTGAAGTATCGATTGAAAGCATGAAAGTCCCTTACAATATATCATGCCATTCACTTCACGATGTTTGCGACCGCCATAAGTCAGTTAACTGCAGGACTAAAATCCAGTAAGATACCCTCCTGCCAAGAAAAGCAAAGTTTTACAGCTCAGACTGGAACAACTTTTGCCAGTAACAAAATAATGCTGCAACGGGCAGTGGTTCCTCTGAGCTAGTTTTCAGCAGCACAGTGGTGTATTGGCAAGCTGACATACACGTACGTCTGTGGAACAGGGCCGACGTACAGGCACAAGAGGGTTCCCAACATCTGGTTGCGATCTATAATTTCACAGACATTTATTGTTTTTTTTTTGGTTTCCTGTGGTCCAATTGTAAATTAGCAAAGACAATGCTGAAACTTCTTCTCCAATGGACAGACAGAGAGGTTCTCAGGATATAGACACTATTGCTGCATTATAAAGTATTTATGCTGGGTTCCCTAATATTAATGGCGGGCAAAATCCCTTCCCTAATTTTAAACGACAGAAGAATCAGCAATTTTCCTCCCAAGTTGCCTGAGATAGACAATCCCTTTCTCTTTGATACATTTTACTTGTGATAACAATGCAGCTCAGGAAAGGTAGTCCTACCCATGTTCTCAGTCTCATTCACTGCCATCTGCATGTTTGTGTTCCAGTTTGCCAACAGTTGAATTGTTTAATTCGCTTTTATTAAATTCACTGTACACCTAGACCTTGCCTGTGGCACACTGCACACACAGCGCACAAACTCTTACATTTCAGATGTCCCACCGCAGTGAATCAGTGTGACTCAGGGAACGAACATCTCGTTAGCTTGTTCCTCTTTCTCTCTGCGTTCGAATGCCTGGTGAGCACGTTCAAGATCCTGTATTACATCCAGAAGTCTGGCGGCTGCTGATATCCCCCGATCATGAAAAGGGTGACTCCTCTCGACTCCTGCTGCATGCGATAGTGTTTGAATGGTTAGTCCTGAGATCACTGCAATGTAATTCAACCTAATCAAGCAACGTTGAACACAATCCCTCAATTAAAGTTTTAAAGTTTATTTATTAGTGTCACAAGTAGGCTTACATGAAATCACTGTGAAAATCCCCTCGTCGCCACAGTCTGGCACCTGTTCGGGTACACTGAGGGAGAATTTAGCACGGCCAATTCACCTAACCAGCACTCTTTCGGACTATGGAGGAAACCGGAGCATCCGGAGGAAACCCACGCAGACATGGGGCGAACATGCAGTCTCTGCACAGACAGTGTCCCAAGCCGGGAATCAAGCTGGCGCTGTGAGGCAGCAGTGCTAACCACTGTGCCGCCCTTGTAAGATTTGGATTGAAACAAGGTTATGGCAATGTCAATGATAAATACTGCAACTGGGCATTTAAAACTCAAATATTCCATGGTGTCAAATGCAAAGTTTTGATCACTGGAACACAACTAAACTGAGTCCAACCTGAAATTGGCCCAGATTGAGAAGGCGTTGCCTTTTCTGTTTGTTTGTCTAGATAGGTTAACATTGACTTGGATACAGGGATAGAAGGCTCTATAGCCAAATTTGCAGATGACACAAAAATAGGCAGGACAGTAAGTTGCAATGAGGAAATATGAACCTTACAAATAGATACAGATGGGTTAGGAGAGTGGGCCAAAATGTGGCAGATGGAGTTTAATGTGGATAAGTGTGAGGTCATACATTTTGGTCGGAAAAATGGGAAAGCGACTTATCTAAATGGGGTCAGACTTCGGGGTGCTCTGGTGCGGAAGGATCTAGGTGTCCTCATTCATGAGTCACAGAAAAACTAGCATGCAGGTACAGCAGATAATAAAGAAAGTGAAAGGAATGTTGGCATTTATAGCGAAAGGAATAGAATATAAAGGTAAGGCAGTATTGCTGCAACTATACAAGGCATTGGTGAGGCCGCACCTGGAGTATTGCGCACAGTTTTGGTCCCCTTATTTGAGGAAAGATGCAGTGGCATTGGAGGCAGTTCAGAGGAGGTTCACTAGATTGATTCCAGAGATGAGAGGGTTTGCCGTATGAAGAGAGATTGAACAGTTTAGGCCGATACTCTCTGGAATTTAGAAGAATGAGGGGAGATGAAATTGAGTTAAAAAGATGATAAAAGATATGAATAAAGTAGACGTGGAGCGGATGCTTCCTCTTGTGGGGCATTCTAGGACGAGAGGTCATAGTCTTCGGATAAGGGGCAGCAAATTTAAAACAGAGTTGAGGAGAAACTACTTCTCCCAAAGGGTTGTGAATCTGTGGAATTCGCTACCCCAAAGTGCGGTGGATGCTGGGACAGAGAGTAAATTTAAGGAGGAGTTAGACAGATTTTTAATTGGTAATGGGTTCAAAGGTTACGGGGAGAAGGCAGGAAAATGGGGATGAGGAGCATATCAGCCATGACTGAATGGCGGAGCGGATTCGATGGGCCGAATGGCCTAATTCTGGTCCTGTATCTTATGAATTTATGAACTTGTAATTGAGATTATTTTCGTATGCCTCTTTTCAGAGGCATTTCCTGCAGAAATTGAGTTTTTGAAAGATGAATTGCTCTGGTCACTGTGTGCAGTGATTTTCTAAATGGTTCATAAAGAAATTCTTCATGATTTTGCCATACATAATGACCAGAGCATTTGTTTCTGACTGTCTATTTTCACATTCATTCTCCCAGTCCCCAGCCTCGAGGATAGCTCTAGGCCAGTTGATTAAAGTGCAGGACAGGCAGGTCCCCGCCAGAATGAAGGATAGATATGGCAGGATTCAGGAACCATGGATGACAAGGGAAATTGGAAGCTTAGTCAAAAGGTAAAAGGAAGCATATGATAGGCCTAGGCATCTAAAAACTGATGAAGCCCTTAAGGAGTACAGCGAAGGTGGAAAGAACTTAAATTTGGAATTAGGAGGGCTAAAAGGGGCCATGAAATGTCATTAGCAAACAGGATCAAGGAGAAACCCAAGGCTTTTTATGCATATATTAGGAGCAAGAGGGTAGCAAGAGAAAGAGTAGGCCCACTCAAGGACAATGGAGGGAAGTTAAGCATGGAACCATAGGAAGTGGGTGAAATCTTTAATGAGTACTTTGTGTCGGTATTCACCAAGGAAAAGGACGTGACGGATGCTGAGGTCAGCGATAGGTGTGTGAATGCTCTAGAGAAAGTCAATATATCAAAGGAGAAGGTGTTGAATATCCTAAATTGCACTAAGGTAGACAAGTCCCCGGGGCCAGATGGGATGTATCCCAGGTTACTGCAGGAGGCAAGGGAAGAAATAGCTGGGGCCTTAACAGATATCTTCACATCCTCTTTGACCACAGGTGAGGTTCCAGAGGACTGGAGAATAGCCAATGATGTTCCCTTGTTTAAGAAAAGAAGCAGGGATAATCCAGCAAATTATAAACTGGTGAGCCTGATGTCAGTGGTGGGGCAGCTTTTGGAAAAGATACTGAGGGACAGGATATATGGACATTTGGAGGAAAATAGACTAGTTGGTGACAGGCAGCATGATTTTGTACGGGGAAGGTCATGTCTCATCAACTTGATTGAGTTTTTTGAAGAGGTGACAAAGAATATTGATGAGGCAAAGGCTGTGGATGTAGTTTATATGGACTTTAGTAAGGCATTTGACAAGATCCCACATGGCAGACAGATACAAAAACTAAAATCGCATAGTATTCGGGGTGGGCTGGCTAGATGGATACAGAACTGGCTTGATTATAGAAAGAAGTTTAACAACACCAGGTTAAAGTCCAACAGGTTTATTTGGTAGCAAAAGCCACACAAGCTTTCGGAACTCCAAGCCCCTTCCTCAGGTGAGTGGGAATTCTGTTCACAAACAGGGCATATGAAGACACAGACTCAATTTACATGAATAATGGTTGGAATGCGAATACTTACAGCTAATCAAGTCTTTAAGATACAAACAACGTGAGTGGAGAGAGCATCAAGACAGGCTAAGAAGATGTGTATTGTCTCCAGACAAGACAGCCTGTGAAACTCTGCAGGTCCAGGCAAGCTGTGGGGGTTACAGATAGTGTGATACACTATCTGTAACCCCCACAGTTGCCTGGACCTGCAGAGTTTCACTGGCTGTCCTGTCTGGAGACAATACACATCTTTTTAGCCTGTCTTGATGCTCTCTCCACTCACGTTGTTTGTATCTTAAAGACTTGATTAGCTGTAAGTATTTGCATTCCAACCATTATTCATGTAAATTGAGTCTGTGTCTTTATATGCCCTGTTTGTGAACAGAATTCCCACTCACCTGAAGAAGGGGCTTGGAGCTCCGAAAGCTTGTGTGGCTTTTGCTACCAAATAAACCTGTTGGACTTTAACCTGGTGTTGTTAAACTTCTTCCTGTGTTTACCCCAGTCCAACGCCGGCATCTCCACATCTTGATTATAGAAGACAGAGAGTAGCGGTGGAAGGGTGTTTTTCAGAATGGAGATCTGTAGCTAGTGGTGTTCCGCAGGGATCAGTATTGGGACCTCTGTTGTTTGTAGTATATATAAATGATCTGGAGGAAAATGTGGATGGCCTGATTAGTAAGTTTGCGGATGACACGAAGATTGGCGGAGTTGCTGATAGTGCCAAGGATTGTCAGAGCATGCAACAGGATATAGATAGATTGGAGATTTGGGCACAGAAATGGCAGATGGAGTTTAATCCGCACAAATGTGAGGTGATACATTTTGGAGGATCAGATTTAGGTATGAATTATACTGTAAATGGTAGAACTCTTAGGAACATTAACCTTCAGAGGGATCTGCGCGTGCAGGTCCACAGTTCCCTAAAAGTGACAACACAGGTAGCCAAGGTGATTAAAAAGGCATATGGCATGCTGTCTTCATCAGTTGTGGCATTGAGTACAGGAGTTGCAACTATATAAAACCTTGGTTAGGCCGCATTTGGAGTATTGCGTGCAGTTCTGGTCACCACATTATCAGAAGGACGTGGAAGCTTTGGAGAGAGTACAAAGAAGGATGTTGCCTGGTCTCAAGGGTGTTTGCCAAGAGGAGAGTTTGAATAAAGTAGGATTCTTTTCACTGAAAAGTCAGAGGCTGAGGGGAGACCTGATAGAGGTTGACAAAATTATGAGAGGCAGAGACAGGGTGGATAGACAGAGCCTTTTTCCTAGGGTGGAAGTGTCAATTACAAGGGGGCGCAGGTTCAAGGTGAGAGGGGAAAGTTTAAGGGAGATGTGCAGGGGAAGTTTTTCACGCAGAGAGTGGTGGGTGCCTGGAACACGCTGCCAGAGGAGGTGGTGGAAGCAGGCACATTAGCAACATTTAAGAGGCATCTGGATGGGTGCATGAATAGGGAGGAAATAGAGGGATGCGGACCGAGTAAGGGCAGAATGTTTTTTTTTAGTTAGGGCATCATGATCGGCACAGGCTTGGAGGACCAAAGGGCCTGTTCCTGTGCTGTACTTTTCTTTGTTCTTCTTTGTTTTATGGCAGAAG